>NW_004955432.1:19496773-19522503 GCF_000276665.1 Chinchilla lanigera
CATGGCAGAGGGCAGCAGTTCATGGCGCTGGAACACAGCAAAAGCAATAAGAGCAAAAGGGAGGAGCAGCAGAGAGCAGGCTCCTTCCCTCCCTTATAGTGTATGCAAACTATCCCCGCAAGGGCGGGTGTAGCGCTCACATCCACAATCCCAGCATTGGACTATGGAGGGATCAAAAAACACTCTAGAAGTCCATGCCCTGACTGCATGAGCCTTTAGGGGACATCCAGACACAGACCGTCACACCAATCAAACATCAGTTATTTTCACAGCTAGAATTTTCTACTACAAATTCAGAAGAAAACTTTAAAAATAAAAGACATTCATGTGGATTCATGAACTACACCGAGCAAAACATACACAGCTGTTTAGGGGAAATGAGCTCTGGTGTGTGCAATCAAGAATCAATTGCTTTTTTATTTCTTTGCTAACTTATCTATTTTCTTCTTTTCCCCGCTTCTCACCCAGCTACTTTATACCAGGAGGTGACACTATTTTATACCAAGAGGTGACATGAAGTGTTACCTACTTTATGATTATACTATGATTGCATTGTTAGTGCTCTTGCTACAACTGGGGACTGTACATACAAAGGGATTTTTAAATTTTAAACATAAGAGAAAGAAAACATATAACAGACACACAGACGTTTACAAAATAACACAAGTACAACACAAGCATTACATATTTTCGGACAAGGTGATAGGAATTTAACAATGGTGGCTCTATTACATATTGATATCTTCAAACTGGTTAATCAGATAAACAAATATAGGCAAGTAAGATTGATCAAACAATTAAACATTACCTGTTCCTTTCAATAAAGTAATAGAAATCAATAGTACAACTATCTTCGCTGACTTGTGTATACATATATACATATTTTCCCCTCATTTCTTTATTTCCTCTTTTTCCTAATACAATGGTTTTGCCCACAGGTTCGGTTGTTTGTTTGTTTGTTTTTGCAGAAATATTTCATTTTTTATCCTTTCTAAGGTAGTCCACTAAAGGAGCATTATAAATTAGCTTCCAGCAAGTTAGTAACCACCAAGCACACACATCACTTGGGAGCCATTAAAAAACGCAGGCTGCTGGGTTCCAGCCTTGGAAACTGACCGAGGAGGTTTAGAATGAACCCAGAACTCTGCACATTTCTCACTACCCCAGCTGACTCTGCTTGTGTTTCTGCTTGGAACACATTTTGTAAAATGCCCTTCCACTATTCCCTGCTGTTCCCTGTGCAGCATCACCTCCGAAAGACACTGCCATACAAGAGATGCGAGTGGAGGTCAGTGCCATGGGAGTAGAAAAACACATCGGCTTACTTTGAAGTGCGTCATTGCCAGCGATGGAGAAATGAGTACATCTGCATCCTGCTGTTCCCTCTCTTCTGATTTCTTAACAAAAAAGCGGGCAGGTTAAGGAGAGAAAAACAGGTGACAGAGTAAGTATTGGCATTGATATTCCTCCCTCCAAATATATCACACAATTCTGTGTTTTGTGAACTTGTCAAAATATTGTGAATATTAGAAGATGATATACCTGGGCATAATGTAATTCCAAAACCACAGCAAATCTTACCTGCTGCTCACTGTCTAAAATCCAAATGTGTTTGATCTCTCCAAGTTAAACAGGAGCACACCTAACAGCACTTCTGGAGAACTGAAGAGAAGACGTGAATCTCCGAATGAAGGCTTAATCAGAATTTTGAATTAAATTGAATTATCTACTCAGGGCATTTATAATTCCTGGTGGTTTGTGGAACAGCAGCGGTCCATGTAAACCAATGGAAAATGTAAAGGGAAGATGAGAGAAGGAGGAAGACGTTTTGTCTATGATTTATTCAGTGTCTTAATTGGGAGTCTGTTAATACTGACAGCTTTTCCAACTCAATTCCTTTTTCTAAAAAAATCTAACAATTTTGCTAGAGTCTTCCCTGGGTGATGGGTGAAAATAAATAAAGTCTTTGTTTTGGAAGTACACAGTGCATGAATAGAATTTTGATTTGGTCCGACCTCATCTTCATAAATTTTTGATTAAAGATTATTTGTTTATTTCCTTAAGAAAAATCCTTGCCTCTCCTACAGAAAACTTTGTGTCAGAAAAATAAACCATTTCAAAATTTTAGAAGGAACAAACAGAAATACATTCGAAGTTAAAACTAAACACATGTTAAGACTGTAGGTCTAGTCTCTGGTAATTCAGTAGGGATTCCTGGAAGAAATTATTGGATCCTGTGGATGGTGCCTGTATACTAGGTATCCGTTAAATCACCCTGTTATACAGGATCCAAACACCAGGTCATGTCTTGGGTAGTTAATCTTGTGTAATTAATTGTTAAAAAAAAAAACATGTTTTGCAGGTAATCAATGTACCTAGGAGTTTGTGGGTGTATCAAAGTAATTCCATCATTGTTACTTGGAAATCAATTGCAAACATAAGTCCTGTGCTTAGTAGGTCATACACCACGCTTGCATATGAGGACGATAGATCATCATAAGCCCTCCCTCATGGTCCCTGGGTGTGATTCATCCATCTTTTGTTACATCCAGCTCTGTAACCACTCAAGTTCCTTGAGTCAGGGCTGAGAGAATTTCGAAGTTATCATGTAAAAGTGATTTCAAAAATTCTGCAAAAATGCCTCCATGGACATTGGCATGTAAAAGTGATTTCAGAAATTCTGTAAGAATGCCTCCACTGGCTGATGGAAAATGTAGCAGATTCTTGTGATCTATGTGCCTACATAATTGCTAGATATTCTGAACCAAGAAAAGACTTTAAATCATGGGAAAAGTAGCAAGGTAACTTTTGCTCAGTAAAATCATAATTGTAGAAATCTTAAAAATTTTCATTTGTAGTTTATTTTATTTCTATGGGCCACAGATATCTTTATTCTACAGTAAAGAAATAAGGTGTCTACATAGTGCCTACTTTATGCTAGACATTCTTCTAGTGATTAATAAAAGCTGTGTAGGCCTTAACGTTTTTTTTTTTTTGTTTGGTTTTTTTCCAGGACCGGGAATTGAACTCACGACCTTGCAGGCGCTGTGCTGCTGAGCTAAATCCCCAGCCCCATGTAGGCCTCAACTTTTGAGAAGGGTAGCTGGTTTTCTGTTTGGTTGAGTACCTACACTTGGGGCGATGGCATAGAATGTGATTTCAGGGTTAACAAGGCCAACATAAACATTTTTAGTTTCAGCTCATTCCTGCTGATATTTCATAATCCACAGCAGAACCTCAGTATTCTATTTTGAGACCTTAATCTCTGGCAAAATTCAAATCCTCTCAGGGTTTACCATGCATGAGATCTGATGCTTCCTGAAAAATATCTCTTCAGTGGGAAGAAAGTAAGAAGTATTTTTCAAATGTCTACTGTAGCGGAATGGGCCAGTGATTGGAATGGAGTTTCAGTGTGGATACTGAATTGAAGAGAAAGAATATAAATTACTGTCTGCTTGAAATGAGTGGGCCATATAGTACGAGTGAGGGAAGGTGTGTGCGTAGGAATGAAAAATTGAGACCTAAAAACCAATTGCCTGCATTCTAATGTTTTCTAAAGGTCCCACCTCTCATGCTATGGATGAAATCACCTCCTGTGTATGGCTGTGACCATAAAATGATGAATGTTCAAAATAAAAGTAATAATTACTGTAAGAAACACATTGCCTTTAGTTCCCCTCAAATATTCCCCTTCCCTTCAAGCACACTGAGGTTATCATCCTCACCTCTCTCTGAATCAATACTTTGTGAGTATCTTTTCGGGGTTGCCTTGATGTCTCAGTGTATTCAAAAGAAATTTCTGACAGTTTCTGACACATAAAAGCATTAGGGTGTATCCTCCTCCACCTCGTTCCAGGGTTTGGCAGTGTGAGATTTCTGGCTTCTCCCCAGGGTCAGAGTGATCAGTGAAGATAAACATTTGAACTAATTCACAATATGGAGGCACCCATGAGAGGGCAGCTAAAGACGCTCATGAAAGAAGATTTCTGGAACTTTTTCAGAAAATGGCAAGAACAAAGGGCTATGTGAGTTCAAAGCAAGGAGGAATATTTTGAGGGAGAGTAATGTCAATATATCTTTTACTATAATAAATTCCTTTTATTTTTAAGTACTCACTGTAGTTTTTATTCATATAGTATACATAGCTTTTTCACTTTTTTTTCCCCCATTCTAATCTTTCCATTAACAAAAGAAGGGAAAGATAACTAGGATATAAACCAAAACTATTAACCCCCTAATAAAGCTATTAACACCCCAGTTGTCACTCAGGCAGTGCATTTGTTTATCTACTAACTGTCTGAAGTGTCACTTTGGTAGGAGTCATTGTAGCCAGTTGATTCTTGTATGCAATAAATTTGATAAAATTACTATTTTTGTATTTCCTGTTTTATAATAAAAATTAATGAAAAATATGTAATTTTCAGTCATATTGTATTTGAATACCTGGACAGGTAAGTGGTCAATTAACACAGAAAATAATATTTTCCTGTAATCGAAATATACTAGGTTTCTCATTGCTAGGACAAAATATCTCACACATACAATTTAAATGAAGAGAAGTTTATCTGACTCACAGGTTCAGAGGGCTTAGTTCATGGTTGGCTCGTCAAGTATAAACATCATGGCAGAGAAAACTATTCACCGCATGGTAGCCAGTATCAGAGACAGCATGAATAGCCAGAGAGAGAAATCTAAGCTCTGAAGGCACACATCTGGTTACCCTCTTCTTCCACCTGAGCCCTGCCACCTAACACACTCACTGTATTAATTCACTGATGAATATAGCAACCCCATGATATCCAGTTACTTCTAAAAGCCCTACCTCTAAATGATACAGCAAGCGAGTTCAGTGAGAAAGGCACTCACAAGAAAACCAGAAAGGCAGGAGTGAACAAAGCTTTATTAAGTTGGCTGATGGACAGTCTCTAACCAGGAGCCAAAGATGTCTGCTCTGATCTGGCTCTCACCTTCAGTTTAAATATATTTCAGGTTTCCATAGTAATCATTACCTCATTTTTGGGAATCTTACAAGAATGTCACAAAATTATCACAAAGTTTACCTCTCCCAGAAGCTGTCAGACAGCCAGATTCCAAATGACCATGTGGTTTAACTTTTAGCTCATTCCCAATTTGTCCTGTTTGTTATTTTTTTTTTTTTTTTTTTTGGTGTTGGGAATTGAACTCATGACCTCAGGCTTGCTAGGCAAATGCTTATGCTGCTGAGCTACATCCCCAGCCCTGTCCTGTTTGTTCTGCTCCCATTTTTTGACTCTGCTCTCCTTTAAGTGGGCTGATGACTAACCAAGGGGAGTGGGTGAAGAGAGGGGTCACCTACAGCTTAGGGGACCTTAAATGACTTCTCTTAATATGGAGTTAAAAGAAGAAACTGGAGTCTCTCTTGCCCTGTTATGAATATATGAGATGTTTGTGGGGGACATTTTAGATCCAAAGCAGAACAGGGAATGTTGTTAAATATATTAACTTCCGCAATATAACATGTATTTGGTAAGTGTTTATATATAAGAGGGAAAGACAATCAAAAATAAGTAAATGGAAAATACAAAAATATTACATGTAAATTAAATGGAGAGAAATGTTAGAAAAAAAATAGAGATAAGGGGACCAGGCATTGTCAGGGTATGGCTGTTGTTGCTGGACATTATATACATTCATACATTATATGAAGTGACAAGATTCTGGAATAAGCTGATATCGGATCAGAAACCCAAGTGGAAGGAGGGTTGCCGATGTGCAAGAACACAGGAGTGCAGAGCTTGCAGGAGAAAGCACATAAGCACAAAGGCCCTGAGACTAGTGTGCACTCAGGATCCAAGACGATGTGTCCAAGGCCTGAAGAGGAGCCGTGTGAGCAGTCCTGCAGCTGTTGGAAGAAGGGAGGTTCAGGAGGCAGGGTGGCTTTGGCTGATGATGTTATAGTGATTATAGGGGCTTTGCTGCAGATGTGGAAGGAAGTTCCAGGGACACCGAACGTTGCTGAGGCAGCAATGCTGGGACAGGCCCAGAAAGCCAGGCAGATGGAAACAGGTTAGGAGGCAATAATGGTACAGATTAAGGTGGAACAATGTGAGTGGTGAGGACTAAAACCTCAATGGATTCCTTCAGCAGTTAATTCAGCTTTTAAACCCAGCACTAGTAAACAGGTATAGGAGTCAAGCAGAGTGTCCTAGGGGGAGAAATAACAAACAGGACAGTGTCCATGTTTGTCATCAATAAAGGCATTGCTAAGCAGAGGCAGACATAGAAACACATGGGTTCAGTTTCTTGTGTGGTCACTAAGTGAGTCCAAAGGAAAGAGTGACTACTTCCAGCTAGAGGAAGGGGAACACTGACAGAGGTTACCTACAAGTAAAGATGCCTGAAGTGGATCTTGAAGGAGAAGCACAAGTTGGTAGGAGGTAAAAGAAGACAAAGAGAGGGCCTCCCAAATGGGACGAGGACTTACGTGAAGACACAGAGACTTGAACACACACCGAGTCAAGGGCCTGTGAGTGGTGTTTCATGCTCGGTGCATCTGCCCAAGCCAGAAACAGTAGCAAATAAAGTTGGGAAAATGCGGATGGAGCAAGGCAAGACAATGTGAAAGTTGTGTACTGTGATAAGAGGTTTGCACCTTTTTGACAAAATTACGCAGAACCCATGGAGGATTGTAATTTAAGGAAACAGAATCAGCTTTGCATTCTAGAAATACCAACTCTTCACTGAGAGGAGCTTTTCCATTCAACACTAGTTACACAGTTATATTTTGTTAACAGAGCACTTACACTAAAAGCATTGCACTGCTTCCTTTCCAAATATGAAAATAAGCGATGGTTTGTTGATCACTTACTGCATCGGGCTTTGGGTGGAGCACAATGCTCATATTAATCAATGCTGATCAGTTAATGGCGAATGCCTCATTAATACCTGATGAGAAAACTGCTATTGTTATAACTTCAATTTAGAAATACGAAAACAAATGCTTGTGAGTTTCATAAATCACCTCACTTCACAACTGGTTAGTAATCAGTGGGCTGGGCTGAACTGGGCTAGGAGCTCAGCATCGTGAGCTGGGCTGTCATCAACTTCAAGTGGTATTTTGATATTTCTTACAGGGAAATACAGGTGACTAGGAACAGTCCTCTCCTAAAGACTGATTACATTACACCAAATCTGTTTACAACAAGCTGACCTAAATTATAATTGAATTTTATTATGTATATGGCAAAGAATAAAAGTAAATAATGTTCCAGATGTTGAGAATAAATTTGCTTAGTGTTTAGAGTGAATTTACATATAAATTTGTGGAGTAGCCCAGTTTTTATTAGAGCTTCTTGGCATGAATTGTGACTTCCAAAGAGAGGCATCCAAATCCGTTCTGGCTGCACTCACCCCAGCCAGGAAAGTTTTCTTGAATGATGTTTTCCTTCTCTTTTGCAAACTGGTTTTTCAATAATTTGTACAATTTAGCTACAGTAACAGGTGTCCAGTCCATGCTGCTCAAAACAGGAAGTTTTCTGCTTAAACAAGTCGAAAGAGAACTAGGTCTACAGAAAAAGAGAGAAAGGGATTTTCAAAACTGTAAATCCTGTTGGAATTTATTAGGAGCTGAGACAGAATTATTGATACATTGAATTTTCTAGCAGCAATCCTTTCAAATATATTTTTATTGGCAAAAAAATTGTCTCCGTATTTCTCGTAAAATTGCCAAGTTCTCTGGAGAATGTCTAGCAATGTAAAATCAAAGATGAAGTCTAATTGTCCCAAGGTCATAGATTCCAGAAGATTAGTTGAATGCGATGAATGATTTTATGTTAGAAGATAAAATTAATTTTATATTAAAAGACAAGATTTCTAATAAGCTGGTATGAATATCTATGATCAGGTCTCCCAAATACTTGTGCTCTGTATTTAAAAATGAATATAAGGCAATTATTTAGATTGCTTTGAAAAAATCTAAAAACAGAACTGTTGAAAATACTTAGATTAATCACGGCTTATAAAAATGGAATTAAAGGTTTAAGTTTTTTGTATTTTACTAAGAGAGAAATGAAACAAAAGCTAGTTTCATAATGTAATTTAGAGCTCAACGTCCAATTACAAGTTATCATTTTACAATATCATCTCCAAGACAAAGCACAGTCTTGATAAAATAGATGTCTTGACAGTATCTCTCCACATTTACTAGTACAGAATACGCTCTTTTTAAATATAGGTCTCAATTAAACCACTTAAACTCTCGTTCTGTTGTCATACATTATTCTTGCACTAGTTAGCTCAGTCTTTTTAAGGCTTCCTCTGGTTCAGCAAATCTGTCTGTGGATCAAAGTCTTCAGTCCTCTGAAAGGGGAAGCTTTGTACCTGGCTCACGGCCCTGCGTTTTCAGACATTAGCAGTAGTTTGCTATGTCACTCTTTGTTGCTCTGAGGTCAAAACTGCTTTTGTGGATGCGGCTGGCCAGGGTCTTTCAGAATTGTTCTCTTCTCTGTTGTTATGGAGATGGAGCTCATATTGTTTCTTCCCTGCTTACTTTATCATGCTTCATATCCACCAGCACAGTAAACAACCGATTAAGTGACCTACTTAGGTCCTCCAGCATGAATTCACAGACTTCTATTATTTAAGGCTTCTGATTATTTGAATCTTCCCCTGTAGCCTAGTTTTTTATTTCCATTACCCTTATTTTTTCAGTGTGTTGTTTTTAAGTGGATTTCTTTGGTCTAAATAGTTTGTTTAATGTCTTCTGTTAGGAAAGAAGTGATATACTGGGTAAGCAGGTTAAAAAAGTGAATTTTAGATTTATCATTATTGACACAATTCCCAAATCCACACCGATTCAAGAATACAAAACAGCTCGCCAAAACAGTACCCTGATGTTTATGGGAACACGGGGCACTGATTCTCACAAATCTGAGCAGCTGAAGAAAAAAGGAGAAACGAGAAACAAATTTGATCCAATTTGTCTTGCTTTCCTTTTTATCAGGGTGAGCGGGGAAAGCAGCAGTGAGGGGTCAAGGTGTAAGGTGAGGAAGTGTAGGAAGCAGGACACCGAGTGATGGAAAGACGGCCTCAGGGGTCTGGAGACTTGAGATCAAGTTTTGTCTCCGTGAAAGATGCTGTGATGCTTACTCAGAATACCATTTTTGAACGGGTGCAACAGCTGTGAATGGCTCATAGATGTCCACGAGCTGCCTCACACAGGAAGTTGTGCCAGTCCAATACTTCCTGGTGGAGCAAGCAGTGAGCGAAGCCTGTGAAGTCCAGCCCAGTTTCCTATATGCAGGACTGTCAAGAATCGGGGCAAGGCTAGATGTCCCCCGGCCATGACCTCCCTCCACTCTATAAGGACACGGGAACTTGAAAGCCTCAGTCCGTACATTCCAGACGCTGGAATCCCTGTCTCAGCCTGTGTTCTAGGAAAGCTGACTTAAACTGAGCTTTAATACCAGTGCTCTTAGAACATAAGCCCAGGGCTCAGTCTCTGCCACTGTGCCTCTCAGTGAAAAGGTAAGTGTGAGAGGGGCGATGAGCTACATTCTTCATTTCCTTCCAGCTTTGAAATTCTATTTCTCCTCCACTGCTGGTGGGAATGCAGACTGGTGAGACCACTGTGGAAATCAGTTTGGAGATTCCTCAGAAAACTAGGACTAGAGGTCCCATTCAACCCAGCTATTTCCCTTTTGGGTATTTTCCCAGAAGATCTAAAAACATCATATCACGGTGATATTTGTGCACCTATGTTCATAGCAGCACACTTTGTAATTGCTAAATTGTGGAAGCAACCGAAATGTCCATCCACCGAGGACTGGATAAGAAAATTGTGGTACTTTTATATAATGGAATATTACTCAGCTATAAAGAAAGATAAACTCAAGGCTTTTATAGGTAAATGGTCACAACTAGAGACCATACTCATAAGTGAAATAAATCAGACTTGCATATGCAAGCACCGCATTGTTTCACAAGTGTAAAACCTGAAAGAGTTAATATAAACTCGGAGGTATGATAGACATTGTGAAATGAAAGGAAAACCCTCAAGGGTAAAAGGCAACTGGGATGTGGGAAAAGAGAAGGGAAAGAAGGAGAACTTTTGTATGTATGTATATACAGGACAGTTAACATAGTTGTTCTACTGTCTTCTTTTTCTTTGCTGAAAAAAACTGTTAATGAGTCCTTGATTGATCAATATTGCATGTCTCTATTTGTTTTCATGAGAAACCACTTTGAAGATATCAACATGTAATACAACAAGCATTGTTAATTTCCTACCACTTTGTTTGTAACTCTGTATTGTCTGTACTGTTCCTTTGCTATTTTGTAAAAGGTTGTCTGTCTGTTAATGTTTTCCTCCTTTTATTTTTAAAATAAAAAAAAATTCTATTTGGGACGTGGTCAAGCCCACTGGGTCTTTCTGTTTATAAATTTATAAATCAATAAGACCTTTCTAAGTCAGATGTCCTGTAGATCCTTTAATGTTGGTCACCTTTGATATCTGAGGCAGAGTAGAGGAGGCCCATTAGTTAGATCAATCTAATTCCTAACTTCTGGAATGTATTCCAGTCATATTGGCCCTGTTGCTGCATGGATGGGGGAGTGGGTGAGGGATCAGTGCTCTCATGTTAGTTGTTGTTTAACTCTGGAAAAGGAAAAACAATTTTCCTTCTGTTCTTAGGCTGCAGTTATTATATCATATACAAGAGCCTCTCCTTTGGTGGGGACCGTACAGCACATCATGTGGGTGAGTGTCCCTGCAGAGCCCTGTAAAATGCTAGAATCCTAGCAGAATGTTCTTAGAACTAGAACAGAACCTTGTGGAAACTTTCTTGCTAAGGCAGTCCTACACTGTCTGTTTCACATCATGGCCTAGGATGTAATAATACAATTTACTTTAAATCCTTAGCAACCCAAGCCCTCCCTAGTCAATATCATGACAGGTGTGAATTGATGTCATCTCTGAATTCAAAAGCCTTTAAATGAGGGGTTTTTAAAGTGAAATTGTAACTCCGTGTATTGTGCAAAGTGCAATGTAAAGCCTGGTGAAACGTCTGGCCCGGAGTAATCAGATGTCTGCTTTTTAAAAAAGTATTGTATCATATTCATACTATAGGCAGTAGCTAAAGTGACAAAACATATCATTCCTTCAATATAAATTCTCTTCATTTAAAAAGTAAGATAGAACTGGAAAGTGTTTTTAGATGCCTTACACATTCACGTAAATAATTGAAGGAAGGAAACAAACAAAACACATGTAACAACAGAATCAAATAAACCATGTACTCTTAAATCATTCAAATTTTAAGATTCAGTGTGACACTGAGAATGTACTGTCAGAGTAGCATTTCATTTCAGAACAACACCCTAATCTCATCACAGCTAGATACACAAACATAAAAGGAATGCTAAAATTATGTAAAAATCTCTTAATCACAAGTGATCTTGCGGGTGTGGTGGCACACACTTGTAATTCCAGCACTTGGGAGGCTGAGGCAGGAGGATCGTTGCAAGTTCGAGACCAGCCTGGGCTACAAAGTGAGCTCAAGGCCAGCCTGAACTGCATAATGAGACCCTGTCTCAAAAAGACCAAAAAAAAAAACAAAAAAAAAAACCAAAAAAAAAAAGAAAAGAAAAAACAAGTGATTTAGTAGGGAGCTCAAATGTCACCAGTGTGGGGCTCTGATATATTCTATCAAAGACATCTGCTTTTTGGTAGATAACAAGAGTGAGTTATAGTTGCATGCACCTGACCCACCAGCATGTGCTTGAGGTCCAAAGATGAACAAGTGGAAATTTCTTCAAGCCCTCGAGACTATGTAATAGATATAGATAATTACAAATTAAAATAAATATATGATCTACACATGAGCACAAACCTCTGCTTTGGGGAAGTAGATTAAAAATATCTAAACTGCCTTGGGGCTTTAGAGTCACTTGACTTTTTCATGAACAAAATGATATCTACTGACTTTTTACAGCTTGTAAGATAGTCACATATTTATTTGATGTCTTGTGAACTATTGTTGCTATAATTGCATCTGAACTAAAAGCCCAATAAAATATAAATGAAACGCGGTCTTACACAGTGTGTCAGCTTCCGTCTGCCTTTCTCTCCCAGTCTTGGTCCACTTTCTCCTTTCCCCTATGCCTGAGGACGCTGAGCCCTATAAAGCAGGGATGGCGGACCTATGGCATGTATACCACAGCGGGCTATTTGTTATTCCCGAAAGCTCTAAAAGGTTCGCCATGGCCACTCTAAAGCAAGGTAGCAGGGCTCTTTGCCTTTAGGCTTCGAGGGGAATTGGACCAGTGAGGCTACTGACAGTAGACAGAAGAGTGGTGGGAGTGTTTGGGTTGCACCCCTATCCCTTCTCCTCTAAGTCTGGCATTGCTCCTGTCGAGTGGCCGCCATGGCATGGTTGTGGCTCCTACTCGACTCCTGTAAACCATCCTCTTTCCACACCGCAGGTGGCGCCTTCCTGCTGTGCTCAGGGGCGAATGTCCACTCTTCCATAAATACTCTGTGACTTAAATCCTTTTAATAATCCCAGGTCAGTGTGTATGGATTCTTGTGACACTCCTGACTAATGTTTCCTTCTATTCAGACTCTGCAGACCTAAAATGAGGAGTGCTAAGTCTTTCCCAAATGTCTGCTTATAAAAATAAGGCCGGTACAGAGATGAAGGCAAGACGGTTGATGTTTGAGAGGAGCGTCATCCCCGCTACCCCACCGAACACGCCTACCCTCTCCTTCTGCCAACCCCTTCTCGCGTCCACTAATTCCTGGACATGGACACCTGCGTCTGGCTTGCACACTTACTGTTTTCTTCCAGGTACATCTTTGAAACATCTGGAGGAGCAGTGTTTGGGTTTCCTTTTCTCCTCTCAGATGATGTATAAAGCCGCATTCTCAGAGGCCTTCCTTCTTCACCTCGAATAAAGTGACAACTCCATTTGGTATCCTTGCGCCCTCTTTCATTTTATCGGTATGCTTATTTTCGAGCACCTTTATTTTGTGACTGCAGTGTATCTGTCGTGAGTAGAATCTTATGGGGAGATTCTCAGCATCCAGTGGTTTTCTGAACGCAGTAGTAGTGGGACATGTACTTTTTTGAGGGCGTGACTAACGAGAAAACATTGTGTCCAGTAGACCATCAATACCGTCTTTCTATGGGCACAACACAAGTAATAATTCATCTACAGGACTGGACCCATTAGAGATACAGAGACAATAATATCTCATTTGAAATTAACTTCTTATCAATATACTTGAAAGCTACCCTGACCCCTGGATAAACTTTATTATAGGTCAATTTTCCAGTCCACTTTTAAATTATTATTTCATTACATTTCTGTGCATTCTGCTAGGCAAATATGAACAACAAACTCATAAGGGTTAGTTCAAGGCTAAAGTATACTGAGGCAATCACATGCTATGCACAGGGAAAGATATAACCCAGAATCCTGACTGACACCTAACAAGTAAAATTTCCTTTTTTTTTTTTTTTTGGTTTAGTAATGAGAAAAGACAGGTAGATAATTGTTAGATTTTGGAAAATTGGAAAAAATTAGGAGCAGAATCCACATCGAAATCATATAAAAGTAAAGCAGCAACAGGCTGTGTCTTTGTCAGAGGGATGTAATTCTATTTGATTTTTAAACATTTTGGAGCAGGACAGTCAGTATCTTTAGTAGTTTCTACTTCAGAGCTGAAAGTAGACTATAAATGAGTGGATTTTTTTCACTGGCTTTCCATTCTGTTCCACTGGTCTGTAGGTCTGTATGTATTCTAGTGTCATACTGGCTTTGTTACTATAATTTTGTAGTATATTTTAAAAACAATATGGCACATGCCTGTAATACCAGCATTTGAGAGGCTGAAGCAGGAGGATCACTGACAGTTTGAGGCCCGTCTGGGCTACATAGAGAAACCCTGCCTTAAAAAAAAAAAAAAAGGAAAGAGGGTTTCTGATGCCTGCAGCTTTTTTCTTTCTTGAATTGCATTAGGTAGACATTCAGAATCCCCTGTCATTTGGTATAGGTTTTAAGGTTGTGTTCTATATCTGTGGTGGAATTTTCAAAGAGGTTGCATTGTTTTGAGTCCTGTGAACATTTAACAATATCAGATCTTCCAATTCACAGACATTTGGTGTATTTTCAATTATTTGCATCTTCTTCAGTTTCTTTCATTAGTATTTTAATATTTTTAGTACACAGATCTTTCACTATTCACTATCATTAAATTTGTTCAAGAACAGTTTAATTTTTGAATGTTACTGTTAATGGAATTGTTTATTTAATTTCAGATAGTTTGTTATTAATGTAAAGAAGCACGATTGGTCCTATACATTGATTTGTATCTTGTATTCACTTATTATTTCTAATAGCTGTGTGTGTGTGTGTGATGTATGTAAAAAATTCAATATGTAAGATCATGCTATCTGTAATGCATTCATATTTGAATGCCTTTTTCTTTTTCTTGCCTAATTGCTTTGGCTACAACTTCTAGTACTGTATTAAACAGAAGTAGAAAAGTGAGCATCTTTGCCTTCTGGCCAGTCTTAGGTGAAAAACATCCAGCTTTTCAGCATTGAGTATTGTAGTAGCTGTGAGCTTGTTGTATATATCCTTCATTTTGCTGAGGTTTATTCCTTTCATACCTAAGTTATTGAGGATTTTTATCATGAAAGCATTTTGACTTTTATCACAGGATTTTTCTGCATTAGTTCTGACTATCATACAATTTATATGCTTCATTCTGTTAATGTAGGATGTTTATTGAATTACATAAACTGAGCCATTCTGGCACCCATGGAGTGAATTGCACTTGCTTTTCAGTGTATGGTCCTTCAGATATGCTGTTGAATTTAGTTTGCTAGAACTTTGTTGAGGGCTTTTGTGACTATGTCCTTAAAGAGTATTGGCTTGTAATTTTCCTGTGAGCTTCCCATTATGGTCTCAGAATCAGGGTAACAATGGCCTTTTAAAATGAGTTTGGAAGATTTTTTTCATCTTCAATATTTTAGAATAGTTTGAAGAAGATCAGCACTAATTCTTTAAATGTTTGATAGAACCCAAAAATGAAGTCAGTGTTCCAGGCTTTTCTTTGTTGGAAGGTTTTTGCTTATTGATTCAGTGCCCGCATTCATTATTTCTCTGTACTAGCACACATATCCTTGATTTAATCTTTGAACCACTGAAAATCCTGGTGTAATTTAAGAAATCTGGCATTTGGTTGAAATATAACAATACTTGAATATACTCTCTCACATCCTTTATGACAGTAGTTCTCAATCTCTTCCCACTTTAAGAGCTATTTTGGAAGTTGAGTAATGGCCAGAGACTGTAACCAGAGAGAGATTTAATTTGTCTTCAAATAGTGCTTGAAAATCCACATTGTGAAAACTGTTTCCATTCACCTTTTGGGGTATCACAAAGAACTGGTACTACTGCTATAGAAGATCTAGGTCTGTAGATTCAGTTTTACATTAACTGTCAACAGACTCATTTTATCTTAAATACGATAATCAGATGACCAAGGAATCAGAGAGTACTGCCTGTGGCTGGCTGCTTGTCCAGATATCTTGAATCTTTGTGTGTCATGTGGAAGTAGCCTTATGCTGTCATCCAAAAAAGGAGGATTAGCTGGGAAAAGCAGGAACATATTTATCTCTATCGGAGAGGGTGGAATTACACAATTGCTGGCGTTATCTTTGACTCTCTAAAGACTAGGTCACACAGTTTTAAGCTAGCCTCCCAGCAGAGATGGAAACATTAGACAAACTCCTTATCTGACACATCCATAATAATCTAACATACCATGACTTCCCTTGTTCTGCTCTGCATTTTCACTGTCAAGCATGATAAGCAAACAAAGAGAGACACACGGTTAGCTTTTAAATACTACAATGCCTCCCTGTCTGTATGATCTCTTCCCTTCCCTTCCATCCTTTTTCTTTTCTGACTCAATCCAGCCTCACTTTTGTAATTTTTCCTCTTCCATTTTACAGATCTTTTCTAATAAGCTGATTTTTTGAGCAAGTGACACCGTGACACACCACGCTCTGATGAATTCTTCCACAGGTTGTATGTAGTCCGCAGTGACTGCTCAAATGATTAATTTTAAATTGATCATCAAGGAATGCTAATTACTGAGGCCTCTCCTAGGATCCTGTCTGGTGAGGAAAAGCCCTGAAGATGTGCAGCAATAATGACATTCACCTAGGAGTGAGGAATCATTTGAGCTAGGGAGAGCTACAAGTTTCTCTAAAGTTTGATGTTAACAAAAAAGGTGTTAGGCCATCCTGTGGGAACCCTCTGACATATTTTATATGACTGTTTTCTTCTGTATTAGGAAATACAGCAAATGTAACCAAGGGAGTTGAGTATATATAAAAATGTATATCCTAATTATCCATCTAAGGATAAAGGATGTATTTCAGCTCCCTGAAGACAAATATGTGTTTCTAGTATTATTTAACAAAGATATGACACTTTAGAAAATGGTACCATCTTACAGTGAATCCTCAGAGACAAGAGAAAAACTGCCAGGAGCAGGGTTCCAGGACCTCATCTTTATCTGCTACCAAACCCTCCGCTCTGACCAGTTGCCCAGAATCCGTGCATTAACATTCAGAACTAAAAATCACAATGTGACTATTATAAAAAATTAAAAAGAACAGGACAAATAAACATAAGGAAATGTAAACTCAAGAACAAGGATTAAACCTATATCCTTAGGTCTGTTTTTTTTTAAACATAAACAGAAAAGTGAGATGATCCTGGCATTGCTACTTTACACAGAAGAATGAGGCTGGAAAAGTCATAACCCTTAAGCTGTACCTTCTATGTCAAACAAAAAGTTCTACTAAATTCAGGAGAAGGAAGTCAGTTTTATTATTATTAGGGTAATTCAATCAAAATGAATACTCTAATGTTCTCATTTAGCTGTATTCCAGAAACCTGACCCAGAGACAGAATAATCAAGACGGCCTTTGTTTTGGCTAGATCAACATTATAATCATCATCAAACATTAATTGATATTTGGGTAAGGAGACAATCGCTAGTGTTGTGAGTAGTAATGAAAAGGTATAAAGCCTATCCCAGTAACAGCATGAAAAAGAGGTTTACATTTTATTCTTCAGTCAGGAAGAAACAAATATTCATAATAGTAAAAAGAAAAATGTAAAGCTGGGTGGTGCTGTCATCCCAGCACTCAGGAGGCTGAGGCAGGAGGATTGGTTCAAGTTTGAGGCCAGCCTCGGCTACAAAGTGAGTTCAATGCCAGCATGAACTGCATAATGAGACCCTGTCTCAAAAAAAGATGAAAAAAGGCAAAAGGAAATATGATGCAAAGTTACAGCAATTCTATGGAGTGTCACTGGAATCGCAGGTAACTCTCGGACACTCCTGGGCCAGAATTAATCTTCCCACTTGGTCACAATGGGACTACCTCTTCCTTACTATACTTAAACTTCCTCTGGCTCACATTTCACAGTGGAGAAGGAAGTCTACACATTGCCAGAATGTGAAATCATGGAAAATTCTTTTGATTTTCACTGGCTTGTGGCTTGGCAAAGAAAAGGCTCACACACTTTCTGAAACATAATAGGAAGGTAAAGACAAGCTCTCAGGTTACTTTCTGACCTGGACACCTTGGGAAGGTGGTGTATTTATAAGTGCAAATGAATAAAGCCTGGAAACAGAATCACAGTCCTAGGAACAAGAAGCAGTAATTCTGGAGTGTTTACTACGGGCAAAGAGCTGTTCTAAGCATTTTGCATGAATTAAAACATCAATATTCATCACAACTGCAGCCACCCAGAAGTATGACTACACATTTTTGCAGAATTAAGTGAGACAGATTAAATACGTAGCTCAAGGTCACAGAGCTGATAGATGGCAGAGCTGATATTTCGAAGCTGAGAATGGCGGGTCCAGTATCTGTACCCCAACTGTTATCCTAGAGTATCTTGATACATTAGGGTGATTTTCATTTTCCCTTTCTTGCTGCTGGCAAAGATTCTCCTGCAACTTTGTACAGTGAGTTCATTTTTACTATGTGTGCCTCTGATTAGATTTCACAGTGCAGAGGCGCTTATGAAGACAAGTGATCCATGCCCATCAACCACAAGAGGGCACTTTTGCACCTGGTCCTGAAAGGCACGGAGGGAGAACCGCGGAGCGTAACTAGAAGAGTCAAGACTGCATTGCTTGGTTCTGGGGATATAGCTCAGTGGCACAGCGCTTGCCTAGCAAGTGTGAGGTTGTGAGTTTCATTCCTGGTCCCGCCAAAAAAGAGTACATTGCCTATCTGGGTTTGCCTGGGCTTGAGCATCAGCATAGTGCATAGTGGGAGTGACAGCTGGACTACAAGTTTCTTAAATCAGCAGTACAGATTTCCCAGGGAAAAAGAAGTGTAATGGAGAAAGGCTTTATGTTTTGGCTTGTCTGAGGCAGTGGCGCCAGCAGACTGCAGAGGGAACAGATATAATTCAAGAGGCCAAATGAGATTGAAATGTTTATTCACTATGTCATAATGACCATCTCCTCCAAGCTATGATCTTTTTGTTTGCTGTTTGCTTGGTGGTTGTTTTTTGGGACATGGTTTACCAATGCAGTTCAGGCTGACCTTGAACTCACAGTGTAGCCCAGGCTGGCCTCGAATGGGGGTTGCGGGCACGTACCACCCACCTGTGCAAGCTATGATCATAATGCAAGGGATCTGGTGGGGACTCTCAGGAAAAACCAGCATGAAACAGATCTTTGTGTCACACTTGACAGCGATGCTAAAGGGTGAGCTGCAGGTCTCTATCTCTCCAACGGAGCAGTCAACACTATCAGAATGGTTGTCTGGGGGAGCCGCTGCAACCTCTCTTGATTTACAACTTCCAAAACCCCCAGAGGAACATTACAATTTCCCTTCTTTCACAGGTCTCAGAAATCAGAAGTAAATTGCTCTCTCTACTGTTTAGCCAATAACCTTCTTTTAAATAACAAATGTTTTGTATTGACTCCCTTTTTCATTTTCGAATGATGTTTTAGATAGGATATCTCACTTATAAAATGAAAATCAATATAATAGTAATTGTATCCAGAGTGTTTGCAGATGTCCAACTCATCAAATTAAATCCATTCAATATGTGTAGTTTTTGTGTATCAGTTATACCTTAAAAAAGCTGTTAGAACAATATATTATTTGTTTTTGTTATTAAAGAAAAATAAACTAAATTTAGATAGGATAAAGTGCCTTTCAATATGTAAATACTCAGCTGTGATTGACACAAGAAAAGAAAGCGAAGCAGTGAGCTACTTGCATCTATAGATAGAAATCTATAAACATGACTACTCAAGTCCAGATGGATACAGGTGAACTGTGTTGGTTACACAAGGCAAATGAACCCTTCCTCCACCCCGTAACACTTGTCAGGGCCTTGGTTTCACTACATTGTGATTAAGATCCATTTAAAGGCCAGATAAAGCAAAGTCAAGTTGTCCCACAATTTGTTTAATACTTCCTGAAAAAAACTTACCTTATGGAAAACTGTAAAGACATACGCTTATTGTAAAATGTGATTAGAATCTCTGGTCGGTATATAAGGTTTTTCTCACCTATATAGGTGATTCGAAAGATATTTAAAAGTCATGCAGAACCTGGGACAATTCCTGGTGGGTAGGACTGCTTGGCACACTGCAATGTATACATCAGCTTTACCCTTTGCCATGGCAAACAAGTGGTACCTACCCTCACCGTGATAACCCAGGATATCCCATACTTTCCCAGAATGCCCCTGTAGGGGCTTTACCACACCGAGAAGCATTGGCCTGGCTGAAACTTACTCCAGCAAAATCTAAAACACCCTCACGCACATTCCTTCTTTAGTGGAAATGAAAGATTTATTTGTACTCATACATCAGTGACTGCAGTCTATCCCTGTTACACGTGAAGGTTATGCTGAAGCTCCTCTTTAGCTTTACGAAATTTTAGGGGATATATAATATAAACGTCTCTCTGTAAAACCGAAGGTGCTTCAGGAACAACAAGGTCAGTTCTTAGAAAGTGTTCTTGAGTCAATGTAAATTCCAGAAGAGAAAAAAGAAAGTAATAATAACTGCAGAGACCAACCTGGTCATTTTGAAGGGTAAAGAAATCCAAACTATAAATTTTACCCAGAATACAAGCACAAATGCGAAGCAGTTTTGAAGAGGCCTACTGGCTCTTACACAAAATTATATGGTCAAGTCCAGTTACTACGACTCTAAGCATAAAAATCAATGTTACATATGTCCTATCAGAATGACCCAAACATAAATCTTTTAATTGACAGGCATATTGATAAATCAACCAAGCATTAATGTTATTTGACTTTTTCACAGATAAGGATGCCACAAAATAATCTGTGCATGCCACTTTTTCACGTTTTTGTGGCATCTGTAGATTATTTTAGACAGCAATAAACTACTAGAGCAAAAGAGGGTAAGAAAAAGAAGATAAAGTGTATGCTGTTAAATATAGTGACTTTTCTCTGTATTGTTTTAAAAAGCACAAATTTAACAAACATTTTGTCAAAGAAGTTATAAAACTTTATGGAAACAAAATAAAGAATATGTATAAGATACCAGGAAGCCCTTACACCCTGACTGCACTAGGAATCCACCAGGACAATGACGAAATGGACAAGAACTTAGTAAGACACAACTGGGATAGATTTTAGTGCTTATTAATTTCTTAGAAGGTATTAGTATTACTAAGAAAATTTAACTCATAGGTGAGAGTTTTGAAAAGTTTAAGATATAAATCCCTCAATATATCATACATGAGCATGTTGCATGTGGTACATTATGACCACTCTAATACAGTATTCGCTGAAAAGCCAGCCACCCGAGTTCAGAAATGTGCCTCCTTTTGTTCAAATCTATATTGCAAAACCATGCACATGTCTCTAATAACAGGAGTTTGCAACACTTGTTGAATGTTGAATTCCCTGTCAAACATCAGTTATCCTTGTGAGTTGAATTATCTTTACATGCACAGTACAATCAATAACAATATACACTTATTATTGGAATCAGGTGAGATAACATGTGAAAGTGCTCCATAAAGTACCCACTTTTAATTATTATTATATTATTTTTTCTATCTGTTAATCATGACATAAGCAAAACCTGAAAGAGCACTTGACTCCTCGGTAACACGACACGTTTCCTCTCCATCGCTTTCCGTGACTCCTGGTGTGGAATTTCGCTGCTCCCTCCTTCACTGGCTCCAGCTTTTTCGCTACAGCTGGACTTTGAGGTGTCTTATCTTCTCCCTTTTCATCCTCTCTTTGTGGGATATTCTTTATTACCACCACTTCACATATCATCTATGGGTGGAGGACCCCTCAGTTACACCCATTTAAGGTTTTTTTCTCAGATCCGCATTTAACTGCACACCAGACATTCCAGTCAACTCTCTCATCAGCATCTCAATATCCAGGGGGCTGCCCCGGAATTCCAGATTTCTACATCACCCCACTCCAGCTCAGCTCAATCTGCTGTTTTCAGACCTCTCCATTGCAGTGCCAGCAATACCCACTCAGCTGCCTAAACTGAGAACTTCAGCCAATCCATTAGCAGCTGCTCTGTGCTACTGTCACAATACTCCTCAGATCTCTACTTCTCTCTATCTTTCCGGCCAGCATCCATTACAGTGCAGTGTCTCATGCTTAGAAGACAGCTATGGTGTCCGTCTGGATTTCTTTGTTCTGCCTCTGTTTCGTAGCCAAAGGGAGCATTTTAAACTTTAAATCATTTCGGTCTTCTTTTATGCCCTCCCACTGTGCTCAGAATGTAATCCAAACCCCTTGACATTTCTTACAAGCTGCTGATGTCCTGACTGCTGTCTATTATATATAACCTTATTTTCTATCCCTCTTCTCTTCCCTCTACTGTTCCAAGTCTGTGACTTCATCTACGACCTTTCAGCAAACAGGTCTCTTGTTTTGTTTCAAGACATTTTTGCATGCATTTGTCTGCCCTCAGCAGTACTTTAAACAGCTGGAGTCTTCCCAACTCTTTCTTTACATCGTACGTGTCTCTTCCTTTCTTATTCAAACCAGCCCCTTACCTGCTGCTTTTCATCACTAAGAGCCATGTTTTTTCCATAAGATCAACCATGATTTGTTTGTTTACTTACAGAATGTCCCTCGCTCCAACTAACTTAAACACCTCTAGGGCAGAAACATGTCTACTTTTCACTCTTACATTCCCAGAAGAGGAGTTCTGGATTTCAGGACCTGTTTTCTCAGGGGTATTTCCACACAGGACATTCTCACTTCCTGTCAGAACACTTATTTCAGTTTGTAGTTGTGGAACGCTTAGTGCGAACATTTCCACTTATCTCAGTTTGCAGTTACATAGTGTATGGCGTGATCAGCTGAGTAACAGTGTCTCTCTTTTTCCAAATATGAAAGCCCATAAAGACAGGATCTCTGACTGATTTCTGTCACTAGACTGTAGCACAGACATACAGTAAATACATAATGAATATCTGCTACATTTTATTGACCATAAAAATAATTTTTGATGACTGTGATTGTTGATTTTTGAGTGTCATTTTGACTGAGTTAAGGGGCAGCAGTACAACTAGTCACGTATTATTTATTGTAAATCCTCACACTAATTGTTCTTACATCTTCAGCAGGCGCTGAGCCCATCTTCCCCCTTATGCTGAAAGGGAGCTCAGAGAGGTTGGGGTTTGATTGGAATGGGTGGGCTGCTAGGCGCTCCTGGAGGACACTAGCATGGGTGTGGGCAGCTGGAGTGGGGGAAAATCTGCCCTTACTGTGGGCTGGCACCATGGAGCATAACGTGGGAGGAAGAGTGAATGCCTACCCTGTCTCTTGCAGAGCCTGTCCGTGAACCTCAGGACTCTGGCTTCTCCAGATTTTGACCTGAGGACCCACACGAGCAGGCTTATGGGTTTCTGGGTTTTACAGACCTGGACTGCATTGTGCTGCCCCCTGTCCTGGTTCTCCAGCCCGGAGACAGCCTATCGTGGAGCTTCTCAGCTTCCCTCATGGAGTGTACTGACCCTCTGATAAAACCCTTCTCAGATTTTTCTGTGTGCACCCTACCACTCCTGCCTTTCTGGAGAACCCTGACCCGAACACTTACATAGAAGAAAACTCCTGTCAGATCAACCACCACGGAATACAAGGAGGGACACTAATCTGGTCACCACATATGTATAATTGACTGCATATTTTTATTAACCCCAGGAATGTAGCATTTCCACTGGTCTTCATTATCTTTAATTTTAAAATTATACTTTAAAATTGTATTTAGAAACCTTAAACAAACACTTTTTAAATGAGGAACTCTGACAATGACGCTGTTTTCATTAAACTAGTATGAAAATTTACTAACTGAAATGTCATTCAAAACTAGAAAGTTGCATGATTTTCATGACTTACATATCCTTCTAATATAAAAATATTAACTATTATGTTTCATTTCATCTCTATGAGTTTTAGTACTGTAGGGTGGTCTTTTCAAGAGTGGTCTCCTTTTATGGAAGAAAGAAGAAAACTGGATATATTATTTTATCTCTCAATCTATTAACTTTGTTTGGGATCGATATTAATACAGGTCCAAATACCAAGGACAGCATTTTAGAAATTGATAACTTTAAAAATGGAATTTGTCAAGCTAAACTTCAAGTATTTCAGTGAAGGATTAAAAACCACATTGCTGACCACAGATCATAGAAAAATGCCACCTCTTATATTCCAATGGACTCTAGAGTTTGAATTTACAGCCCAATTGCAGCTACGCGCTTCACTTTATTTGGAAGAGACAGCGCCGCAGAAATTCCACTGCCCAAAATGCCGAGTGACTCTACCCTAACAATGTTGTTTTAAGCGCATGCTTTTGCATTGCCATGCTACATGTAAGATTGTGATGTGACAGGGTTTTGCAGTATTCCTGTGGTCGCTGCATTCTGCTAAACAGTGAACTCTGAGGGGACCCTTGAAGAAGTGGTGACATTTGTATAGAAGACAGAAGAGGAAAGGGAGGTGTGGAGGTGCCAGTGAGCATACGTTTCAGACTGGTGAAAATATTAATCCATATTTTCAGAAGGAGTATGTGGTAAAAAAAAATAAGGGTTTCAACACAGGAAGATAGAGAAAGACCTTGGAAAACCTGCAAAATTGTTTCAATTTGACCCCACGGAAATTGGATGACAGTGAAAGTTACTAAGCAGGCAGAAAAGTATCTCAGAGTCATCTAGAGCCTTTCTGTGGTATTTACAGTGTTATATATTTATAGGTTTTTCTTGGAAAATTGTCAGAGATCCAACAGACACAGTTGGCAAAGCAATGGCTACTCTGAGAGCTATGCACGCAGGGTTAGGAACACATAACAGATACTCAGTATACGTTATGTTCCAACCTCCTCACTAAGGCTTTAGGACTTTATTTTAGTTTTGCTGCCATGTTAGTCACTTTTAAAAATTAAAACACCTATAACATTTGCCATTTGTCCATCTCACATAGGCCTTTAGTAAGTGACAACAAACAGACATGAATATTGTTTTAATCTATTTTCTGTTGCTAGAACAAAATGACTGAGATGATATAATTTATAAAGAAGAGGCATTTATTTATGTGCTAGAGGGGAGAAGGTGCCAGCCCTGGTAGGGTCGTGTCTGCTCCATGCATGGTAGAAAGCGGAAAAGTAAATGTGTGTGTAGAAGAGAGGCTTCCAAAGAGGGACCCTCAAGCCAAATCCCCTTCATAAGAACCCTTTCTCAGGATGACTCACTCAAGCTTGTGAGAAGTACTCAGTTCCTCTGTGAGGGTGAATACCTAATGGCTTAACTACCTCCTAAAAGCATCACCACCTTTTAAAATTGCCAAAGGGGAATTAGATTTCAGCATTAATTTCAGTGGAGACAAACTATACTCAAACCACACCAGAGTGATCATCAAACTGCTGGAGGCAATATTGCCAAAAGAGATGCCCTTCATAGAATTCAACTTTTTAAAAATTTTAAGCAGAATTTTTTTAAAAAAGAGCAGTAGCAAAATAGCAATAACATAGACAAAAACAAAACAAAACAAAAATAATAAAAATGATACAGAGCTTCAGAACAAAATGATCGGGATTAACAGTGGTTGTTATGCTGGTGTCTGATGGTTTATTGAAAGGAACAGTTAATGCTGTACTTATTTTTTCTGACCCATTTTGCGTGCTTATGTCTGGCAATCTGGACAACTAATTTGAAGACAACAATATGGGGTGCAACAACCATTGTTGAGTTCCTATCATCTTGTTTGGTAAAGCTCTGTATCATTTATAATTTTTTTGTTTGTATTTTTTACTCTCTTTAATGGTTTGATCAATCTTGCATTCCTACATCTGGTCATCTGACCAACTTCAATGAAGATAAAAATATGTAATAGAATTCAACTTTATACTAACAAAAAACTGGTAATTTTATATCCAACACATTTTAAGGCAAAAAAAAATAATTGATTAAAATACAAGCATAATTCAGAATTGCACATGCAGCTGTGGCTTAAGTGTTCTTGAGAATCATTAAGGCAAATGAGATTTCCAATTAGAGATAATTATCTAATAAAGCCTCCATACCAAGTCTAGCATGCACGGTCCTTACCTCAGACACTGTATGTACAGCCTACCTAAAAATGAGAGCGTGGCCATGGATACAAGAATGTTGCCTGGGTGAATG
>NW_004955432.1:19523173-19555176 GCF_000276665.1 Chinchilla lanigera
TAAATGGATGTCTGTTTGTTAATATGTTTTCCTTCTGTTATTCTTAAAATAAATTTTTAAAAAAAGAATGTTGCGGGGCAGACAGTGACCTGACTGATATAGAGAGACCCAAAAGTGGACCAGCAAAGGCTCTAAGGAGTAATATGAGTGCCATGGACTGGAGGTAACTAAGCAGATAGAAGAGACTTCAATATAGGGCCCCATCCAGTTGCCTTCTTGTGTGTCCATCTGACTGGGTAAGGCCATTTCCTTCTGTCTTTGACCTTGCCCTTCCATTCCTTTCTCCTTTGTTTTCTTTCACTTTCTCCTCTTCCTATCTTTCCCTTTTCTTTCCTTTCTTTCTGTCCTGTCACAATATATCTGAGGAATAAGATGCCCCCCAACACTCAGGAACATCTGTGCTTTACATTCACCCACAGTTATTTTAGGGAGCAGTCCATCAAGGCGGCTTCCCCAGGAAGAGCAAGTCAAAAGGATCCCGTGTGTGAGCCCACCTCCCACCTCTCCGCCCTTACTGAGATTCAAACAAAAGGTTTAGCTCCGATATTGCCTGTGGTGTCCTTCTCTCTGTGAGGTCCTGAGGGCAGCCACCTCCTGCTTTCAGGCTGGTTACCCTGTGACAGTGAACCTTGTGATGAACTAGCTGCTTGACGGTCAGCCAACCTTCCAGTTCTAAAAACTTCTTTCTCAACTTGCCGTCGTTATGACCATCTTAGCCCCTACTGCTATCTGTAAAATATCTTAGTTTTCACCATTGAAATAAACACCTGCACCCTGTAGCATGCTGATGCCTTGGCATATGTAAACTCAAACACACACAGAGTTGGCAGATAGTAGCTGTTAACGCTCTGTGTAATACCAGCACATATACTACCTGTCTTTGGGGCAAATAAATCAATGTTAAACCACTGGCCTACTGCTTAAGGCTTTGAGCTCTTCATAAGCTGTGGACAATATTTAAGAATTGTGTAAATATCACTGCATCTGACATATGCAGGAAATAACCTGGAAAAGTAAAATTGATCAATATTTAAGTGTTACAAAATAAACACTACTTCAGTGTCATTAACTCTTAGGTATAATGTCCAGGAACAGTTCATGACTGGAAAACACTTTGCAATTTGTGATTTATATTATTTCATTTTGTAAGAATTCCTTGATGTTCATTTTTAGAATAAAATGACAGAGGAACAAGAACCAATCATCAATGATTTGGCCCATGGCCACCTTTCAAAAACAAGCAACAAATATCTTTCTTACTTTAGAGCGTGAAATTTACAAAAAGCCAGACTGTGACTATGATAATGTGTTTCAGATGATGCAGAGCGAGGCCTCTGGAAGTTGCCCCGCCCCTAGGACGGACTTAACTCCTCCCTACATGCTGAGCGCGGTGACAGAAACATACAAGTGACCGAAGCCGTGCCTGCTCTAAGGATCTCACTCACAGCAAGAGTCACAAGCACAGGAGCAAACACACAACACACAGTGCAATAAAGCTAAAGATGCATAGCCTGACCAGGCAAAAACACATGTTAAAGTGTGATTCTTTAAGAGCTACGGCTTATTTAATTTGTTCATTGTATGCGTCAGGGTCTTCAGAGAAACAGAACCAACACGACTTATACATGGCCACGTCTTGCTTAGCGACAGTGCTGAGTTTCGTGTGATTAGTCGAGTGCAGTTGTGGAATATCACAGAGTGCACCTACACAGAGACGGCAACGATGTCCACAGATAATGCAGTGTAATGGGACCGTGATCATATCCGTGGCTCAGAATTGATGAAAACTATGCGCCATATGACTTAGTGTGGAGAGCAGCAGGGAGGGAGGAAGAGAGAGAAATGGGAATTGTGATTGAAGGAACTATCTTCTGCAGTGATGACGGAGGCTGTGAAGTCTGACAGTCTGGAGTCTGCCAACTGGAGAAACACCAGTGCTGCACTGTGGATCACCTCGGCCTGAAGGCCCGGGAATGACAGCAGCCGATACCCAAGGGCGGGGGAGATGAACTATTGCAGCTCCGTCACTGATGCAGAGAACTGAGAGGCAAAGTCCTTCTGCTTCCAGTTGTTGTCTATTTGGGCCTGCTATGGACTGAATGACAGTCACCCACAGTGGGGACAGGAATTTCTTTACTGATTCCACTAATGCAAATACTAATCTAATCCCAAACACTGCCGTGGGCACACACAGAAATATGACTAACTGGGGCGTGTGTAGCACAGTTTAGTGAATACATAAAATCTACTGCCAGAGGGAGGCAGAATTCCAGATTTTCTTGTTCAGGTTCTTTCTTTTTTTTTATTTTAAAGAGAATAAAAACAAAACAAAACAAATACAACAAAGACAGAAACAAAATAACAATAAAAACAATACAGGATTTCAAAACAAAATCATAGGAATTGACAGTGGTTGTTATATTACATATTGTGATCTTTAATGCAGTTGCCCAGATTATGAAATGTAAGAATGCAAGATAGACCAAATAAGTAAAGAGAATAAAAAGTGGTAAAAAGAATTAGAAATGGTACAGAGCTTCACCAAACAAGATGGTAGGAATTCAACAGAGGCTGTTATATTGCACATTGTTGTCTTCAGATCGGTTGTTCTGATTAGCAGATATAAGCAGGAAAAATTGGTCAAGAAGAATCCAGAAAAATAAATGAAAAATTAAGAAATGAAATTTAAGCATTAACTGTTCCTTTCATTAAACAAATGGACATCAGCTGTATAATTATCCCAGATATCCGTATATATATTTTTTCTCTTCCTTCTTTCTTTTCTCCTTCCCCTCATCCCAGTTGTTTCTTCCCTTTGAGCACTTTCTTTCTCTTTCACAATATCTGTTGTACATTTTGGGTTTTACTGTTCAGATTATTTCCTAATATGGATATTTATCATGGAATTTATGGACATGAAGAAAGAATTCACTGAGAATCACAGGCTCATAGTTCAAAATGAAACAAGGTGTAACACCCTAACTTGATTATAAATCCATACACCTGGAGAATCTATATGGCGGATTTTGACATAAATTTCCCCTTCACCTCCTTAAGAAACTAATTTTGACTAAGAGGTAAGAGGTGAGGGACTAGCTTTTCTCCATGACTATTTGGGTCCCCCTTGCTACATTTTATTAATTTTTTTATAATGTGGCCAACATAATTTTTACCCTACAGTGTTCTGTCAGAAATAGTCATCTTCTTTGTGTCAGTGTTCATTTTTATTTAAATATTATTATAAATCGACTATATTTCTCAACATTAACTTCCATAGTAATAAAGTAGCAAACCGTCTTTTACTGATGACCTACTCTGTGCTATGCAGCTGAGATATCCTCAAGGTAGTTATTACTGTCTCTGCTTCAAAAAGAAAAATATCCTCAGGAAATGGCCACATAGTAGGTACTGTGACCAAGATACAGACCAAGACTCCTTCATGATTTCAGTAGAGGATGCCATCCCGAAATCTCAGTCACTTTTCAGTACATTCTGTAGGGTTCTTGTTGCACATGAAACTCTCAAACAACATCCTGATAGACCATCCTCTCCTCAGCATCCCTCTGCATTCGGGCCACAAGTACAGTTCTCAGTGTTCGTGATTTTCTCTGTTACGCTTTTAATACAAAGAGAGTTACCTAGATCTGTTCTTAGGGAGGATAATCATCTACATGCTGATGGCCCAGCTGGAGGCAGGCTTCATCCCACTGCAGTGTCAGAGCGCTTGAATTACCTCTCATAACAGCTGTTCACAAGTCCTCTTGTCCCATTATTTTCTTTGCAATACTAGATATACTGCTTATTAATAGAGAAAAGCCTGAATACTAAGGACACAAAAGGAAGGATTACTGATCCATCTGCTTTGCTTACTGTGGAGTTCTTACTACTATTTACAGATTATTCTAACTGCTTGCAAATATAATTGCTTAAAGTTGCCTTTCAGCCAACAAATCATTACCAATTGATTTCTATAGAAATCTGCATCCTTTAATGTGCTTTGAGAAATGCCTGCTGCTATTTACTTAGCGCTAGGAAGGGGAGGACTTCCTCCTCATCTGCATGCTCTGTCTTGAGTGTCTTTCCTCTTTGTGTCTAATTGTCTGTTTGCTGCTTACTGCCCCAGTGGAAGGGGTTATAATTTGTTTTTTTTGTGTGTGAGAAGAGAAGCCTTATGATTGGGCTCACGGCTGAATATGAATTTTGTATCAGATAGAAATGTGTAACACATATTGTGTGATTGACATTCTTGAGAGGCTGATCTGGCTTACTCATGTTATACTCAAAATCCTATATATTATACACAGCTCAATAAGAAAGAAACAATTAGTGTACTATTAATTGGTAGATCAATAGGTCAGAAAGAGAAAAATAGCTTAGTAATCTCAGTAAAACTTGAAAGGTACCATAATAATTTGCACTTATTTTTTATTTTAAAAGTATCTCTTGGAACTCACATATAAGTTTCATTAACATTTGTTGTTTCTGAAATACTTTTCCTCTCAAATCAATAATCAGAGTCATCCTTAATAGTATCCAATTAAAATTAAGTGGAAAACAAACATGTCTGATATCATTGTTGTCAGTTGTTTTGAAAGCACTAATCGAAGCCATAAAATATGAAACATAAACAAGAGGTATAATTATTAGAAAGCAAAATGGAAGATTGTCATTATTTGTAGATGGCATAATTATATGCATAATTATATGCAAAGAAACACAGAAAAAATGAACTGGAAGATGTAATAATTAATGTATAACTAAAGTCAATTGTACTGATGCAACGTGGGCACACAGCCCCTCCTACCCACCCTGTAAGGGGCTATATTATTATTATTGTTGTTGTTATTATTATTAAAGGTGATCTCTCAGGGGGCTCCCCACTGATGCTGCTGCTACTGGAGAACAAGGTGAAGCTGTAGATCATGTCTGAGTACCAAGCCACAGCAAGAGCTCCTCTTCCAAGTTCCCTTCATCAACGTTGTCTCTGCTACAAAAGCATTTGACCATCTGAGTGGCTATAGTGAAGAAACTGTAACCACACGATGCACAATGTGGATGTGCGTACAATGTGATAGCTTTCCCCTTATGACCCTGATGAGAAAACTGAAAATGTTTGGGGTTGAGTCTGCGTTTGTTCCCACAGGTGCTTCTGATACTAACAGAAGCAGCACGTCATCAGGAAGCAAAACTACGAGACGGGAATCACCAAAGCGGGTGTGGTAGATTTGCCAGCAGAAAACCACTAACACAGAATTAGTGTGTTGAAACCAACACATTCACAGCTGCAACAAAGAAGGAAATACCAAAAAATTTCTAAATTTCTGTTCTTCAACGTGAGGACTGAGGACCCTGAAGCTGAGTGATGTTGGATCGAGAGGCTGCAGATAAACTTGAGAGGCTGGGGAGGCAGCCTGAACGGAAGATGCTGGGCTTCAGACAGGAAGAGAATGTCCAGCAACAGCTCGGCTTTTCACTCTAGCCCGAGCTCCCATCCCTGGGCACCTCGGTCCTTACTGCTGGGTTAACTCTAAGTAAAATCACCTTGTAAAGGCAGCGTACAAACGATGCAGCGTTGGATTGAAGAACACACGCTATCCTGAGGCTTCTGTTAGTCTTAACTAGATTAAAAAAGAAGTTAGTGATTGATGATATCTCATTGGTCTTACCCTTAAATTAATCTTTGCTCAACAAATACCCACAGACACACATCCGCAACCTTCTAGATAGTTTGTATGTGCAATACATTGAGTGCAGCTGGAGCGAAAGGGTAATTAGAAACATTGCTATTGAATGATAAGACACACTGAGTAATATCACAGTGCATAGGCCACTGTGATAGGACCTGTTGTACAGTGTCGGGTTTTCCAAGGCATTGTGCCTTGCCCACTGATGCTAATCTTTGGGAATCTGAAGCCTTGTGCCACAGGAACATAGCCACCTCTCGCTCACCTCTCATTAACTTCAGACCTTTCTTTTCCAGGTCTTCATTCAGGCCATAAATTTCACGGGACTGATAAACAGACTCAGAAGCCAAAAAAGAATTCCACCGGAACCACATGAGATGTTACAATCATAAGTGAAGGTACACGCATTAGACAGCTTCCCGTTGCTGTGATCAAGTGCCTGAGAGAAACACCTTATCAGGAAAGAACATATATTTGGATCATGGTTTCAGTACATGATGTCGAGGTCCTGTTAGCTGTGGTCCTTGGCTGGCGCAGTGCATCACGGGAAGGAGTGCTTGTAACAAATCTTACGGGAGACAAGAAGCAGGGATAGGCCAGGATCCTAGTAGCCCCTTTGAGGGCACAAGATCAATAACCTAGCTGCCTTCTACCGCCTCCTAATGGCACTGCAGGTTGGAGACAAAGCCCAATACATGGGCTTGCCCTTGTGGTGATTGGTTTACACAGCACAAATAATTAGTCTACGCTTTGTTCTCCCAGAGGAGAGAATGCTAATTACTGTTGGTTCACTTAAGAAAATTGTATTCTGATGAAGAGATGAGAAATGAATATTGGATTTATTTCATATGTGTCATTTCATATTTTTTTAAAATTGTCACATGGTTATAATTAAAGCTTTGCCCTAAAATTAAAAAAGAACAAACAAACTATGTTTTCATGTCAATGAGTTTTGTTGGCATTGCTGCTGAGGCCCTGGCTGTACATTTTTGTGGCCGCTGTGACTTCTTTAAATATTGGGAAATAGCTGTCTGAAAGTGTTTTTCTATATAAACAAATAACATCTTAGCAACAATAGTCAACTCCAGATTATGCTTTCCTTGGAGAAAAGTCAGCAAAAAGTTCATCCTTAAAAGACCATTCAATGTCATTTAATTATGTAGCATTTTAAGAGAAAACCACCCAAAATAAATGTCTAAAATTAAACTATTTTGCCACTTTTTCAACATTTGATAGCGGAGAGTTGTTATTACTGTTTTTTTTCCCATCAGGATACATAGGCCTCATGTGAGAAAGATGTATGTTGGATTACTTAGCTGTATTTTTGGGGAGGGGGTTGGTTAGCTTCAACAAAGTATATGAAACTACACTGTGGAATTTTGTCCACTTGTTTGATTTGGGTGTTTTGTTTTGTCTTGTCTTGCTTTATTTTGAGACAAAGTCTTGCCATATGGTCGGGAAGCGATGCTCAAAGTACACCATCTTCCCCTCGGAGCCAGAAAGTGATGGTCGTAGGGAAGGACCAGAGCTCCCCCAAAGTGAACTGAAGCCATTCTCAATGATAAGGAGGTCCCAAACTCCTCCTCTGAGGAGACCAGCCAGGTTCATGAGGAAAACCAGCATGATGAGCTTCTCCAAGAGAACCAACAGCTCCTTATACCTTCTAACAGCACCCAACAGACTCTCCTTCTCCAGTTCTGCCTCTTATGCTGCTGGCAACAGCCCCAGGTGGGCCTCCCACACCCAGTGCCTCGCTGTTTCAGTTCAGCTGGGTGTTGCAAGTCGACCACCAGCTGTCAATCACCACACAGACACTTTGGAACTGAGGAGAAGGGTAGGGGAGAGAAGTGAGACACGCAAGATGAGTAAAGGGATGACTAAGCCGTGTGATATACAGGTACCAAGTCCTCAAGGCAAACATAGCTACTGTGTTTTGCAAACATACTCGGATCATGGAAATTGATTCATTCTTGAGTAAATAAATGCAGAGAATGGGAATTGGTAATGTAGAGGAGGAGGATGATACGGTAGGTAATAGGTGACTTTCACCAAGGAGGAACAATGCAGTGCTATGAATGGTTGTCTTATCACAGTGAATCCAAACAAGCTTGGGAACTCGGCATGTGGAAATGGATATGGGTGAAAACAGGGAAAACGAACATAAAGAAGTCTTTTCAGCAGATTTGCAATAAAAAGAACTACTTAAACGGGGTAACAGAGAGTGTTATCTCTCTTTTCGTCTTTTACAAGAAAGCGGTTATTACAGATTCTTTTGGGTTGATGGGAGTGATCCAGTACAGAAGAAAAAAGTTAATTATGCAAAAGAAAAAGGGGTAATTACAGAGCCAGTGCCTTCAGTGAGAGGGTAGATGCGTCAATGGGCCAAAACAGAGCTGTCTTCAATCAATGACAAAATGGTGCAGTTATGTGATAATGTCACGTCAACACAGAAGTAGAAAAGAGGTGAAGATAGCATAAACTGACACCTATAAAATGGCTAATACTTTTCATTAATGTATACATTATTTAGAAAAAATGCTTACAAAGTCAGTGCTTCATAGACAAGTGGAGAATTGTGGTAAGTTTCTAAAAAGAGATTCAGTATTTTAAACACTGAATAAAAATAGGTAACCATAGGCAAAACATAGTATTCCTAAATATGCACAAGTAATATTAAAGAGAAAAAGCAAGTTGTAACATGGTATTCCAGTATCATCTTACTCATTTAGAAGAAATAAAGACTACATATGATATTTTGTATACATGCATATATTTGGAAAATTCACATAAACTTAACAATGGTCATATGAGAAGAGGGGGAGAGAATGTCTATATTTTACTTTGTATCCTTCTGTTTCAGTTGAATTTTTGAAAAAGAAACACCTATTGGATTTATTATTGAAATACACCAAATAAAAAGTTATATACAGATAGATTTGACCACATATAAATAAAATTATTTCCTTAACATATAAAAAATAGAAGGGAAATGAACTAATAATTTTTACATATCCGAGCACACACAGATACTAATAGACAAAATGATGCATGAACAGCATTGAATTAATTCAACATTAAGGGCATATGTTTAATAGTTTCTATATGCCAAACATTTTCAGGATAGTGCAAATGTGAGCATGGGGTATTGTATACCCTTAAATAACTCCCGGGCTATCTACTAGCAGAGACAGAGAAGTAAACATGAAATTATAACTCAAAATAAAAATCCCTATGACAGTAAAAGAATGGTTGCCATGACCACACATAATGAATACATGCAAATTGAATTTCTAAAAGTAGTGCCGTCCATGCATAAGTCCAGTAGGCATGTAGGGGATATCCAAAAAAGAAAGAACATTCCAGATAGCAAAACCGAATGTACGAAGGCCCTGATAAAATAAAAGTGATACATGCTCTGGGGACTGCAAGCTAGTTTCATGAACATGGTCCCAGTGCTTACTGCAATGCTGGCACATAACAGATGCTCAGCAAAAGTTTCGCTGCATGAGTTTGGCTAAACATAGAGTCAGTGTTATGGGAAAAAAAAAAAAACTCCAAATATTTTGCATAAATAGCAAAATAAAGAAAAATGCATTGTTTTTACAATTTAATTTATCAAAGTAAAAGCCTTATATAAAAAAAGGAACCACTCAATTTGGGTTGAGAATGCAATTGATCTGATGACACCTTTGTGTGTTTCCAAAAGGAGGTAAAAGTTGAAAGCTTTCAGAAAGAACGTTTTGCAAAATAAATCAGTTTTAAAAATGTACGTGCATCCAATCTAGCAGTTCCACTGTTGGGCAACTTCCAAAGAGCTGTGTCTGGTTCTTAAAAAGTGTTCTAAAATGTAAAAAAAATTATCAATTTTCTTCTTAAAGTCAGATGCAGAAAAGTAGTCTGCTGCAGCAGTGAAAATAGTAAACTAGCTATTCCACATCATAAGAAGATAATGGAAGTTTAAAGTTCTCGGAAACAGGGTTTGTCGTGATATGGAAACATAAAACATAAATGTGAAGAATATACATTTGTTTTATGATAAAGTGTTACAGATCAGGGAAAGTGCAACAAAAAGTTGACCCTGGTGATTTTTAGAAGGGCAGACCATGAATGATACTTGTTCTTCTCTCTAATTTGCTACAGTCTCTAACTATAAAAGTCACCTCTCAGATCGAAATAAAATACACTATTTACTAAATGCCGTACTTTGAAAATACCTACACTTCTGTAATACCACTTAGAAATAAGGGCCTGCAGTGCATATAGTGACTTTGAGTGTTTGGTCTCTTCTGGTCTGTAAGTTTTGTATGTTTCCAAAAAGGAATTCAGGGGTGATTTTTAAAAATTAAGCAGGAATGGCCAATTCTGCTTCCTTTTCTGGTGAAAGAAGAGTGAGCGCTAGGTCGAATGGGTCTTCTGGAAACAACCTGCCTAGCAAGCAACTCCCAATGCCAGCCAGAGCTCTGCACGCCGTGTTCCTCAGGTTCTGCACCAGAAGAAAGGGCAGCTTGCATGCGGTTTCGGAGACGGAGTATGGGGACAGAGGAATACTAATTTATTATCTTAATGTATTATGGATTCCAGTCTTTCAGTCCAGTAGCTTTCCAATAATGAATATTGTCAGTTTGGTGTAGATTTTTCTTCATTTAAGGTTGAATTTTTGACTATTTTATTTTCTCTTTGTCTCATTATAAAATTCCAGTAAGAAAGACATGTTTCCTGATGGATGGATTATGCTCTTCTTATTATATAGTTCTCTTTGTCTAATAAATAGTAATCTTTTCTTCTTGATACTAAGTTTTTATATGTCAAAAAAATAGCTCCTCCTGTGGTAAGTGTGCTGCTTTTATTTTTTACTCTCCTTTGAAATTTCATGTTTTTTAGTGGCAGCCTGGGGATTGACCCCTTTACACTGAGCTGCACTCCGTGAAGGCATCTCACTACTCTGATCAGTTGCCCACACTGGACTCAAACTTCCAACCCTCCTGCCTCGGCTTCCCAGAGCATTGGAAGATAATTCATCTTCTGAAATTTCTTATAATTTTTTTGTCATGTGAAAATGTGCAATGTGTCGTTTCTCAAGCTATACTCATATATACCTAAAAGAAAAAATAGTAACGTTACCCTTTTCATTTTGAGTACCTCACCCTCCCTTCTGTTTCCGTATCCTTCCAACCTCCCTCTGATTTCCATCTGATTAATAGGTGAAGTTTATGCACTCCACTACTCATCCAGTTATTTCAGGTTTAAAGTACATTAACTCAGAATTCCTTCGCTCCCTTCCTTCTTCTTCTCCCTGGGGATGCAGGTGATTCTGGGCCCATCGGGAGAGGCGCGGTGCTGAGGGACCTTGCCTGGTCCCCCAGCTGGGCTCTGCTCCCCTGCAGCTCTGTTCTTACACCCGGATGGGGGCCTGGAAGATGGCTGCGTCCCCACTGTGCAGAAGTTCATGCTGCCATCTGCTGGGCTTTCCCCAGGTTACAGCCCTGGGACCTCAGGCCACCCAGATCTCCTCTGTAACACCCTTGCGGAATTTTCAGCGTAACTGGCGCTTGTCCTGCCCTGGTCTCCAGGACTACAGAACACGGGTGGGTGGCTTCAGCCTCTGATGATGCTCGCGATGGTGAAGAAGTCTCCCTCCTGCACTTCCAGATGGGAAGTCCTCGCAGCCGCTTCTACTGTTACACCTCAAACTTCCTTTTCGTGCTCTTGAGATAGTTTTTATTTCCGTTTGTAGGCATAGCTAGCTCAGCATTATCCTCCATCCCATGTTTTTTCTGCCTTTAAACCAGAACATGGAAAAGCCAAGAAATTCACGTAGTTTTCTTCGGCTGCTTTCAGGCATCTCCCACTTCCCGCCAGTCAGGAGCTTCCGTCCAGTTCCGACACTTATGCTGACGGTGTTATAAAATCAGAGACAAGTTAGGCTGTCACATGCCTTTTTAAATTCGAGATGCCGTGCTGCACCAGTTATAGTGTGTGGGATTTACCCATCTTTCTATTCTTGCTTCTTGAATTATGGGACGTTTATTCTAAGGCCTTTTTTTTCAGTTCAAATTGCAGCAAACTTAGCACCATGTTTCCTATTAGCACTTTTATACGCCCAGTGCTTTAAACTTTTACGTCTTTGATTATCGGGTATTTATGTAGAGATGCAAATGCAGTTTACTCACTTCTCAGAGTAGCACTACAACTGCGTCGTAGTTTGTATTTCTTAGAGGAAGATGTATCCTGATGTACCCTGAAATGCCAGGAATCATCATTCATTTTATGACTGAGCTTATGAACATTTTTTTAGAATTAGAATGCTGGATCTCAAGGTTACATGCCTATCAGAATACCCAGAGCACTTTGTGAGAAAAAGGAAAAGCTTTATAATTTTTTCTGCCTCCTCTTGACATTGTTCTGGTGAGCAAACTGTGAATCATGACTTTAAACATTATCCTAGATGATTTTAATTCAATCAAGACTGAGAACTGTTAGTAAAGTAATAGAAATCAGTAGTACAGTCAATGTTTAATTGTTTGATCAACCTTACATGCCTATATTTGTTTATCTGAGTAACCAATTAGAAGTTATCAATATGTAATACAATTACCATTCTTAATTTCCTATCACCTTGTCTGAAATTTGGTGTCGCTTGTATTGTTTTTGTGTTATTTTGTAAATGTCTGTGTGTCTGATAATTTGTTTTCATTCTATTATCTTTAAGATTAAAAAATAGGAAAAGAATTGAGAGCTGTGAGGAGGTTGTCTTTCTCGAACAAAGGAGGGATGAGATCCGAAAATAAGCTTACTTTTTTGATGGTAACCTATTAATTTAAATGTTAAGTTTTAAATTACAAGGTGTACATCAAAACCAACATTTCACACATGCACTTTTGTAAGACATAACAAGGGTTATCTTCTAGATAATGTAATGGTTTTTTGATGCTCATAATGCAAGTAATAATATAATTCAGACAGTTCGGAATGCTATTGCTGTATGGGAATTGCATTTAAATTTAAAGACACTTTTATTAAGGCAAACTACAGACCTAGTATGTTTGGCAAATTCATTGAGCTATGTTTAAAATTTCCTCTAAAAAAACAGGTTGTGTTTGCATCAATGATAAAAATTTCTATATAGAGTCTGCTTCCTAGGTCTAGTTCCATTAAAAAATGTTCTATTATACTACGTAGGAACTTAGAATCAATTATCACTCTGAAAACTTGCTTTACCCTAAGTTCTGGCTAGATAAAGCAATCCAGGTTTTACTCAGAATTGTTTCTATAAAACTACCATTGCTTCTAGTTTTTTTTTTTTTTAAGGAATATAATATACTTTTATAAACTTCTATACTGAGTCTCAAGAAAAGTTAGTAGGCACCTCCATAATCATGAGATTGCTGAGGGAGTACTTGGAACTCTCCATGTGAGCCAATGAATGTAAGGAGATGTGTATACATGCTAGTGTTATAAACAGTAGCTCAGTGAGGCCTGAAGTTTGAGTCAATCCAGAATGGATGTAACCAATTTTTACATCATGCAGATAAAGAAGCATTGAAAAGTAAACTAAAAAACCATAGTATATTTTACATTTAACTTTTGGTAAACCATGTTTTATGGATATCCTCAATTTTACCAAAAGGCTGGTCTATTTCAATATTTTGAAAACATCAATAATAATTTTGAGTTGGCAGAGGTAACCTAACCAACTATCATTATGTTTGGTACTAAGAGATATACTTTTTGATAAAATTATTGAAATACCAAAGAAAGAGCTTACTTTTCTGCAAAAAGGTAAGGAGTGTGCATTTCACTTACCTGGAGAACCTGACGGAGCACAGACTAATGAGCCTTTCGCTTAGAGTATCTGATTTGCTAAATCGGGGCCCGTGCTTCAAAAGTTGCTTTTCTAACAAGCTCCTACGCTAGAGTAATATTGCTGGTCAGGGAACCACTCACTGAGAAGCACTGCTCAGAATGTAGAAAGAATGGAAGAGAACATTTTGTGGTAAATGAATGTAGTCATTTAATTTAGGCAGAACTTATGAGCAACTGCGTTTTTATTGGTCTTTTTTCCCATTGAAATTTAAAAAGAGGTTGTAGATAAAAGATGATACCTGCAGAATTTAGTATTGATAGATATTTATTCTTTTTTAGGCAGTAACTTGAAGTGCAGTAAAGTAAAACATTAAAAATTGAAAAAGGTGCAGAAATTAAAACAGAAATAAAATCATATTTGGAAAGACAAAATTAAAATGGTAATATACATATATGTATGTATGCTATTAGAGCATAAATTTGTCCTAGCTTTAGAGTAGCGAATATTAAACAAGGAAACAAAATAATTTCAAGGCTTAGGTGCTCCCCAAATGAAAATAAGCCAGGTGCTTTAGGTAAACTCACCCATGTCTTGTTATCAGAGGGAAATTTTTACACACAAAGATAACACATACAACATGGGGAATAAAACCTTCTCATATTATCATAACAATGAATGTGGATGCTGTGTTGGTCAAAATTTGGGCTCAGGTAATGACATTAATTTACCAGGTCATATGTGCAATAGGATCTGGAGTTTTGTTTTTGTTTTTATATGCATTTCAGAGCATATCTACCGAAGTAGTTCTTCAGTCTTCAGTGTGAATTATTGCTACCCGCGAAAATCCAAAGCAATTACACAAAAGGCAAATGTGATGCTATTCAGCCTTGATATTCTCAATTTGTTTTGGCTGGAGTCAGAATTAAACTTTAATTTTTTTGAGGTGTGGTTCTTACATCAGTGATGAAGAAGTCCGAATATAACTAAGCATCTTCTTCCTAGTAGATAATGTGTAGTTGAGCCTCATTACTTCTCACATTCCAACGTCTGCTTGCCAAATGTATTTGTAACCCCGACGTCAGTGTTCCAGATCTTTCTACGGTTGTTCTTCAGTAAATGCACAGGTAGAGCATGAGAACATTGGAGTGTGCAGGGTGTGCACATTCCCAGCTGGATGAAGGAAGGCAGGACTCTCTTGTCTTGTTTTAGATCTCATATTGTAAAATAGTGTCATCCTCAAAGTGTATTTTGTGCTGTCGTTTTCACTTTTCTGTGCTTTTAAAAATTACGTCTCTGTTTAAAAGAACCACCAAAAGAGTGCTGAAATATTTAGTGTACCTTAGCACAAGAAGGCTGTAAAATGCCTTATGGAAAAAATGTGTGTTAGGCACGTTTTATTCTAGTGTGCGTTAGAGCGATGGTGGCCATGAGTTGCACATTCACAAATTAACCATTTATTAAATAATCTACCTTCAAACATAAACACACAAAACAAAGTTATATCTCAGTCGGCTTGCAAAATTTTTATGCTTGAGGCTTGTGCAAACCTCTTTTTGTGGTTCCCCAAGGAAGCTGAACTTCCCTAACTAGCAATGATTGAGTATTTGCTAATTATGTGTTCATGGTGGCTTTATAAAAACAACTACTGAAACTAGAAAGAATTAATTGTATGTGGCTGGTGGCAAGGCCCTAGACTCCAGCCCCAGAAGGAAAGAAAAAATGGGAAAGAAAGAAGGAAAGAAGGCAGAAAAGAAGGGATTGTCAGTATATATAAAACATCTGTCTTCAGATCCAGAGGTTTTATGCGGGCATTGGGCCTATCCACGTATATTACGTAAGAGCCCTTGAAGAACTGATACATTGAATATACTTAAAGATATCGTACATAAGACTTTTTTCTCTCAAAGCAATTTTATAGTGGTTGTGATGGTTAATCTTGATTGTCAGCTTGGTCCTCTTGAGAGAAACCTAGGGGATTCGTAAAGTACATGTCCGGGTTTGTCTGGACGGATGACAGGCATGTGACCTTGGGGAGTACTTCCAGTCCCTGGTTCGTCCCTGCTTTCTGCTTCCCAAATGCCACGAGATGAACGACTTTCCTCCAACATGTCTTTCTGCCATGATGTTTCTTCCACGGAGCCAGCAACCTCGGAAACCGGGAGCCAGAAGAGACCTTTCTTCGTTGGGTTGTGGACGTCGGGTATTTTGTTGCAACACCTGAAAACTGAGTGATGTAATGGTTACTGGCTCTACAGCTGCCCGTGTTTATACTCTGCCTCTGTCACTCACAACTCTGTGACTTTGAGCTTATTTCTTAACTCAGACCTTCTCAGCTGTAAAATAGGTAAACAAAGGAAAAGAAATAAAACATCAGCCATTCACATGATATTGCCAATATTTTTAATTGACTGATTGAATATTGGCCAGAGCAAGGGGGATAATTAGAATTTCTATTACTCCACAGGGACAGGGACAGAGAACAGTGAGAGACAAGTATTAAAAAAAATGAACTACTCTATTTTAATGTGCAATTAAATGGTTTTCCATTGAGCTCCACATGGTGTTTCTCACAAATGAGTTTGCTGGGAGCTAATAAATGCAAGAAAAGCCCACAGCGAAGCAAACCTCTCACTTCCTAACTTCTGTTTGGAAATAATCATAGGACAGAATATCTGTGTTTCAAAATAAAGGAAAAGGGGAAGCAGCTAATGAAGTTAAATATATTAACGTGACATTTCAAAGGTCTAAGATGAAAGATTAAAGTAAAGGCAAGAACCATCAAGATTATAAAGGGCAGAGGGAGCCTAAGAAAGATGCACTGGAAGTAGGTAAGGTGCACCCCAAGGGAAAGTTCCAGGCATGTCCATGTCCAGAAGGGCAGGTCCTGTCCTCCCTCAGCGGTGCTCAGGGATCTGTAGTAACAAAGCCCAGGAAAGTCCAGCGGAAACAACTGGAAGGTTTTAGGCCAGCCAGGGATTAAACAAATTAGAACACGTTGATAAAACAAATATGGTAATAAGGTTGTTTTGGCAAAAAATTACAACAGCTTTAATTTTTTTCTTTTTTTTTCTTTTTGAGACAGGGTCTCACTCTGCAGTTCAGGCTGGCTTAGCGCTCACTTTGTAGCCCAGGCTGGTCTCGAACTCCCATCGATCCTGTTGCTTCAAACTCCTGCGTGCTGGGATTACAGGCGTGCGCCACCACGCCCAGCTAACAGCTTTAGTTTCACTTGTCAAATTCTTATAATTCTAAAGACTTTTATTTTTTCTTCCTCTTCTCAGCCCTTTCTCTTCTACTTTCTCTTCTTTCTGTTCCTACTCTTGCTTGTTTATCACCTTCTTATTGGCCTGCCTAGCAGCTAGTTCAATGTTGAAGAGAATTGTAGGTGATTATCTTTGCCATGTCTCTATTTCCATGTCTGTCTCTAAATATATTCTTTATATCTATATAAATGTATATGTCTGTTTAAATATTATACTATATTATTATAGTATATATTACAAGTATTATGTTATACAGTATATAACCTATATTATATATACATATACATACTTATAAATATACATACTTATAGTACTATATATAGTAATATAGTATACTGTATAATAATATATAGTTATAATACTTATATATACATATATAATAATGCTTATATAAACTTATATACTTATACATTAAAGATATATATATTTCAAAACATCATTAAGAGAGAGAAAGGGCACAGAGTAGAGGAAGTTATTTTTAATACAGACTTACATGAGACATTGCGGTGGCCTCTAGGCCTTGAGCTGGACTGGCGGAGGACATTGCCATGGGCTCTAGGTCTTCAGCTGGACTCAGGCAGAACACTATCATGGGTTTCAGGTCCTCAGATGGATTATTTAGGTCTCTAGTATGTGGACAGATCTCTTGTGCTCTTCTGCATTTGGCTTTTTTGGTGAACAGTCTAAAATAACTCTACAAATTATGCTTCCTTTATTAAATCTATTCCCCTGTAAACCTAAACTATAGCAGTACCCTTGCTGGTGCCTGACACCATCAAGCAGTGCATATATGGAGCAGCTAGAAATCTGTCCATGGTTGGAGTAGAAAATGGTAAGAAACATTTTAGAAATGACAGGTTTATCAAAGTTCAGATTATGCATATTCTGAATGAACAACATATACTCCACAGGAACACTTGTAATTATTAAAATACACGAAGATGTTCATATAAGAATTACTTGTGGTAATGTAAGTCTAGGAAATAGCTCAGATATTTACTAATAATAGAATCAAACAATGAATATATTCATATGTAATATGAATATATGTGAAGTATACATAAATATAGAATATATGGTCTCTTCTGATATTCTATATGTATATATATATATTCTGTATAGTATATATATATTCTATACTGATGCTGATACTATAAACCAGTGAGCAAAAGGAAGCTATTACAGAAAACTTTAGCAAACAAACTATGGTATTAAAAATCAAAGAGCCGAATGTTACCTAGAAGACATGAATGGTCTTCTGGAGTACTGGTAGTATGAAATGTTTAAGCTGGAGGCTGGTTACACAAGTATATGTGTAGAAGTTCACTGAGTTATACATTTGTGATTTATGTTCTCTCCTACATTGTATATTACACTTCAGTAAAAATAACAGGAAAGCCCCCCAACCTGAAGGGCTGAAGGTTATTAGATTAGACATTAATAAATGCTCCAGAAATGGCTATTTACTCATATATAAAGTCATATGTATAAAACTTGTCTAAAATGTATGTTCTAATGGGCTGAGGTTTCCATCAAAGAAGTTGGTGGGAAGACATTTCTTCTGCTCTAAGATAGACAACATACGCTAGAGGCCCATGGGGCAAAGAATGTAGCCCTTGAGAGGAATGTTTGTATCCTCAAGCCTTTATGCAGCTCCAAACGGTTCTGAAATCCCCTATCTAGAACGCTGTGGCAAGTCCAATTCAACAACTCCAGTTGTTTCACAGCCTAGTTTTCATAACATATGGTCACTTACGAGATTCTACCTGGGAATTAATTTGTTTTTCAACCACAAACACATGACCACATGAGTCATTCACTGGCTGGTGAATTTGATTTCTCTGTTATTTTCATTACTTTTCAAATGGAAGAGGAAAAAGATTGCCCAGAGAAAAAATTTGAAAATGTGCGAGTTCGTTGTTAGTGTCATTTCATGACATTCATTCTCTCACACTACTGATGCAGTCACCAACAAAATGTGAAAATATTCTGTCACCATGCAGCACCTGTGAAAATTTGGAAAAGTCCATCAGGATATCAGAAACTCACAGGACTTTCTGGAAGAAAATAGCAGATAGACCCAGAGAGAGAGAAGCCATGGATGAGATCAGGTTGCCATTGTAATCATGTGCTATCCCATTTTTATTCATTCTGTTATTTACTAAATTTCCTGTTGTTGATGGGTAGCTGTAGTGCTCTTTGCTTCCAAGACTATTTGCATAGTAAGCAGTCTCAGAAAAAAGATAGTATCACCCTCTGGAACCCAGCTTACCATGTACTGTAAAATATGTGTTCTCTCTACTGAGATTTCTTTCCTATCATGGTACCCACTGCCTTTGCAGGGTTCTGTGTAAAACCACTTGCATCATTCTGAATGATTTGGGAAGGAAGTAGCTGACAAAAATATGCTGCTATGGAAGAGTTTCTTGCTTAATGTAAATATCCAATGAAGTGTAGAAAGTTTACTGGTTAGGTTGAAAATCTGATGCATTCTCAAATACATCACAGGTCTTAATGGAGACTTTTATTTGGGCAAATTGATGCATAATTTTCTGTCTTATCATTTTCAGATGACAGTATTAATGTTCAGTTTATAAAACAAGGTAAGAAATTTTTTACACTTCTCCAATTCTATGAAAGTATGTACATAAGATTAACATTATTTCTTCCTTAAATATGTAATAAAAATCTTTTGAAGAAATGACTGGATTTAGACATCTCTCCATGGGAAGATTTCAAGTTTTAAATTCATCTTTTGTAACAGACAAAAGAATAGTCAGGCTTTCCATTTTTATTCTATCAATTTTGTCCATTTGTGTTTTCCAAGAAATTTGTTCATTTCATCTAAATTGTCAGTATTTTAATCAAAGAATTCCCATTTTCTTCTTCTAATATCTGTAGCATGTGGTCTTTTATTCTCCTTCAATCCTTCTTTAATAACTTGTCATTTTGTTATCAGTCTTTCAAGGAGTTTCTCAATTTTATTAATCTTTTTAAAGAACTAAATTATATGCACAGAGTCTATATAAAGTCATTCTTTTGTACTCAGGACCTTGCACTTGCCAGGCAGGCACATGTCCCTGAGCTATATACTGGCCCTAAAGTCATTTTTTGTTATCTTAGTTAAATTCTTTTAGGTGGTTTTTTTGTTGCCTTGTATGTAATGTGTCATTTTACCTGGCTGCCTTTAAAATTTTCATTTATCTTTGATTTCCCACGATTTGAGTATAATATGATCAGTTGTAGTTTTGTTTGTATTTACCATACTTAGTGTTTGCCGAGCTTCTTGATATAATTCACCAAATTTTGAAAATTTTCAGCTATAATATTTTCTAAAATATAGTTTTTTATTGTCTTGTCATCAGAATTAAGTCAGATTTCCTAGACTGATTATATTACCACAATGGCCACTGAGAATTTATTTCTGTTACCCATTTTCTCCTCTCTTTTCTTTAGTTTAGACATTTTATATTTATTTATTTAAATTTCACTCACTTGTTCTTCTACCATGTACAAGATCCTGCTAAGGTAACCCAATAAAGTGCTCATTTCAGATATTGTAGTGTTCATTTCTCTCTCTCTCTCTCTCTCTCTGGTACTGGGAATTTAACTCAGAACCCTGTGCTTGCCAGGCTGGCGCTTATGCCACTGAGCTATATCCCCAGGTCCTCTCTCTCTCTTTTCAGACAGGGTCTCACTATATAATTTAGGCTAGTCTTAGACTCACTATACAGCCCAGGTTGTCCTTGAACTCATGGAGATCCTCCTGCATGCACCATAATGTCTGACTATAGTGTTCATTTCTTGAACTTTCATACAATTAGCATTATTTTATTTATTTATTCATTTATTTATTTTTATTTTAAAGAGAGTAGTAAATGAGAAACAAACAAACAAAGAAATAGAACAGTAGCAGCATACCAGTAACTGGTGGTCTGAGCAACTGATTTTGAAGGTAACAGTATGCAATGGAATTACAATGGTGAACTCCTACCATCTTGTCTAATGATTACTTTTATATATGATAAATTTGTTTTCTAAAAGTCCCAATCTGTTTCTTTACTCTATTGATTCATATTCTTAATCATACTTATAGTAGCAAATTTAAAGTTTTTGTTTGATGATTTCAGTATCTAGAACATCTCAAGGTTTCTTTGTGTAGATTACTTTTATCTAAATATGTGCTTTCCTTCTCAGTATATAATAGTTTTGATTTGATGCTGGATATCACAAATGACATACTGTAGGGCCTCTTTTTTTGTTTGTTTGTTTTTCTCCGGTACCAGGAACCGAACTCATGACCTTGTGCTTGCCAGGCAGGCCCTTTGCCGCTGAGCTAAATCCCCAGCCCCAGGCCTCTTGACTATACTGCTTTCTCTCTAAGGGCGTTAATGTTTTGTTCTGGTAGGCACTGTTTATTAGATGTCTTCAAATATGTCTGTCTTAGCTTTATTCTCTATTTAAACATGTTTATTTCAGTTTGGTCTTTAAATTGCTTCTCGGCCTTTTGGCTAAGATCAAATGACTTTGGTCTTTTGGTTTTTCTCCGGTACCGGGAACTGAACTCACGACCTTGCGCTTGCCAGGCAGGCGCTTTTGCCGCTGAGCTAAATCCCCAGCCCTGACTTTGGTCTTTAATCTCAGAGTTTGGTTCTGTTTCTAGGACTTGATCCTTATTCCTATGTCTCATTATAGTTGAACACAGGAGGAGATGAATGACATCTCTATTCTGCCTGAGCCAGCACTGTAACATATCCTGATACTGCAAACTTTCTAGCTTCTCCTCGTTTTACCATTCATCCTTGCAGCAGCTGGTTGCTACTAGGCCTTTAGAAGTGTTTCTCTGCATATATTCACCTTAGAATCAGGTCAAGGGCTCACGTGTAATCCCCGTGATTTCTGGGGCCCATGTTGGTTTCTCTGTCCTTTGTAATGCTGTGTTCTGAAAATTGCACTTCCTTTTAGAGGTCTGCCTTATACACTCAAGAAGGCTGCTTCTCTTCTTTGGTACCTCGCAGCAGCAAGGTACCTCCAGGCGGAAAGCCTGGGTGATGGGAATGCTGATCTCCTCTTACCTGATTCCCTTTCTTCAAGTTCTGAACTTCCACAAGCCATTCATGGCCTGTACTGCAGTATTTGGAAACTATGCACTACCTGTTTTATTAGGTTGACGTTTATACAGATTGAATGTATGGGAGGGTAAGTCTAGCATTAGTTTTTCCATGCTTATTTGAAACAATCAGATTTTTAAAGAAAAATTTAAAAATAAGAAGTATAATAATAGTAAAACCAGTTAAAATATCATAATTAGAGCATTGATGTAATGATACAGAAATTGATAGAATGTGGGAAAAACAGAGATTTAGTGTATTAGCTTAAACTTTTAATGACTAATTTAGCAATTATTGCTAAATACTGAGTCTATCTCTTATGACACTGGTTACCTTTTTATGTATAATATTTTAATATTTTACTGCTCCTTTCAAAATTGTTCTCAGTGTGGCTTTATGCTTAGCGAGTATCTGAGAGTTTTTATGCCTGAGAATACAAAGTTCTTTTTCTTTCAATATTCTAAATATATTACTCCACTGATTTTTTCATCCAGTGGTGCTGTTGAACAATCTGAGCTTCATCTGACTTTTGTAAATGATCTATTTGGTCTCTTAACATAACTTAACATACCTCATCATTTTAATGTTGCCTTTATCATTCTTAACTACACTGTCACTGAGGTGGGACATTGCTGAAGTTTAGTGATGTGCATTCCTACTCTCTGAGAAGCAAGTGCCTCACCAACGTCTGCAAAATAGCGGCTGCTTTGTGTCCATTGCATTCATTCATCACGTGACTAATGTAATGTGTCAGAATGATGCAAAAAGTATAGTAAGGAAATGACCATATTCTTGTCCTGTGGACCAGATTATGAAAATCTGGGGAATTAACACATCTCTGAGGAGACAGCGAAGCTTATTGCTGGCCTTGCCGACTGAAAGAAGCCTCTTTCTGATGTCCTGCCAAACTGGCAGGCCGACCTGGAATGTGGCGGAAGGTGTTCCACAGCAAATGGTGAGGAGCAGGGCGCTGGGCGGTTTATGCGTGCTTGGGAGGACATGCTGGGAGGACATATTTGACGGCCATTCAGGAGACTAATAAAGCAATACACAAAATATCTGCAGGTCACATATCACAATCACACATACAGGATTTAGAAAATACAGTTTTCAAAGAGTTTAGAACAAGGATACTATTTAAAAATTCCATGAGATCGTACAGAGAGCACAGTTCTTGAAGACAACCTAAAATTTTTATTTTGATTGAGAAACTCTGCAAATAGAACAGCCTAAAAAATACGGAATGGTAAAAATGATTATCTCAAGTTAAAGGGATTATAAGTACCTGTAAGTTCAAATTACTTTCTTCTTCTTTTCTTTTCTTTTTTTTTTTTTTGGCCTTGATCTTGTATTGCTAGGTCATACATAGTTACCATTCAAACAAAATTTCAAACAATTAAATTTATATAGAGATAAGAAAATTGTCATACTATAATGTGAACTCAGAACAGCATTGTACAAACTATGTATATGTCATGTGCATACTAAAAAGCGTGATCAAGTTAGATGGTGAATATTTAAACTATAAAAAAATTATTCTAGTAAAAGATAGTACCATGAATTCCTCAGCACAATATCATCATTTCTGCAAAGCTATTTCTATCCAAAATATTAACAGCATCCATTTCCCTTCAGCACTTTGTAAGGTGAATGCTTAAATTAAAAAAAAAAAAAATTATAGTAAAAGACATTACCTTCAACTGCTCTCAACTCCCCCTTGCTTCAAATGCAATTATCCCATTTTTTTGTAGGTACTTTCTGAAGCAGCTCTGGAAGTCTCTTTCATGAGTGTCTTTATGAGGTGTTGTAAAAATATGGTAAATACTGCTGCTGAGTCACATCTAAAATAAAGCCAGGCTCATAAAATGTCATGGTGTGTCTTTATCCACCTCATTCATTGGAGGTGACACTTTGTGTCTTCCTGCTCCTCTCCAAAGTCAAGAAGATGATGAACAGTAAAAGTTTTGATTGAATGAGGACAATAAAGCAACCCCAACAATACAATTAAAGACATTCATGAAAGAGGACTTCCAGAACTGCTTCAGAAATTTCTTTAAATGTAAACATGCTCTGCATTTTTCAATCACATCTCATATACATATACTATTTTATAATACTATTTATGATGCTTAGAAAAATATGAAAAAATTATATGAAGTAAGATTTTATAAAGACATTGTATAAAGTAAATGATACCTATTAAAATAAGAAACAATTATATGCATATAGTAGAACTGCCTCAACTATTAACTTATCTTTGCAAATATTTAGTGACAAAGTAGTGAAAATATTTAATATGTCATTGTATTTAAAAATTAGGTCAAATGTGATATCACTACAATTTGGAAAAGTGTTACTATATTAATACATGGAAACAATATGCTGCAAAGAATATGCGAAGTATTTTCAGGGATTGTCTCTGTGGTAGCAGAATGGCTGCTTTTTGTTCCTTCTATGTACTTTTTTGAATTTTCTAGTGTTATCTTCCAAGTACAAATTGTATTGATTCTTATATCGATTACATATTTTAAAAATACCCTTTCTCCCTCTATACCTTTTGTTTCAATAACAAGAACAATAAAAGCTTTTAAAATGTTTTTTCTTTCACCATAACAATCAACTGAAGAAATTTTAATAATCCTATAAAAAACTACTGAAAGCCTTTATTATGTCATTTCATGTTTGTTTTTAAGAAGGCTTACAGCTCAATTAAAGACCTTAGTAAGACTGGGCAGATAGCTCAGGAGACAGCACCTACCTGGCAAGCGCAAGGTCCTGAGTTCAATTCCCGTTTAAAAAAAAAACCTTATTAGTGATGATATTAAGTTGTTTCTGTACACAGTGGCATTGTATCATACATGGTACTTATATATTTCATCTGGAGAAATCTGAGCAAAACCCATAACAAGCATATGTTCCAAATGGCTATAGATGCCTCATATGAAAAATATTTATATCAAATTTGCATAAAATGTTTGAAAAAATTGGGGATATTTAATTTATTTGTGTGCCTGTTAAAAATGGCATTCTTCAGAATGTAAAATTTTCCTGGGATCCCTATAGGATTTACTTAAAATATGTTTAAATATCTAAAACCTTGTCTAACTTCTATGAATTGAACAAAAAGTCCAAATACCTTATGCCATGATTCAAAATTCTCTAGATTCAGAGCTCAGTATACTTTTAAATTTAGAGTATTTTTTCCTCTTTCCACCTTAAGCGCTCTACATACTATTCACACCACTATATGTCTCAGTTTTCTGAATATATTCTTTATTTCTCCATGTCAATTTCTTAGCCCAGAATGTCTTTATACTGCGTTTCCACCTGTCAAAATTTGTTTTTTTTTTGTTGTTGTTGTTTTGTTTTTTTGTTTTTTTTTTGTTTTTCTCCGGTACCAGGAACCGAACTCATGACCTTGCACTTGCCAGGCAGGAGCTTTTGCCACTGAGCTAAATCCCCAGCCCCTCCACCTGTCAAAATTTTACCCATATTCCAAGAACTATCCCAAGTCATCTTCTCTACAAAGATGCCCCTAACTTTAGATTGTGCTCATTATTCAAGTATTTGTAGTCTTTAAAAATATTTTTGATGGAGAGAATGAATTTTGTAACAATAAGATGATGGTGACATCTATGTTTATAGCATGTCTTCAAGAAAGGGATTATCTTAAAAAGCAAAAGTGAGACACTTTTTTCCTCTAAGTAAAAATTTGTCACATTGATGATGTTCATGAGCATACAGGAAACATTTTTTAAAATCTTAAATTCTGTTTTTTATTTTAAAGAGAATAGTAAAAAAAGAACAATAGCAAAATATCACCAACAGAGAGAAAAAAAAAAGCAAAAACAATAAAAATGATACAGGGTTTCAGAACAAAATGATAGGAATTAACAGTGGTTGTTATATTACATATTGTTATCTTCAACGAAGTTGCTCAGATGTAAGAATACAAATATCTATCTATCTATCTACATATATATCTGGGATAACTGCTGATGTCTAATGGTTTATTGAAGGAACAGTTAATGCCTAATTTTTTTTCTTTTTGACCAATTCGGCATGTTTATATCTGGTAATCTGAACAAGAAATTTGAAGATAACAATATACAATATAACAACCATTGGTGAATTCCTACCATCTTGTCTAGTGAAACTCTGTATCATTTCTAAAGTTTTTTTATTTTTATTTTTTACTCTCTTAATGGTTTGATCAGTCTTGCATTCTTATATCCGGTAATCTGAGCAACTTCATTGAAGGAAACATTTTTAATCCACTAGAATAATGTCTTATAACAAGGCTAATGGCAAAAGTCTGGTAGGTGGCTCGTTCACACAAGATCGTCTGTAGGCGAAATTGTGTTCTGGCGACAGCCCAGAAACTTCCTCATGAGTGTGATGCAGAATTTTTCCAGAAGTATTTTCCGGGAGAATTTGGCACGAGATTTAGCTTTCACAATTACTCATACTAGTCTATCGATGTTGGTAAAGCAACCGAATGGTTTGTGTAGTTAAACATCCCCATTCTGCAGATCAGAAATAGAAATATCAGGGCTGGGGATTTAGCTCAGCAGCAAAGCACCTGGCAAGCGCAAGGTCATGATTTTGATTCCTGGTACAGGGAGAAAAAAAATAAAATAAAAATAAAAAACAACAGAAATAGAAATAACCTTTTTCATTCTGTCCTGGAAATGAATAACTAGTTGGCAGATCTCTAAGGTTTTGAGGTAGCCTGAAATGACTACCAGATCTCAGCCATAAATTGAAAGATCAGTCTTACGGCTTTTGAAGATGACTTACAAAGATTGTATAATGGTGAGTTTTTTCCCTGATAATTAAACAATTAATTAATTTATTTATTATTTTTATTTTTAGTAGTATTTATTTGTAGTATATAATGTTTGTATTCCTCTGTCCATCTCATAGTTTCCTTTTTTTGTATATTTTTGCAGTATAATTATATTTACATGCCTTGTGTAGAGTTGATATATGTACATAAAATATCTTAATTCTTTTTCTCATTTCCTTAATCTAGTATTAAAAACTAGATTTCTGGTACTGAAATAATACAGTACTTATAAATTTTGTAGTGCATTTTCTAGAAACCATAAAGGTATCTGTCTTGTTCACATTGCTAAGTTTTAGACATGTATTTAAGATTTAAATTTTGAATCTTACAATTTTATTAATATTTATATATTTATATACAATTATTACAGCAAAGCATATTCTAACAACTAGAATGTTCTAAAAACAAGAAAACAGATGAGGAATAGAAAGGCCTACTGTAACATTTGACTAACAAAAATGAGTTATTTTCAATGTTTATAAAATTATTATTTTCATGACATTAGACTATTAAATTAGAATAAACATACACCCCACAGAATCAATTCTTACTATAGTACATTAGTACTCTAGTACTTTAATTGGGCATTGTATTGAAGTTACTGTTTCATTCATTTTCAATGATAGATGGATAATGCTTAGCAATTCAAAATGAGAATCACACCAATTTACTACCGCAGTATAAACTGTGCAGTTTGTTTTGTCCAGAAACAATGACCCAGTGATGATGCCATTTTCTTTTCTCTGGGTATAGTTCATTCAGTGTTAAGGGATACACCAAAACTATTCATACTTTATAGTTAGTGATTCGAGTTGTCTTTCCATGAAGAGAGAGAATTCTATAGATTAGAGGTCTGACTGGTATTATTAGGTATACAAAACAGAGGTTACACTAAGACATTCTAATCTATAAAATTAGGCAGTTAGTTCTGGTGGAGATGGTTCATTTTCTAATTTCCTTTTTTTCTTGATCTGCATACCTTTCAGTGACATATTTTTGAACAACTATCATGTGCAAGTCTAAAATTAGGAAGTCATGGTGCAAATTCTCATTTGCTACAAGTTTGCAGCTTCACAGAGCTTCAACCACATAGCTTCCCTGAGTCAGTATTTTGTTAGTGAGGTTATTGAAAGCAATGTGCTCACGTACAGGCTGAGGAACAAGGGCTGACATTCATTTCACTTGAAAATTAAAATCGGTTTAGTTTGATGCTTTTATCCACCTTGAGAGTCTGTCTCCTTCCTTCTTCCCTGTTCCCTCTCTGCCTCCTGCATGCCGTGCCATGAGCAATTCTCCCCTGCCATGCCCCTCTGCCAGCCACCCTGCCTTGGAGCCAGCAAACTGCAGAGAGGAAACTCTGCAAACCATGAGCCAGAACAGACCTTCCCTCTTTTAGACTGCGGGAGTCTGGTGTTAGGTTTCAGGGATGAGACAACATATTCTTAGTGACTCGTGCTTAATGCCACTTTGAATTACTATTCTGCAATAGATCACACAATTAATAAATGCTAATGAAGCATGTTTTCATGTTATGCAAAAGGCAGCAATTTGAGAAGCCAAATGAATGCGTGCTCTTTACCCTTGATCTACTTTCAGGTAAATTCACACCAACAAATTGCAATTCTACTTAACTGCTGCAAAAGAGATACGAACACAATATTGTGGAACCATTGAATAGCGAGCAACGATAGGTGCCATTCTTAAATAAAAAAGCAAATTAAAGACTGTACCTGGTCACTAGAGTATACTTGTTTCTATCAGGGACGGCCATATTTAACTACAGCAATTGCTATAGGTAAAATTTACTCAGTACACACCGAATGCCAAGCATTGTTCTAAGGGGGTTATAAATAATATTAATTTGCTAATTCATTTTCGCTCTATGCCATTAGGTTCGACACCTGTTGTTCTTAGTGCATGCAGGTCCGCTGAGCACCATAGCACACTCTCAGGGGCACCGCAGGACATAGCACTCACTTTTAACGAGAAGTAGCAATACCCAACATATACTGGGCAGCATCCCATGGGTCACTAGCTAGAGGTATTTGGCAATTTCTATATTAGATTGTGTTAAATCCGCTAAGTGATATCATGTCTTTGCAAAGGAGAATTTTCATCAGCTACTGTGATCAAAAGCAAGAACTGCAAAATTCACTATAAAAAGGGATAGGGTGGACTGGGGATTTAGCTCAGCAGCACAGCACCTGCCTGGCAAGTGCAAGGTTGTGAGTTCGATTCCCAATACTGGAAAGAAAACCAAAAAAAGAAAAAAGGGATAGGGTGACTGACCATGTCAGACTTCCTCACATGGTTTGAGAAGTAGCGCCATTCTCACTTACTATTAGTAATTAATGGTTTAATTACTTCAATTAATAATTAATTAATTGTTTAAAGATAAAATTACTCTAAAATTTTGTTCATAATAGTTTTGTTGGGCATACAATACATTACGTTGTTCAGTGTGACTGTTTATAAAATAAACAATTTTTTTATCATTTTATTGCTCATTTCTGGGAATGTTTTAAAATTTGTAAAGATTTTAAGTCAGGTGTGAACTCAAATGTGGTCCCCTCTGAACTATAGCATCTCTAGAAAGTATCCACAAATGCCTATTTTAAAGTTACAGAAACAAATGTAATTTGAATAAGTAGAATTAATTAATGGCATTTGTTTTACTGCCATCCCTTGGTTTTCTCAGGAATACTATCATTTCCAAGGTTGATGAGGAGCTATGAGATACAAGTAGTATAATAACTGTTTGCACGTATTCAACAATAGGAATAGAATCCAGTTCAATCCAGTCAGTCTGTCTGTGCTCAGGGCAGTGTTGAAAATTACACTTAACTCCCATACATGATATAAGTAGCAAGGAACAGAAATAAAAGTACAAGTGTCTTACTTTATAGTAATCATTTAGAAGTCTCTTTACTGTTGCACTTTGCTTCTTTTATACTATTGTTTAGTCTTCTGCAAACTTCAGTTTCTTTCCTGAAGTCCTTTCTGGAGGAGGACGAGTGCGGTGTTTTTGCTGGTGCAGAGGCAGCGGATCGTCTGCTGGGAATTGCCTGATCTTTGTGGGCCATGCAGAAGCTCCTCGTCCATCAGTGCGCTGATCAGCCTGCTGGCCGGCTCACAGAGCTGGCGCAGGCTTCCTGCTCTGGCTTGGCTGTACTGGTCGCCTTGTGCTCACCTCACCCTGCGGTGTCCTCCTCTTGTCCTCAGCCTAGCAAGCCCCTGGGAGGGGCAAGGCCTTCTCATCCTCATCCTCAACATAAAGAAATATGAAAAAGTCAAAAATGCAATTCTAATCCCTGAGTCCTTTGTGAGAACCTGTGTGTATTATCTCTCATCTCTCTTTCGTTTCCCACTGTTTTTCTCAGACTATCTTTGGACCGGAAGAAGAGGACCTGGTCTTCCCCTTATCCGTATAGCACCTTCCAGGGTGCAGAGTCTAAGATATGTTGGAGTATTAAGGGAAATCAGGGTAGAGGAGAGAAGGACGGCTTCACATGCGAAGGACCTTAAGTTTGGAAGCATTTTGATAGCAATTCACCACAAAGACGTGTAATAAGTAATCGTAGCTGATCCCCTGGTTTATGCCCATGTTTCAAAGCTCCAGGGGCACGGTGTTCCATGATCAGAGTTTTCTTGACTTGAGGCAGTGGTCCCTACATAGATAGTATATTTCCCAAGTAGATTCTGTCTTAGGGAATAAACACATTTGAATAGTAAAGTCTTTTTCAGTAATGCCTTAATCTTTAAAAATGGCTGTGATGATGGAATATTCATATACCACTACAGGTATGGAAAATAATTTTTGAATTGTGCAGTCTTTCAGTGACTTTCAAAACACACCAGGCAGGAAACTACATACTTAACTTTGGCAGACCTTATGTAAGAGGGCACATTCCCCTCAAAATATCAGTTTGCATGAAAATGTGACTTCAGGATAGAGATTAGAGTTCTCTCAAATATTACATTTTATTGTCTGCCACCTGATTTATACAAGATAGGCAGTGGAGTGTGACAGAAAGGACCCTGGCCACAGAATTTGATATACTTTTTACAATTATGTGGGTGATTTAGCATAAATCCATTCCTCTTTTAGAGTGGTATTTGTTTCATTTGTGTAGAGTTCATCCAGATATTTCTTCTTTAAGCAGTTACTATTCTAATTATGCATATTTTACCATATTTTAACATTTTTTCAAGAGTATAATCCTTGTGAATTCATTACAAAAATTCATGATTGCTGAATAATGTGTTATATAGTCATAATAGTAGTATGTAGAAACATTTTTATTAATACATAAAGAGAAGACACCACTGGGTGTCTATCTTTCATGGTCACCAAACTTGTTAAAGACCATTGAACAATATAGTTCTTAGCATTTGATCAAACAAATTAGCTGAAACTGAGAGGTCTTGTTTTTATAGCTTTTAAGCCAGGCTAGAAAATAAATCTACCCTTTATGGATCTTGCTCTGATTGCGCTGTGGTTCTCTGCAAATGGGGCATTGGCTCATGTAAACAAAATAGTTCCACTTTGCAGAGCACATAGCTTAGAGCCTTCTGTCCTGTTTCCAGTGACCTAGAAAGTACAGCCAGAGCAGTGTCATAAAATGGCTTTCCTAGTATATTTGTGGGCACGTAAACATTAATTTTTGCCATAAACTTTAGGATATAGGCCCCCCTCAAGAAAATTATTACAAGGGAAATTGAAACACTGGGTATTGCTTCATGATTTTCTATTTGAAAAATTATGAAAATGCAGAAGGGAAATAGATTAGGGGCATTTCTGTGCCAAAGAGAAGAAAATTCTGGCAGTAATGAATAAAAAAAGTATTCTTAATCACATTATTTTTATAGACAATATTTTACTTATTTGAGGTACCTGCAGATTACTTCTCTGCACCAAGCTCATGTAATTACGAACACTTGTATCTTTGGTTTGCATAGGTAGAAAATAACTGCATACACCCACAGGTGTAGATGGTTTTTTTTTCATTCACATAATAGATTTAGGAGCTTATTGTGATGCACTTGTATGTTAAAACTAACTGCATGGTCGTCATGTAAAATAAAGTAACTCTTCTATACACATAAAGATATAATCTATACAAATATCTTTTTGGAATTCTTTTTCTTAAATTTATTTTTTTATATTTTTTTTAGACTGGGAATCGAACTTAGGACCTTGTACTTGCCAGGCAGGCTCTTATGATGTTGAGCAATATCCAAAATGAATATCCTTTTAAAAAGGAACTTATGGGGCTGGGGATTTAGCTCAGC
>NW_004955432.1:19555276-19580871 GCF_000276665.1 Chinchilla lanigera
AAAAAAAAAAGAAAAAGGAACTTATGGAGTTGTTTTAATGTTTCTTGATGAAAGACAATTCAATTACATTAGAAAAGTGTTTCTAAATGTGTTTTTATAAAATAGAAATGTGACTGCACATGGTGGTGCATGCCCATAATGTGAGAACTTGGGAGGATGAGGCAGGATGTTCACCATGAGTCTGAGGCCAGCCTGGTCTACATAGTGAGTTTTTCAAGGCCAGGCTAAATGCATAGCAAGAGCCGGTCTAAAAAAAAAAGGGCCAGGAAGGCATTTTGGTTCTGTTTTGTTTTTGCTTTAATTTCAATCTCAGCTACTACTATATTTTCTCCGGCAAATCAGACATATTAGAATATGCTTATGGTAAAGAAAATATCTAGTCAATACTCAGAGAATTAGTAAACTATGTTAAATTATAAATGACTACTTACTTAAGCGTCTGAATTTAAATGAGATTAAGAAAACAGATACATTTATTTTAGCAAAATAAAGAAATCTCAGCTCTAAAGCCAAGAAATTCTTCTAACATTTATGTTCTTAAATTGAATATCTTAACGTTTCAAAACTTCACATTTTATACTTAACATTATAGTTTGTACATTTTAAGAAGTCATGTAAACACAAATTATGTAAACACTTTGGGTGCTGATCCTGAAGCATGGCCCCATTTGCACAAAGGAAGAAGGCTTATATAATTCATTTATGTATGCCAGCTAAATTCTCACACTTAAAATGAACTGAGGGCTTATGTGCTACCTTTTAAGTATCACTGTAACAATCTAGAATTCATTCCTCCATTAACTAATCAATTGTTCATTTATTAATGTTATTTTTGCTGTTTTATTAACCCCTGTGACTCTATTTTCTATCAACAAGTCTTGTTTGATATGTGAAAGCCAAACTTTTAAAAATAATGTTTCAGTTAATTCTCATTTATCCCTAGAACTTTCTGTTCTGTATTTCTAGTTTAGCAAAGGTGAATGTTCATCCTTTATTAAATTAAGCTATATCTGTGCCCTCAAATGAAAATCTCCCCATTATTTAGAAATCTGAGGAGGATCCTTCCCAGTCCCTTTTTTATCCAGCTAGATTTTTTTTTAATATTGAACCTCTATAAATACTCATGTGTGTTTTAAGTGTATTTGTGGTTATCATCTTACTTAGCTAGTCAGTCAGTGTTGGCACAGTACTCGTTTTCATTGTATTAATTTACCTCCTCGGAGAAAGAAGACAAAACTTCCATCTGTCCCTGTCAATGTTATTTCTTCCCAAGGAGATGACAAGGACATTTTCACATGTAAGTGTGAGAAGCTAAGTGGACCTCACACCTACTCATTTGCCCATAAAACGCTCCAGTACCAAGGGGAAAGCTGAAGGATGACCCACACTGCTGGGCTTAGAATCTTCACTCCGGTCTCTATTTAAGAAGCAGCAACCATAGCTCAGAAAGCTTCAGTGGATCTCTTGTTCTTCTTCATTGCTCCAGGACCAAAAGCTACACTGTTAACAATGACCTGACTTGCTGGGATATTGCATAGGCCCTCACACATGAAATTAATGCCTTGGTACAGACAAAATAAGGCCTCAGGAAACCCCTTTACTATACTCTCCAAAGAACCAGGACAGAAAATATTTGAGATAGAAAATGTTTTATGTGAGGTACACAGCACAGGTTTACAGATTTGACTGGTCATGAAAACAATACACTTCAGAAGTGTTTTTTTTTTGTAGGTTTTGCTATAAAATGTAAAGTTGTCCAAGGATGATCTGTTTTTCTACTTAAAAGATAACAGAGGCCCTAAATTAAGAACTCTTGAAGATGGCAGAGTGGGAAGCAGCAGAGAAAGAGCAGCAGAGAAAGAGCAGCAGAATAAGAGCCATTGAGCTGCTGGAATATAGCAATGTGAGGAAGATATGAAGGAGAGAATTGGGTGCCCTGGACTCAGGAAGGATTGGAAGCATGACTTGAAGGCCATGGAGAGAGTGAAGAGAAACTTGAATGAAGAAGAAGGAGCTCCCTGGCAGCGCCTTCTCCCTGAGATGGGACTCACTGCAGGAGAAGAGCTATTCAAGCCTGTGGACACATGGTCACCGCTGGTGACCCAAGGAGCCTCCATGAAGAGATGAAGCAGTGGAGGGGAGCAGTGGAGCTGAAGGACTGCACTAGCTGGCAGTGACTACTAAGGGCTCAGTCATTCCACATGAGGAAGTGATGGACTGAGATCCATCTTGTACAGAGACTGGCTGAGCTCAGAACTCAGAATGACTGCCAGCTCCATCTAGTGGGTCCCAGCTGGGCTCAGGCCCATGGAAGGTGTCCCCTTGCCTGAAGGCTGAATGAGTCTGGTCTTGGCCAGAAGGTACAGGCTTGCTGAGATTATCCACTACCCCTCAAAAAGCTACTGCTGTCTTGCTGGGATAAATCAACATGGGTCAGGACTCTGTCTCCACATACTGTCCACCAGTAACAGCAGAGACAAACCTGGAGGTGGACTTTTTCTTTTTTCTCTCTCTCTCACTCATTTGTTTTTTGTTGTAGTGGTGGTTTTGTTTTTATTTTTTGTTCTCTGTCTTTGTTTTGTTCTCTTTCATTGTTTGATCTTGTTTTTATGTGAGGGAGAACATGGTTTCTAGCCTCTTTGTGATTGTGCTTCTGTTCCATTCTGTTTTGTTCTGTTCTGTTTTATCTTTCCTTTTCTCTTTTCCTCCAGTCTTCTGCACTAGTTTCTCAAAGTCAGTGTGATCCCCTTTTGTCCTCCAGCCTTATATCTAATCACTTCCTCTTCTTCTACTTCTCTGTTTTCTCCCTAACCCATTTTAAATTTTAACTCCTGAGGACAAAATTGAGATACTAAGTACTTGTATATTGCATATAATTTTCTGGTGGGTTTTAGATTTCGTGATATAACCACAAATCTAGTTCATATGGTTAAAGGTGCCAAATTAATTGTCAGCTCAGTTTGTCATTTTCTAGGTTGCATTTAATACTGTTGTCATTGCTGATGGTATCACTGTAGCAAAAAGTGCCACAAGTGTTCTAAACAGCTGTTCTTCCTGTTGCTCCGTGACTGAGATTGACTAAGGGTCACGGAAAATATTGTGGCACAGTGCCAAACAGACAGCAGGTTTTCATCCCTAACAAATTGAATAAGTAGGATCTCGCAATACATAGCACTATAGCAAACCCTTCCTGGTCCTTGCAATGGCCCAGAAAGTTTATATTTGTAAGCAAATGGAAAAGTTATTGGAATTCTAGTGTATTAATTCCAATCTACCACTTCTAGTGCAACCCATGGTGAGAATAAAGACACTAAGGCATGTTTGGAGTTATGGGCAGCCACGGGGTTCTAAGTCCAGCCACAATGATGGCTAATTGGAACAAAGGCCTCCACTCAAGGTTTTATTAATTCATGAAGAAGGGAGTAGTTTGAGGATGAGTGACTGTGGGAACGGTGGGAAACAATTGAATGCCCTGAGCTGGGTGAGGCAGGAGGGCTGAAATCACCTCTGCAAATGCAGAGAGAAGGTTCTGCAGAAAGAATAATCAGCATAACACAACTGTGATAGTACCTACTGATTTGGGGTCAGTGCTTCAGCTCTGACCTGGAATCTTTCAAGCCCCCAGAACTCATAACATTTATCCCAAGGCTCAATCACAGCCAACAGCATGGAGCATTGGCTCACACATCCCATCTCATCCCAGCTCATACAAAGGAACAACATGGGCCTGGGGAACACATGCCTGCCATCTTCAAAGACTACTATCAGCAACTCAACTAGATCAATACATGCATTGCTTAAAGCCAACTGAATGAATAAGGAAAAGCCCTCACCAGGTCTGTACATTTCAGTACATGGAAACAGGTCAGGCTCAGCCAAAATGGAGGCAACTGCTCCTCTTTCAAGGAGAGTCTCCCTTTGTTCCTCCTGTTCCTCGTGGCAAAAGCTTCCTTGGTAGAGAGAAAGAATTTGACAGAGAGTTAAGTGAGACATATAGAACTCCAGTCTGCAAAGATTAAAAAAAAATCATAGTTAAGATTTCAGAAGTGCAACACAAGAATTGGATCTTAAAAGATGTTAGGGAAAAGAAACAGTTCACTTATAGAAGAAAGTCCAGCAAAATCAGAGCTGACTTCTGAGCACAAACTCTCAAGTCAAGAACTTGTATTGAAGTATTTCAAATTCTAAAGAAAAACAATCTTCAACCCAGATTGATGTACCCTGCAAAACTATCAAAACTGATGGAGAAATAAGATACTTCCATGACAAAGAACATCTGAGGAAATTTGTGACTACCAAAGCAGCACTCCAAAATGTTTTGAAGGACATTCTAGAAAGAGATAACAAGGACTACGACTCCATGAACCCCAACAGAAGGACTCCATCAGCCAATGCAAACAATTAAACAGAGGGAGGGAAAAAAGAGGGGGAGCCAACAACAGGAATATAGCATGACAAGGACAAGTCTTTACACTGTGATAGTATCTACTGTTTTGGGGTCAGTGCTTCAGCTCTGACCTGGAATCTTTCAAGCCCCAGGAAGTCTCAGCCTTTATCCCAAGGCTCAATCACAGCCAACAGCGTGGAGCGTTGGCTCACACCTCCCATCTCATCCCAGCTCATACAAAGGATATAACCATCAGTGTTAATGGTCTCAACTCACCAATCAAAAGACAAAGAGTGGAAAAATGGATCAAGAAGCAAGATCCAACAATATGCTACAAACAAAAACCACATCTAATTAAAAAAGAAATTCACAGACTGCAAGTCAAAGGATGGAAAACAATACTTCATGTGACAGGAATCCAGAAAAAAGCAGAAGTGGCTATTCTATCTGCAAAGTTAATTTCAAGCCAAGACTGATTAAGAGAGATAAAAAATGTTCACTACATTTTTGTAAAGGGAATAATCCAATAGGAAGAGGTAGCAATTGTAAATATATATGCAGTAAGTACCAGTGCACCAAAATATATGAAATAAATCTTAACAGACAAAATAAACCAAATAAGCAGTAATACAATTATATTGGAATATCTTAATACCCCACTGTCACAAAAAGACAGATCACTTAGACAAAACATCAACAATGAAATACTAGAACTGAACCAAACTTTTGAACAAATGGACTTAGTGGGTGTCTACCTAGTGTTCCACCCCACAAAATCAGAATACCCATTCTTCTCAGCTGCACATGGGATGATCTCCAAAACAGACCACATACTAGTTCACAGAACATGATTCAGTAAATGCGTAGTAATCAAATTATCCCATGCATATTATCAGACCACAGTGCAATGAAATTGGAAATCAATGGCAAAAAAACCAAAAGAACTACATAAACACATGGATATTAAATAGCACCCTACTAAACAACCAATGGGTCACAGGTGAAATTGAAGAAAAAATTAGACAGTTACTACATTTAAATGATAGGGGCAATACAACATACCAGAACTTATGGGACACAACAAAAGCAGTCTTAAGAGGGAAATTTACAGCAGTGAATACCCATACCAGGAAACCAAAGCAAGTGAAAATATACAACTTCGTGGTGAACCTCAAACTTCTAGAAAAAAAAAAGAGCAAGCTAAGCCAATAGCTCGTTTGAGGGAGAAAATCATAAACATCTGAGAAGAAATTAATGCATTGTAGACTAAAAGACCAATACAAAGAATCATTGAATCAAAGAGTTAGGCAAAATTGACAAAGTCTTATCCAACCTTATCATAAAAAGGAAGAAGATAATCAAATACACATAATTAGGAATGAAAAGGTAGAAATCACAATGGACCCTGCAGAAATCCAGATAGTCTATACTTACTTTGAAAACTTGTTTTCTAATAAGATGGCAAATGTAAAATAAAGGGACAGATTCTTAGATACATATGAATTACCAAAGCTGAAGAATATATCAATATCCTAAAGAAATCAATATCAATTTATGAAATTGAAGATGTAATAAAAAATCTACCAACACAGAAAAGCCCAGGCTCTGACGGATTCATTCCTGAATTCTATAAGAAATTTAGAGAACACCTAACACCACTACTTCTCAAACTCTTTAATGAAATAGAAAGGGAATGAATACTCCCAAATTTGTTCCTGGAAGTAAGCATGTCATGATACCCAAACCAGAGAAGGACCCAACTAAGAATGGGAAAAACAGGCCAATCTCCCTAATGAACATAGATGCACAAATCCTCAATAAGATACTGGCAAGCAGAATTCAGCAAATCAAGAAGATTATATAACACGACCAAGTGGGATTCATCCCAGCAATGTAGGAATGGTTCAATATATGCAAATCAATAAATGTAATATATCAAATCAACAGAGTCAAAGAAAAAAACCATGTAATCTTCTCAATTTATGCAGAAAAAGCTTTTGACAAAGTCCAGCACCCATTCATGATAAAAACCCAATAGAAAATTGGAATAGAAGGTTTTTATCTCAACGTGATAACACCCATCTATGACAAACCAACAACCAACATCATACTAAATGGACAAAAACTGAAAACTTCCTCTCTAAAATCAAGAATAAATCAAGGATGCTTACTGTCTCCAATCTCATTCAACATAATTCTGGACACTTTAAGCAGAGCAATTGGAAAAGAGAAAGAATAAAAAGAATAATGATAATAAAAGAAAAAGTTAAATTATCATTATTTGTAGATGATGTGATACTTTCCATAGAAGACCCCCAAAACTCCACCAAAAACTGCTAGATTTAATAAGCAAATTAAGTAGCATAGCTGCATATAGAGTTAACACTCAAAATTCAATAGTTTTGCTGTATACAAATAGCAAACTCACTGAGAGAGAAATTAGGGAAACATTTCCTTCACAGTAGCATCCAAAAAAAAATGAAATATCTAGGAATCAGTTTTACAAAAGAAGCAAAATACCTCTACCTTGAAACTGCAGTACTCTGAAAAAGGGGATGGAAGCAGATTTTAGAAAATAGAAAGATATCTTTGGCTTTTCAGTAGGAAGAACCAATATAGTGAAAATGGCCATACTTTCAAAACTGTTATCCAGATTTAATTCAATTCTGATAAAAATTCCAATAGTATATCTCACAGAATTAGAGAAAACAATCCTAAAATTCATTTGGAATCAGAAGAGACCTAGAATAACAAAGGCAGTTCTTGGCAACAAAGGCAAGACAAAGGCCATCACAATCCCTGACTTGAAATTATACTATAAAGCTACTGTAATAAAAACAGTGTGGTGCTGGCAAAAAAACCCTGACCTGATGATCAGTGGAACAGGTTAGAAGATGCAGAAACCACTCTAGACATACTCAGCCACCTTATCTTTGACATAGGTGCCAAACACATTCACTGGAAGAAAGATAGCCTTTTTAAAACGCTGCCGCAAAAACTGGCTCTGCACATTCTAGGGACTAAAATTGGACCTGTATCTTTCACCAGGCACTAAACTAAATTTGAAATGGATCAAATATCTGAATATTAAAACAGAAACATTAAATCTTCTGTAAGATAGAAAAAATCAGGGCTGGGATATTGCTTAGTGGCACAGCACCTGTCTGGCAAGCACAAGGCCCTGAGTTTGATTCCTGGGAACAAAAAAATCAAGCAAACAAACAAACAAACAAAACAGAATGAAAAGACAACCCACAATATGGAAAAAAAAATTTGGTAGCTGTTGCTCAGACGAAAGATTACTGTTGAGAACATATAAAGAACACAAAAAAAACAGATCTCCTAAATTTAAAGGGCCAATATAAAAAAGGACATCTGAGATACATATACACTTCTCAGATGCAGAAATACAAACAGCAAGTAAATATATGAAAAAATGTTCAACATCACTGGTCATTTGAGAGTTGCAAATTAAAACAACAAAGAGATTCCATCTCACCCCAGAAAGAATGGCTATCATCAGGAAATCAACCAATAACAAATCCTGGAGGGGCTGTAGGGAAAAAGGAACTCTTCTCCACTGTTGGTGGGAGTGTAGACTGGTGCAACCACTATGGAAATCAGTGTGGAGATTCCTCAAAAAACTAGGATTGCAGGTCTTATTTGACCCAGCTATTCCCCTTCTGGGTATCTTCCCAGAGGAATTAAAACATCATATCACAGTGTCATATGTGAACCCTGTTCATAGCAGTGCAATTTGTAATAGGTAAATCTTGGAAACAACCCAAATGCCCATCAGTTGAAGAATGGATACAAAAGATCTCATCTTTTTATATAATGGAGGATTATTTACTCATAAAGAAGGATAAACTGGAGACTTTTATAGGTAAATGGATGAAACTTGATATCCTAGTCAGAAGTGAAATGAACTAGATACACATCAATACATATTGTATTATCTCCCTCATATGAGAAGCCAAAAGAGAAATTAAGGTCCAAAATGTACAGTGTACAATAGATATTGTAAAATGGGACAAACTTCAAAAGGAAAGAGAAACTGGGATGATGGAATGGAGAAAAGAAGGAAGGAGAAAGCAAAATTATGTGTATATACACATATAATAGTTGAGATAGTTATACTACTAATTTCTCTTAGTTCATTGAAAAGAAAGGTTTGTGCTAAGATTATTTGGACAATTAAATGCCAATATCTTGTACTCTGAATAATTAATTTAAAGATAGTACACAATGTATCAACCATTGTTACTCTATTTTTTGTTTTGGAAATTTTTATTTTACCTTTAAAAAAGATAAAGTAATGATGCGATTACACACTCTCTTCCTAAGGCAGCAGGACACTGTGACATTGCCTTGTAAGCAGCAGGGACAAACATGTGCCTCGTCCTGGGTGTTTTCTCTCAGTAATGACACTTATTCCTAACATTATTTTTTTCTCTACAAAACCTTGACCTGCAGGGCTGCCTTTCAGCTGATACTCTTGATTACCAACCTCCTTTTTTAGCAGCTGGACCTATTGACATATGCTTTCTCTACCTCTTATATGTGCAAAGACAAAGACTAGTTCTCACAGAATTCACAGAATAAAGATACATGGAGAAAAACCACTCTCCGTACATTTGCCATGGGACATACCTTTAATGGGCTCCACACTATTTAGAAGAAGGAAGCAGCACAAAATTTAGTCAAGTGAACAATCAGAAGCTCATTTATAAAGCATTGGTTGACAATGAGCTCCTCAAAGCAATCTTTCATTCATTCAAAGAAGAAATTTTGTATGGAGGAAACGTAAGCCACAGAAGTTCAGAAATGATCTAAAAATAAAATATGTCCCCAGCAAGCTATTTCATGGACATCGTCAAACTGATTCCAAAGTTTATATACAAAAAGAGTCAGAAAAGCCACACAATACTGAAGGAATAGAATAAAGTTGCAAGACTGGCTGGGATATCTCTTTGCTTTAATCTGCATTTCCCTGGAGCCATATCATGTTGTGACTTCAAGACTTCAGGACTTACTATGAAGCTGCAGCAATCAAAATGGTGTGGAATGAGCCAAAAACTAATTGTCTTCATCACTTATAACAAATGCTTGCACCATTCGGCCAAGTGGAATGATAAATATTAAATTACAGTAAGAGAGTTAATATCAACAATGCTTCCCATAGTGTCAGTTACACTGGCCAGACATCTAAGGGAAGGATGGTTGGAAATTCACATGAAGGATAAAAACATTTGTATGGTGTTTGACACGCAAAACTTTTCCTTAAATACATTTCAAAAGGCTCACAGTATCTTTCACTGCAACTGTCTTTCTTTTTCTCCTAAGTTTTGGTATTATCATTTTCCTACACTTTGTGCTTCTGTCCTTCTACTGAAGTATAAATTCAGAAATGAGATAACAAGGATAGCAAACTTAGCCACTGAGTCACTTCTTTCTGCAACTCTAAACTGAATTTGAATTTTAGGAGAATTCATAGGGCGGTTTGGCCATAGAGAAGCTGAACACATATGGGGAAATGTAATTAAATAGCACAGGTTTTATAAAATCCACTAAATACGATTTTAGAACATTTCTTTATCAAACTTCATTAAAAGGAAAACAACTGAGGCAACGTTAAGATAATAACGTGGACTCACAGGTGACAGGAACAGGGCACAAGATTTTGGACTCCAGGGAGGAACACTTAATAACCTAAGTCATCAAGACATCAAAAATCACCATTTAAGAAAATGGAAATAAAGGAATTTCCTTTCCAGGAACCTCTTCATTCTTTATCTCAGATATTCCTCTCATTGTCCAGACGATTGTGCCTAGGTGAGAGGGTCACCCCCATGTCACAGATGCACCATCCTCTTTTGTAGAGAAGGGAATTTGATTAATAAGGGAAAATCTCAGTGATTATGGAAATAATGTGGATAACGAAATTCCAAAGAGGACACAGGTGAGCTCATTGTGTTTAAAGTGTAGTGGGCATTACACTCTCAAAAACAAATAATGAATCCAATATTGCAATTTCACATTGAGTGGAAAATCTAAGGACTCAGTTTCCTGAATTTTGCAAGGATAATTGAAATGTGATTTTCAGGCTTGATTTTGTCACATTTGTAAACCAAAATCAATTCCACATTTTAGAGAGTTCGGAGTTATTTTTTTTCCTTTTGAGTGTTTTTCAAAGTACTGCCTTCACATGGTTGAAAGATCAAACAGTGCAGTAAAGATTATAAAGATAAATAACTGTCTACCATCCTTCTCACTTCAACTCTACCCACAACCTATACTACTGCATGCACTGCCTCCAAAAACACGAGGAAAATATTTTATGTCTTATGCTAGTTGTTACTGAACCTTTCAATATCAGGCTTATAATTTTACTTATTGAATTATCAGTTTAATGCTTTTTCTATTGACTTATCAGTATGAAAGTCAAAGCTTTAATACAAGTTCTTCATTTTGATGTGTCTTATTTAGTTTTTCATTTGCCTGCTGGTTTCTTGTAATATTAGAGCTCCATGTTTTGTAACATCAAACTTTAGTGAACATTCACTGACCACCCCTGGTGCACCCAACCATTTGGTGAGAGTTTTTACACTTCTCCGTTCCCTCTCCGTCATTTGTCCTCTGCACCATGCCTCCTGAATTCGCTTGGCTCTACCTCAATTGCCAGAGCTTTATACTGGAAAACACAAAGGTCCTCTTGTGCAAATATGTTTAAACCTTCTGTCAATTTAGTAAACACTGTTGATTCTGCTGTGGTCTTTCCTTTGCTATGCAGGGTATTGTGGAACCCTTCTAATAAAGCTAACAAAAACAGTGGCAACTTTTACCATTGGCAATTTTAGGCATTTGTAGCTGACAAGACTTTCTTTCATGGCTCTCTGCTCTCTTTGCCTCTTCCCGCTGCAGGGCCTTCGCAACTGCTGTTTCCTTTGGTTGGGATGTTGTGAACGTCTGCTCACCCAGACTCTACACTCATTTTTCAGATCTGTGTCTTAGCTGTGAAAGCAAAGGTCTAGATTAGACCAAGTTGAATGAAAATTTTCTGTCCCCATTGTGACTTCACAGCAAAACTTTTTCAAGTATGAAGTTTGAGCACTTTAAACATCTATTTTCTGCAGAAACATTTTATTATTATTATCATTATTTATTATTATTATTATTACTATTATTATTTCCTCCCACTTCTTCACTGACTGCTACTCCTGACTGACTTTTCTGATTCTTTCTGCTAGCTGTAATCTATTGGCTGAATTTTCTCAGGGCTGGTCCTTTACCACATTTTCTTCTCACTTTATAGTTTTTCTCTAGGAAACATCATTGAGGTAATGACTGCAGATACCAGATAACTATCTTCATTGTAGACACAGAGGCTAAGAGCCAGCAATGTAAATAACATACCTTACATGACACCTGCTCATGGCTCTGTCGGAGAGAAAAATGTAACATGTTTGAAATGATTTTTATTTCAATGCCCTTTTACAGGAAACCTGATGACTGCCTACCTTTCGTAGCTCAGGAAATGGCACCACCAACCACTCAGTTAGTAAGGCAGAAGCCTATTAATTTTATTTCCTGGCACCTCTCCGTCTCTTTTTCTGTGATCTCTTTCTCTAGCCTCTTTCCCATACTGAATACAGGTCCTTTGACTCTGCTTTTCTCTCCCTCTTACACGTTCTCCATGCAGAAACTAAATTTGCAGCTTGGATTTGGTTCCTTAAGAGAGCACTGTAGCCAGGAGCATGGTGCACACCCGTAATCACAGGACTACGGAGGCTAGGGCAGGAAGCCTGGGCAACTGGCTCAAAACAAAAAAAACGAGAGAGGCTCACTGTGAAGGCCCTGGGTTCAACCAACAGCACTGGAAAAGAGAGAAACACAGAGAGTAGGGGAAAGACTTCCTGGTCACCATTAGTAGGCACAATATTTTCCTTAAAACACTTTTATTCATTATCTATTCCTTCTTGTAGTTGTTGTCTTTTAATTACAAGCACTGACTCACTAAGAATATGACATATTTCCTTAACCTATAACTACTTGTGGTTGTAAAAGTTATTTCTGGAGATTTTTTGATCTTCATATTACTGGGCCTGACTTATAATTCATTTGTTTACATGTTCTGTCATTTCCATCAAATATTAAGCTTCACAAGGGCAGAGATTATGTGTGTTTTGTTTAACATTGCATCTTCAATTCTAGCATGGTGCTAGAGAAGACATTCAGTAAATAGTTGTTAAGTAAGTGACTATCCATGTAAACACCACGAGATGGTTGTGATCTTCTGCTCCAGTGTGGACTTATTTCTCACACGATGCCGTAGTTCTTTACGAATCTCCTTTCTATTCGTGACACAGTTATAACCCTGCATGCCTTCGGTGTTAGACAGTGATGACATGGATATATAGAAGGCACTTTTTTCCTGTGCAAAGACTGCAGTGGGACAAATGCTTCATAAAGAGTCGGGTAGTTAAAAGACATGATGTACTTTAGAGCATGACCAAATTATTATTGACTAAAAAGTGATTGAAACAACATTCCTAAAAATGAATTTGAGATTTTAGATGGTAGACATGAGCAACATTAACAATATAATAAGGGATTACAAATTCTTTTGTGGTTTAGAGAGGACTGCTATTTGGTCTTTAAAATCCAAATAATGTATGTTTTTTGTCTTTCCAAAAATAGAATTGTATGAATTTAGTAGAGCTCATTCATAATTTACATAAAAACAGCAGTGGTTCAGGTCAAGTAAGAAGGTAGAATATTTCAATTAAGCAAAGTCACTCTGTAGTGAGTCAAAGGAAAAATTAAGCAATATAGACAATTGATATAGTTGGAACAATAATCTAAGTAATCCCTTGATATCAGAAAATGCAGATAAATAGAAAACTATGGCACAAAACATAAAAATAAAAAAATTGTAGTGCAAAAACTTCCAAAGTGTCTTGTACTGCTAAAATGCTGCGGCAATAGGGGAGAAGAAGAAGATAAAGAAGAAGGAAAAGGAGGAGGAGGAGTAGGAGGAGGAGGAGTAGAAGGAGGAGGAGAAGGAGGATGAGGGAAAGAGCTCTCAGGTAAAACAGGCACAGGTTAGACAAACTCATAGTTCTGTCCCTCCTGAGCCTTTTTCAAAGTATCTAATAATCTATGATAGCTTGGGACTCATTAAGAAAATTTTATAGGATGAATTTTTCTCCTAAATTTATTCGGTCAGCAAATATGTTTGTGGATGGAATATGTCATGGGATTAATCTTGGAATAATCAGTCTAGGTTCTGGAAATGCCCCTCCACTAGCATAGATTTATTCAGTTTTGTTGAATGTAAACTAGAATAGTCATTTTTAGATTGTTAAGAAGAGACTTTAAGCAATTGCATCATGCATTTCTTGCAGTTCATCAAGGCGAGCCCCTGAAGTCTCCTTCTACGCATGCAAAGGATAGAAGTCAGTCTCCAAGCAGGGAGACAAGTTTGGGGGAAGTGAGGGTACAACAAGAAAGCTCAGAATGGTGTCCACATCTGCTTTCAGTGCTAATAATAAGAGGAGCAAAGCCACGGTAATCTCAGTTGAATCTTTGACAGGGCCTAACTCATATATTTCAAAGTCATTACAGGGGTCAATGTAAGGTTAGACAAAGGAGGCTTCATGGTCTATCGACCTTTTTACAACATTAAAACATCAAATTTTGGCCTGAAAAGAGTAGATTCATTCCCAGTGATTTACATTACCCAGAAATCTGGGACTTACTGGAATTGTTAATAAAAATTCTAAACCTCCTTGCAATAAATTTCCAGGGATGTGTCCTGCTATCGATAGGCATAGTTTACCATTAAACTGGCCCATTATACATTACTGCTTATTTTTTATTTGCATTTTCTTTTTAATCTTAGGAAACTTTTATTTTCCTTTTCCTGGGTGATTCTATAGGGTATACAGCCTTTTGTTCTGTTTGTTCCTGGTCTCCTTATAGGTTGATTTCAGCACTGGACTAAAAGCCCCAATGATGCTCTTAACTGACAGTACATCGTTGCATGAATTCTTGAGACATTAGACTCAGCACTCATCACCGAGCAAAGCCTTCCTCAGATAAGGAGCTGCTTTGCCAGTCTCAAAACACACTGCTGACATCCTGCTCCCGTGCGTGTTCCGCGGGATGTTTTCTTTGAAAAGCTGAAGCAGAGTGAAATTCTAGTTCTTTCCTCATTAGAGCTGTATTTTTATGAAAGATAATTCTTTTTCTGAATGATGCATATGTATCTTAAGTATCATATGTATACAGATATGTATTCAAACATGTATACAAATAAATATGTATACATATGTATCATATGTATACAAATAAATGCAACAATAAAAAATTCCAAAATTCCCCACAATGCTTCCGTCATTTATTTTAAGGATAAACAATAAAAACAATGGCACAGAATTTCAAAGGAATAGGAAATTAACAAATAACAGTTATTATAACAGTTATATAACAGTTGTTATATTAAATTAACAGTTATTATATTGAATTAGTTATATTAAATTATTATATTAAATTATATTAAATGAACAAGTATTAAATTGCATATTGTTATCTTCAAAGTAATTGCTCAAATTACAAGTTATAGGCATACAAAAATGATCAAGTAACATAAGCACTAATAGTTCCTTCCAATGAACTAATAGAAATTAGTAATAATTACCTTAGCTACCTTGTGTATATATGTATATATTTTTTTCTTCCCCCATTCCAGTTGATCTTTCCTTTTGAGCAGTTTCTTTCTCTTTCACAATATCTATTGTTTATTTTGGATCTTATTTACACTTTCGGTTTCTTACACTAGGGAGACAATATGATGTTTACACACCTGAGTCTGATTTATTTCACTTGTGAGTATGGTCTCTAGTTGCTTCCATTTACCCATAACAGCCTCGAGTTTATCCTTCTTTATAGCTCAGTAGTACTCCATTATGTAAAAATATCACATCTTTTTTACCCATTCCTCAGCTGATGGTCATTTATGTCATTTCCAAGATTTGGTTATTACAAATTGTGCTGCTATGAACATGGGTGCACATATATGTCTGTAGGATGATGTTTTTAATTCTTCTCAGAAAAAAACCCAGAATGAGAATAGCTGGGTCAAATGGGACCACTAATCCTCTTTTTTTGAGGAATTACCACATTGATTTCCACTAGGTCATATAAATAATTGAAAAATTCAGGCTCTCAATACTCGAAGACCCAATCCAAAAATGGGCATCTAAAATGAATGAACACTTCTCAGATGAAGAAATACAAATGGTAAATAAATATATGGAAAAATGTCCGTCATTGGTCATCTGAGAAATATTAATTAAGACAACACTGAGATTCCTTCTCACCCCAGAAAGAATGGCTCTCTTCAAGAAATCAACCAATAACAAATGCTGGTGGGGCTGTGGGGAAAAATGAATGCTTCCCTCAATTTTTATGTCAGAAACATTTTACCATTTCTGTGCATGTAAACAGAGGGAAAAAGAAAAAGCCAGTTATAATTTTGTGAGAAAAGAATGATAGAATGCATGCTTTTCTGAAACAGATTATTAAATGTAATTTTACTTTAACAAAACAAAAGACAAGTGAAACTAAAAGAATTGCTCACCTTGTAGTAAGTGCTTCTTTGCAAAAAATTATTACTACCTTCTTTAAAATCTCTAATTGCTATAGTTAATAGCATGTTGCTAAGATGAACTCTTAAATTGCTTCCCCCTCCTTTTCCATGAACATTGTCATTTGTGTTATATTTACTGTATCAGTGTCTTAAATGACAATTGGTTTGGCTTTTATTATTCTTGTGTCATCCTTTCTCAAAATATGGAGACTTTGCTCCATTGCATTCTGTGATTGGACACTGGAAGAATATTCTTAGGTCAGTCTATATTTGTCCGCTATAGAAAATTTGTTTTAATTTCTCAGCATCCCTTGGAGAATTCTTTATTTGTCTTTTTTTTTTTTTTTTTTGTTTTTTGTCCGGTACCAGGAACTGAACTCACGACCTTGCGCTTGCCAGGCAGGCGCTTTGCCGCTGAGCTAAATCCCCAGCCCCTCTTTATTTGTCTTGAAAGTGCAATTATTTGTCTGTTTTGCTTCTCATTATTCTTTGTCAGCTCGCCCTTAATCTGAAGGTTTAGTTGTGGACATATGCTATATATTTAGCTATGTTTTTCTCTCAGATGTGCTGGGTTTCCTTTTTTAAATCATGATTTATCTTCATGTATTGATTCTGTCTTTCAAATCCATCCTCATTGCTTTGGTTGTTTTTCTTTTTCTTTTTTTATTGCTTCTGTATTTACTGTGGTTATTTCAAGTCAATAATTGAGATGTCAGATCAGTTTATTTTACCCTTTACAAGTTATACTGTATTTATTACTTCTGTAATGGTGTGTTTTGAGTGTTCATTTGCAATAGTACCTAATTTAAATGATTTACCTTTTAGCTTTCTTGTTTAGTATCCTTCATTGCTTTTTCTTTTTTCCTTGAGCTCATAGTTCTTATATTTTTATGGCTTATGAATTTAAGAGAAATATGTTTTAGGTTCTTGGGTTGGATTTTCATTCAGACTGGATTTATGCCTTATCTCCTTCGAATATGTCACTCTTTCTTCCCTCTTCTTTCCTTCATATCCTTTAGTGTACTAGCACTACAGCAATCTAAATTCTTGTTTATAGTCCATCTGCATAACTCTCTTTTTGTTTTTCTAATTATTCTTCCATTGTCATTGAAGTCCTTTTCTGGGAACAGTTTGTCTATTCCTTTGGACTAGACAAAGATGAGATGAGATGCTTGAAAGATGAGATGCTACTAATTTAAGTTTTAAAATCATCCAGGGTTGAGGGGAGAAAGGAAGAGTGACTGGGCACAAGGAAGGGGACCTGGGCTTGATTCTGCATGAGCTGCTCTCAGCAGAGTCCATCTCCAGCAGGCCATACTATCCAGTACCCTAGGTTTTGGGTTCTTCCCTTGTCTCACGTGGTGCTTAGGAGACAAGGACCTGGTTACCTTCGCCACCTTTCTCAGGGTCTATACTCACTCAGAGGGTTTACACTGACTGTATTAAAGGCTGTAATACTTTATTTACTCTCTTTTTGAGTTAAATAATATCTCAAGGTTCAGAAACTTCAACTTTCCCCCCATAACTTCCTTTGTGGTAGAGCCAAGGAATTAGCTGCCTTCAAACTATAATTTTCTTTTTCTTCCTGTTTATGATTATAATCAAAAGTTGCTCCCTTTTCATTTTTGTGTTATTGCTGCTAATGAGCACTTCTGTGCAGTTTTAATATTTTAATTATTGCTGTTCATTTTGTTGGTTACCAGCAAGGGAAATTTGGTGGCAGAATCTCATTTCCCTGTGTTTTCTTATTCCTCTTTTCTTTAAAATATGGGTTCAATCCCCTTTACTGCTTAATCACAAAAGGAAAGTTTTCTTAACAACCAAACTGCTCAATTTTTTTCTATTTATTTTTAAATGGGATCAAGTTGTACAGTTTCATTTAATCTTCCAAGTTCACATTTTTTTTGTAAAAGTTGTCAAATCATGCTCTTATTTTAAACTACCTCAAAAGATTTGGGCATGACAGAAACAAAGTATTTTCCACATTAACTTTTCTTTCAGAATGGAGTAGAACTTTAATGGAAAAATGGCATTGATAGCACAGTGGATGCACATATACTTATAATGGGCTTTGTTATTAACATCTTACAGTATGGATACTTTTGTTACAACTAAGAAACAAATATTGCTATATTACTATTATTGAAGTTCATACTTTGGTATGTGTTTTACCCATATTTGTGTAATGTATATATATATATTTTTTTCTTTACCATGCCATTGTGCTATGCTGTCCTGCCTTGAGTCCACCCAGTATGGACTGAAACATCTGCAACCTGTGGCCACAGTCTTTTCCCTCAAGGTTCACTACCAAGTCGACCATTTTAAGGTACTCAGGTCATTAGCCTGAAGAAATACCAGCAAACAAACTATGCAGGACAATGCTGCAATTATTCTAAGAAACCTCAACCTTATAGCCTATGTTTCAGTCTACTAATGAAAATTTCCTGGACACTGCTACCTGCCAGTGTCCTGTGTGGGACAGAGGACATGCTGGGAAGCATGCACCCCACCCCCACTCACTGCCACCATCCTCTGAATCCCAGCGCCATACCAGGAGGACCCAGACATTGTCCACCCCACCTTCGGTCCCTGGGTTCTCCAGAACACAGAGCAACGTAGTCGACAGCCAACAGACTGACATGATCAAAGGAGAGAATTATGTCAAGGGGAATTTCTCTTCAGTAGTGAAGTCATTCCATTCCACAGAGATGTGGTGAGGGACGACCTTTAGAGATAGTCTTGGAGAGGGTGAGAGATAAAGAGCAATTTCCTGGGATCACCTGGAGGAGCCCAGCTCAGACCAGGAAGATCAGAGGGCAGGTATTTTATTAAGCCAGGACAACTTCAGTGGTAGTAATCATCAGAAGAGGTGGCCTTAAAGAATAATGCATATACATTAGTGAAATATTCAGGCTCTGGGACAGCTATCAAAATCCAGCAGAAATCAGGGCTCTGAACCAATGTAGGTCAATATAACAGGGGAGGCTAAATATCTTCACTAGAATCAGAATCTTCTTGTTTTGGTAAAATGCTGTAAATGAGTGGTTCCTAGGATTTATCAATATTCAGTTGACATTTGATGCCATTGTTGTGGCTGAGTTTTCTACCATAGACAAGATAGTAGTGGCTGGTAATTGTTTTTCTCTTTATTCCAATACCTCGTTTGCCTGAGGGATCATAAACAATGCTATAGTTCACTCCGGAAGAGGGCACTGGGAAAAAGTATTTGCAAACTACAACATGCGTGCGTGCACACACACGCTCTCACACACACACACACAAACAAGAAACCCAGACAAACAAAGCAGAAAAGGCAAGGCAACACAATGCCTCCAACATTCTCAGTTTCCCCAAAATTGGTTTAGAGGGTATTGAGGGAAAGAAAATCACAGACTACACACCAGATAGGTCTGAAATGGTACCAATAGAGGTAAAATAATGCTATAGGGTGCTTGGCACATTTAAAGAAGATATAACTAATAATATAATGACCATAATAAAAAACAAATGATTATTAAGTCCAGATAGGACACTAATAAACAACTAGTGGAGCTAAGGAAAGAGAGGCAAGACATGAATACCCAGCATAGAAAAGAATAAGAGTTCCTAAGAAAGTCTGAAAGGGAAATAAAGAAGATTAAAAATATGACTGAAAGAATGGGGAGTAGAAAATAACCAATGTGAAGACAGCATGTCAGACCTACAGGACAGGACTGTGGTTACTGATCAGTTAAGTAGCGACACCTTCAAAACAACAAGGGAACATGAAAAATGGATTTAACAGTTCTTGGATGACTCAGAGATGACTAATATAAGTGTAATTAGAAGACAACACAAATGTGTGAAACAGATGTTTACACAAGTAATAGCAGAAAATTTCTGGACTTAGACCAAGAATTTAACACAGAGCTAAGTGAAGCATACAGGTCTTTGAAAGCCATGATCAGAAAAGAACCATTCCACACCACATAATGATTATACTATAAAACAAGAATAGAATCTTAAAGGCTGTTAGAAAAAAACAAAGAGTCACCTATAGAGAAAGCCTATTAGAATTATAATAGATTTCTCAACACAAATTTTAAAAGTGAAGAGAGAATGGAATAAAGTGTTTCAAGCTCTTAAATAAAAGAACTTCCAAACCAGATGGCTAAATATGGCAAAATTGTCCTTCTAAATTGATGGAGAAATGAGATACGTCATTGTAAATAAACCTAAAGAAATTCATGACCATCAAACTAATATTCAAAAAATTCTCCAGGATATCCTAGAAGGAGACAATGAAGGTAACAATTCAATAAAATGAATACATAGAGTAGAGTTAGGAATTATGCAGAGAGGAAAGAAAGCAAAACAGGAAGTTAATACAATGACAGGGATAAGTCCTACCTTTCCATTCTAACTAACAATGTAAATGGACTCAACTTGCCAATCAAAAGACACAGATTAGCAAAATGGATCAAGAAACAGAATTCAATGGCATGCTGTAAACAAGGAACACATTTAACACAAAAATAAATTCATACACTAAAACTCAAAGGCTGGAAAATAGTATTCTACTCAATGGGAACCTGAAAACAAGCAGAAGTAGCTACTCTATTCTAAAAGTTGATTATAAACCAAAGCTGACCAACAGATAAAATGGACACTACATACTGGTTAACAGAAATATTGAAAAGGAAGACATGACAATTACAAACATATATGCACCAAACTATGGTACACTTGACTTCATAAAACAAACTCTAATTTTTAGGACATAAAAAATCAGATAAACTTCAATACAATTATAGTGAGGGATCTCAATACCCCATTATCACAAATAGACAGATTAACTAAAAAAAAAAAAGAAATTTCGGAGTTGAACCACATCTTTGAACAAATAAACTTTATAAATATATAGTCTACTCAACAATGACAGAATGAATACAAATTTTTTGCTATACAATGTACTTTCTCCAAAAGCAACCACACACTAGTGAATAAAATATGCCTAAGCAAATAAGAAAGAATCAAATTATCACCATGCATATTATCAGACCACAGTGCAATGAAATTACATATCAATAGCAAAAGAAATCACAGAAACTATGCAAACATATGGAAATTAAACAACACAGTATTGAAAAGTAAATGGATCACAGAGGAAATTAAGAAAGAGATAAGCCAGTTCCTAGAATTGAATGATAATTCCATAAATATACAAGAAATTATGGGACACAATGAAAGTAATCCTGAGGGAACTTTATAGCGGTGAATGTCCACATCAGAAAAGGTGAGCCCAGAAGAGATCCTGCCTACCATCTTTCCTCCATCAAGGGATCCATCAAGGAGTGTTGGTGAGCCCTAAGGGAGGGGAGAGACCCTGACCACCGCCCCTCTGCCAGTGAGGGAGCCTCCATCTGGAGGACCCCAGGTCCTTGGCCCATCCCCCTACTTCATGGGATGGGCAGCCAGTGGAACAAGTTCCTGGGAGATATGCACTCCTGTGTGCACTCTGGAATGCCCATGGCTCATCCAGAGGAACCCAGGGTAAATCCACTCTATCAAGGGGGAACACTTAGCATGCAAACTCCTAATTTATGATTGATTCTGTTATGTAACTATAGACTTTGTTGCTATGGTCTAAAGTATAAAACAAATATTTACCACAGTTTGTCAATATCTAAATTGTGCTTACTGCTATCATTATTGCTAATTGTGCTACTGTAGCTAGGATATCATATCTATTGTAATCAGTTTATCTCCCTTGTGCAACAATATTGGGAAACTCTGGGGTAGTAACCTCACCAGACCCTGCACCAAAAAACGAGACAGAGGAAACCATCAGCCAACATTCTACACTGAATTAATTGGGATAGTAGGATCCTGAGACAGACACAAACCAAAAATTTTCTACACAAACGAACAGACTTTTCCTAGAGAGGCCTTAATACTAGTGCTATAGCTACGTACTAACAAAACTCACAAGGATCATTGTAGAAAACAAAATTTGTTAGGAGACAACTGCAAGAGGAAGAGATAAAAATCATTAATATATGTACACCAAATGCAGGAGCATCCAAATATATAAGATATATTTTTATAGACATAATAAATCAAATAAGCAATAACACAATCATAAAAGGGGAATTTAACACCCCATTGTCACAAAGAGATAGATCAACTAGACAAAAAAATCAGCAAAGAAATAACAGAACTAAACTAAACTTGTGAAGAAATAGACTTAGTAGACCTTTAAGAGTGTTCAACCCAACATCAGATACACATTCTTCTTAGCTGTGCACAAGACATTCTTTAAAATAGACCATATACGAGCACATAAAACATGTTTAAGTAAATGCAAAGGAATTGAAATTACCCATGCATATTATTGGACCATAGTGCAGTGAAACTGGAAATTATTGACAAAAGATATCCCAAAAACTCCATAAACACATGGATATTAAATAATACCCTCCTGAACAATCAATAAGTCACAGATGAAATTAAAGAAGAAATTAAACAATATTTACAATCAAACAAAAATCAAGTACAACTTTCCTGAACCTGTGGGATGCAATGAAAGCAGTCCGCAAAGGGAAATTTATAGCAGTGGATTCTCACATCAGTAGAACAGAATGAGCACAAATAAACAATCTAATGCTGCACCTCAAGCTTTTAGAAAAAGAAGAGCAAATCAAGACCAAAGCCCAAAGAAGGAAGGAAATTATAACAATCAGAGCAGAAAATAACACAATTGAGACTAAGAAAACATTACAAAGAATTAATGAATTTAAGAGTTGGTTCTTTGAAAGAATAAAATAAAATTGATAAACTCCTAGCTAATTTTATCAAACAATGAAAAGAAAAACTCAAATTCATGCAATAAGGAATGAGAGGGTGAAATCACTACAGATTTTGTGGAAATTTAGAAGATCACCAATAACTACTTCAAAAATCTTTACTCAGGAAGGATGGAAAACACAGAAGAAATGGAAAGATTCATAGAAACACATGAATTACTAAAGCTGAGTCAAGAAAATACAAAAATTCTGAATAACCTAATATCAGTCAATGAAATTGAAAATGTAATTAAAACCCTACCAACAAAAAAAACCCAAGTCTTGATGGATTCACAGATGAAATCTACAAGAAATTTAGAGATTTATTGCCAATACTCATCAAACTTTTTAATGAAATTAAAAGGGAAGCAATTCTCCTTAACTCATTCCTGGAGGCAAACATTACTCTGATACCAAAACTAGAGAAAGATCCAACCAAAATAGAGAACTACAGGCCAATATCCTTAATGAATATAAATGCAAAAATCTTCAATAAGAGACTACTAAACAGAATGTAGGAAATCATCAAGAAGATTTTACACCATGACCAAGTGAGATTCTTCCCAGGAATGCACAGATGGTTCAATATATTCAGATCAATAAATGTAATATATCATATCAACATAGTCAAAGACAAAAATCACATGATCACCTCAATCTATGCAGAGAAATCATTTGACAAAGTCCAACACTTATTTCTGATGAAAAGCTACAGCAAATTAGAAAGATGGTCCTTACATCAATCTGATAAAAGCCATCTATGCCAAAGTAACAGCTAATATCATACTAACTAGAAAAAAACCCTGAAAACTTTCTATCTTTTAATCAGGAACTGTAAACTTTTAATCGGGAACGAGACAAGGATGTCCACTATCACCACTCCTACTCAATATCGTGGTGGAAACACTAGCCAGAGCATTTAGACAAGAGAGAGAATTAAGAGGAATAAAGACAAGCAAGGAAAAAGTAAAGTTATCATTATTTGCAGAGAACACGATACTCTACATAGAGGACCTCAAAACATCCACCAAAAGACTTCTAGACTTAATAACCAAATTCAGTAGCTTAGCTGGATACATAGTCAACATTCAGATATCAATGGTATTCCTGTATGCAAAGAACAAACTCACTGAGAGGTAAATTAGGGAAACTTCACCCCTAACAATGTCATCCAACAAGTGAAATACTTAGAAATCAATCTAACAAAAGATGTCGAAGATCTATACAGTGAAAATAACAGCACTCTGAAAAAGAGATTAAAGAGGATTTGAGAAAATGGAAAGATATTACTTGTTCATGGATAGGAAAAACCAACATTGTGAAAATGGCCATACTCCCAACACCATTATGCAGATTTAATGTAATTCCAATGAAAATACTAGTAGTACAACTCATAGATCTAGAGAATATATTTCTAAACCTCATGTGGAACCACACATGACCAAAGTTAGCAAAGGCAATCCTGGGTAACAGCAAGCAGGCAGGAGATATCAAAACACCTGACCTGAAATTATATGACAAAGCCACTGTGATAAAATCAGCATGGTACTGACACAAAAAACAGACCTGAGAATCAATGAAACTAATTAGAAGATGCAGACACACCTACAAACACACTCAGCCACCTTATCTTTGACAAAGGGGTCAAACATGTTCTCTGGAAAAACGATAGTCTCTTTAATAAATGGTGCTGGAAAAGCTGGCTTTCCACATGTTGGAAATTAAAACTAGACACATATCTATCAAAGATCTAAATAGTAAAACAAAAACACTAAATCCACTGGAAGAGAAACTAGGTAGAAATCTTATAGACATAAGGATAGACAGAGAGTTCCTGAGTAAAAACCAAAGTGCATGGGAAATACATCAAAGAATCAAAAATGGGGATCTCATCTTATTAAAAAGTGTTTGCACATCAAATAAATCAGGGACACAATGCAAAGAAAACACACAAATTTGAACAAAATGTTAGCTAACCGTCCCTCATACAAAAAAACTTCTATCTAGAACATTTAAAGAATTAAAATAAATCAGAACACCAAAACTCAAAGACCTAATTCAAAAATTGGCATTTGAGATGAATACACACTTCTCAGATGAAAAAATGTAAATGGCAAATAAATATATGAAAAAATAGCAAAATGGAAATGAGGTTGACAGAAAATAAAACACTAATTTCTAAAAAAAAATGTTCAATATCACTGTTCATTTGAGAAATACAAATTAAAACAACACTGAGATTCTATCTCACTCCAGAAAGAATGTCTATTTCCAAGAAATCAACCAATAACAAATGCTGGAGGACCCTTCTCCACTGTTGGTGGGAGGGGAGACTGGTACAACCACTGTGGAAATCAGTGTGAAAGTGCCTCAAAAAACTGGGAGTAGAGGCTCCATTTGGCCCAGCTATTCCCCTTCTAGACATTCTCCCAGAAGAACTAAAAACACCATATCACAGTGATACATGTGGACCCATGTTATAACAGCACAGTTTATAATAGCTATATCTTGGAAACAACCCAAATGACCATCAACCAAGGAATGGATAAAAAAAGATGTGTTGTTTTTATACAATGGAGTATTACTCAGCTATAAAGCAAAATAAACTCTGGACTTTTATAGGTAAATGGATGCAACAAGAGACCATACTCATAAATGAAGTAAATCAGACCCACATGTGTAAACATTGCATTGTTTCCCTAGTGTAAGAAACTGAAAGAGTAAATAA
>NW_004955432.1:19581051-19612668 GCF_000276665.1 Chinchilla lanigera
AACTCACGACCTTGCGCTTGCCAGGCAGGCGCTTTGCAGCTGAGCTAAATCCCCAGCCCCTCTGCTAGTACATTAATATGAATTGCTAGTGTTTATATTCTTTGATCAGTCTTACATGCCTATATCTGGTAATCTGAGCAACAATTTTGAAGATAACCTTATGCAATATTATAACCATGGTTAATCTCCCAGCATCTTATTTTAAAAGTCAGTATCATTTTTATTATTGTCTTTAAAATTAAAAAAATAATAATGAGCTCAAAAAAGAAAAACTGAGCCCAAATAAATTACCTTATAATGCAGTTCGATGTCTTTAAAAAAACAAGAACAATCTAAATTCAGAGTTTGTGCAATAAAAGAAATTATAAAGATCAGAGTAGAAATTAATGAAATGGAGGGATTTTTCCCAACCACTGTGGAAATCACTGTGAAAGTGCCTCAAAAAACTGGGAGTAGAGGCTCCATTCTTTATGTTATGACCATAACATAAAGAATCAATTTATATATGATCTGGCTTTTTTGAAAGAATAAGTATATAGACAAACTGTTAGCAAAAAGGCACCAATTGATGGAATTAGAATGAATTGTTCTTGTTTTAGGTCTTAAGAGGTTTTAGTTGGATTTTACATCCTTTTGACGTGTATTGTTTCTAAAAATTTTTAGTATTTCTTTTTTGTCATTACACGATGTTCCAGAGTCATCTTTTTTTCATATCTCAGTCCTGCAAGGAACCATTCCTCCATGGAGCTCTGCTTCTTTGTATTCGAGCACCAGACTCTGAGTGCAAGGTGAAAAATTTATTTTAAATATAGTTTTATAAAGCACTTCTAAAAGTGTTGTCTCTATGGCAATTATGTTTGGGTTGTACTGTCTCTCAATCATTCAGGGAAGTAATACTTTTTCCTCCTTGCTGTTAAAAACAACCTTCTTTGGTATATTCTAACTTACATTCTTATGAATTAGAATGATATTTCCCTATGTTCAGTGAACACAAATTCCATAAATAGATCTTCAGAGAAAAATTTCAAATTCATAGTGGAATAATTTGGAAAGCAAAGGGTATGCATAATTTCTGAACATTCAAATTTTTATGGACAAATGACAAAACTTCCTCAAAATATTTGTGCAGTAGATAAAGCTGATCAAGCTAGGTTAATCCAGGTTTTTCAAAAATTATTTGGTTTTAAGTGCTATTTGTTTTGAAGTGTGAGCTGATATAGAATTGTTGTTCCTCGGAATTCACTTAGGTCAAACAAAACATCTTGGCTTGGAAATTACCTGTGGTTATAATTTTAAGGGTTCAGAGAAATACTTTCTTCTAAATGCACTAAGTCTACAATGCAGTCAGTCTATTTTGAGATAATCTGTGGTTCGGTGTTCTTTTCATCAGAATGATAGACTGCTTTTTTTTCATTTCATCCAATACCGGTCCCTCCAGATCTGCCACACTTAGGCTCATTGTGGAGGTCTTATCTAGGAATGCTATATGTGGGGTTGAGAATATTTTCTCATCTATCTGATGGAAAAAATACACAGTTACCTAGACACTTTCCCCGCAGTTCAGACAGCAAATTTCCAGGTTCTATTTTTCTCATGTGTGTCTAAGAGATAAGTTTTAAATAAGCATATGCCCTACACATTAAATAAATTATGGATCATTTCTATGAATTCACAGAAACTGATGCCAGTAACTTCAATAAAATTGTGCTCAATAAAAAGATGAAACTGATTAGAATAACCAGTTACCTAGACTTCTCACTCACTTTATACTTGGAATATTTAGAGATAGAGGACAATACATGAACAAAATCAACCACAGAAAATTAACTTTCTGTTCAAGCACAAATTAATTTCTAAAAACTTTTCTACCTGTAGAATAATCACATAAAATAGAAAGGAATAATGTAATATAATAATATATCAATTCATTTATTTCTTAAATGTTTACTATGTCATGCAGAGTACTATATAGTTAATATGTAATTTAATTTCTTCATGGATATAGAGTGTATATGCTGTTTTTATATTTTTTTGGTACTTATGAAATTAAAGGATAGAAATATAAAGTAACATGCTCCAGGTTATACACCTTGTAAGATTAGATTTGAACCCAGTGACTCTGAAATGAAGATACTTGATTTTATTAGAAAATGTTTTGATTCACCTTATTTAGTCAAAAAATAAAAACAATCTGAATAAATATTCAACACTGTCATATAACTGACATATTTTTAAAATGAAGTGGGTGTAATATCTAAACTAGTGTGTATATGATGGCCCCTAGGAATTGGCATTTTTCACAAGCACTGTACCTTTTCCTCATTCTCAGGATTCATTTGTAGATAGAGCCCAGATGATTCTTTGAGAAATATAGTAAACTAACATTTATACTACGAGATTTTGTGATGCATCTGGTAAATATTGAAAGAAATTGAAGACATTCAATAAAGTATCTATAACATTTGCAAGCAATAGGTTAGCTCATTTCTTCTAGTATATTTTGCTCTCAAGGTGTCTGGTTTCACATTATCTTCCCTTCTAAATAATATCACTTTTTTCTCTAGTATAGTAGATATATATGAAATACCGCAGTTGAGTCTCTTATTCTTACATGTAGGTGTATCTTTATAAATGCAAAATATTTTGTTGTTTTTTTTGGTTTTTCTCTGGTACCGGGAACCGAACTCACGACCTTGCACTTGCCAGGCAGGCGCTTTTGCCGCTGAGCTAAATCCCCAGCCCCCGCAAAATATTTTAAGTAGTAATTTATGTATGACTGTTTGGTTAACAACTGAAAGAATAGTAAAAGATAATATCATTAGCTAGGTAATAGAGAACAGACTGCAAGAAGATGTAACAACAAAAATGTAAAATAGATGAAATACAAGGCAAGTAATAAAGTGGTAAATGTAAGCCTAAATATAACAATAATTACACTAAATGTATTGACTACATGATCCCAGGAAGGCCTAGATTCTCAGACAACAAATACAGTATTTGCCAAGAATGTTGCTCGATTAGAAAGATATAAAAAAGTAAAATGTAAAAGGATTGAAGAAGGTATACATGCAAATCTCACAAAAAGACATCTGGTTGAGCAATCCTGACAGTAGAAAAAGAATATGACAACCCATATTAGTGGCTAACAGAGAAGCAAATTTTAAATGATAAAGAGGATGTCAGTTTATTAGAAAGATAAATTTCAAGCCTTTATCTAATAATAGTGTACATACAAAATACCTGCAGTTAAAAATTAATATATCTCAAAGTTCAAAGAAAAACTTGCAATCTTAATAAAACATTTTAATTGTTAAATTAAACAAAAAATCTTGAAGAAAAAGTAAGATCTTCAAAATACAACAAATCTGACCAAAGAAGCATATATAGACTAGTTCACCACACAGTGATAGAATTCACATTCTTTCAAATATAGATGGAACATTTTCAGAAACTAAGGTATTGTATCATAAGAAATTCCAAAGGCTTGAATTCCACAGGTTTCTTTTACAAATGAAGTAAAATTTATTTTAAAAAGTAAGTTAAAAATCAGTAACTAAAAGATAATTGGCATTTGCAACTTCATGGAGATTATACATGTTAAAAGGCAGAGATCAAAGAAGAAATGAAAATGGACATTATAAATATTTTCAGTTGAAAGATAACAGAAATTCTATACGAAAACTAGTGGAATATAATTAAAGCAATAGTTAGAAGATTTAAAGCCTAAAATCTATTTATCAAACTTTGCAAGGGGATAAAATGATAATGTGAGAAAATAAATAACTATTTTATGAACAATTACTTTAGTAGATTAGTGATAGCCATAAAGTCTTTGACTTTTTAGAGGAACATTCTGCCTGCTGATCTTGCTGATTTTTTTGTTTTGTTTTGTTTTGTTTTGTTTTTTTTTTCCGGTACCGGGAACCAAACTCACGACATTGCACTTGCCAGGCAGGTGCTTTTGCCGCTGAGCTAAGTCCCCAGCCCCCCTTGCTGATTATTTTAAAGAATACAATGTGGCAGACGTGCTATTTCCTCAACCCTTTCTTTTAGAAAACGACCACTTTCTTTTGTCTTTGCAGTATTTACTGCCATTTAAGACACTAGCTTTATACGTGACTATTTCAGTTGACTATTCCAATGGATTCATACCTCCTGGTTATCTCTTCTGAGATGTCAGACACGAGTGAAGCCAAGACACACCCTTCTAGTTGGGAAACCCAGATGCCATTTGAATTACATCCCTTCGCATCTGGCAATACCTTACAGAGCAAAACAGCCATTCAGCTGGGCCATATTGCAATTACCACACACCAAGTTATGAGACAGAAAAAGTGTTCGTTATTTTAATTTCTGGCATTTACTTGTTATTGAACAATAGAAAACAAGAACAAATATATGCATATGCAAATTTCATGATGTTTCAAGTTTTTTAACTTTTTCATTTGACAACTTTGGAATTTCAAAAAGAGTTGTAAAGATAACCGCAGTTTACTCATTTAAATAAAAAATATCACTATATAATACAATTTTACATCTAATATAATATAATATGTACATTTTCAGATGACGCCAGTTGCTCAAATTAAGCGCTTTATGCCAAAAGGTAATTCATTTTTATGCTGTTATTTTGTAGTTTGAATCTTTTTCAATCTAAGAATTCTAGGCTTTGTCTTTCATGAAGTAATGACTTTTCAGACTACAAGACAGTTATTTTTGATAACTGTTCCCTGATGTTTATCTGCTGTACCCTGATGATACATCATTTAAATTATTTATATATACATTTTGTATATATACACACACAATACCTTTTGACCATTTACATGGTGCGTTTACATCCATAATACTTATCCATTCTGAAGTTACTATTTTCATTTTGTAACCGATAAACACACAATACTTGTATTTGAATATACCTTAACTTTCTTGCACTACTAGATATTGCACTCACAATCTTCATCGTGTATAGCACAGAACTCCTTCACTTTTCATGTTACTGGATTATAATGCCACATTTCTGACACTTGGTCACTACATAGACATCAGAATGCTTCTTGCCCGTTATGCCCCCCAGATTCTTGACCCTTCTCTATGCTTCCAGAACCTTTGATTGCTTGTACTCTATCTGATCTATTTTGAAGCCTGTCGTACATTCCTATTGCTCTCTGTGTCCTAGCACTCCATGACATGCTGTACAATGCTGCACCCTGTGGACCTTTGTTAAGTATTGGCTGACTGATGATCATGCAGAGAAAAGTTGCTATGTTATAAACCTCTGAAAGAATAGCAAGCCATAATAATGTCCCAATCTTTGCAAATTTTAGCATCACAAATATTGGCAGGGTATATTATTTTAGACAAGGATGCTAAGATCATTAATTATCGAAGTATTCTAATTGTTAGCAGGACACCTGCGGTGAGAAAAATGTGTTTTAACTGGCTGAACACATGATTAATAGAGCCAAAAAGTAGTTACAGTTGGAAATTGCCTTATCACATATTTTCTATTTTTATTTTCAGGATGCTTTAAAAATGAGTTCTCTAATACATTAAAGCATGGCTCTAAGTTTAGATAGCTTCCCTGGTGCTTGGTAAGTTACCTTCTTATCAACCCCATTCTGCTGCCATCTTGGCTGGAATGTGGCTATAATTCAGTGAGATAAGGACTTTAGCTTAGGCAAGAGAAGGAAGAGAAAACAGATGAGAAGTGAAAGAAAGATATAGTAGAGAAAATGAGATTTTAAAAGAAAGATTCCACAAAGGTCATCATTGCTGCTTTAGCAAAACTAGACATATTGCAAAATTGACACAGATGAGAAGGGATAAGTCAGAGAAATTGAACGCTATAGATGGCCTAGTGTTAAGAAGCACATAAAGATAATTTTGCTAACGTTTTATGTCCTCTATCATATAATAGGCCCTTTATTAAAATACCTTTCATGTGTTACAGTAGCCATTGTTCAACACTAAGCAAAGGAAGTTTTAATGCAAAGAGCACACACTGAAATTTGTAAGTTGCTATTGCTACTCATCACCTGTGATGCCTTATTTATCCAAGGCTTTGAACATCGGTTTTCTCGTACCGTAATAGGGATGACACCTATTTTGTTATGCTGTGGTAAGGCATAGGTACTACTGTATAGGTGCCTGGAACTCAGTACAGTACACAGCAGATTGTCGATGTTTAACAAATGTTGATTCTAGACAAACAGATCCAGAAACCTTTGCTTCTAAGGAGCCTCTTGAGGATATTATTTTGAAAATAGAATAAGATGGAGGTCACCAGGCCCACTTCTGGAGATTCTGATCCACTCAGTCTGGGAATATAACTGTGCCTTACTTACTTTCTTGTTGCTGGGACAAAATACCTAACACCCACAAGTTAAAGAGGGGCCAAACTTGTTTTTTAGTGCAAAGTTTGTAGAGGTTTTAGTCCATTGTTATCTGGTTCAAAGGAAGGTTGATACAGCAGAGGGACATAGCAGAGGAGAAATATTCCATGGCATGGTAGGTAGGAAGCAGTGAGTCTTACTTCTTTCCCTTCTTATTCCATTTAGGCTATAAACCTATCGGTTGGTGCTACTCACATCTAGGCTGGGTCTTCCCCCTTCTGTGAGTCCATTATCCACACCCAGAACTATGCTTAACCAGTATCATACACCCATGATCCAGTGTCACATACTCATAATTCAGTCACCTCTTAAAAGCCCCACCTATGAGTGTGTGAAGCTATGGGGTACATCTAGGTGTAGGTCTTGACATTCCAACCCTAGCCAATCCAAAAACTCATGTGCATCCCTTTATGCAAAATGCATTTAGTCCACCTCTGAGAGTTACCAAAGTCATAACAGTTTCACCATTGCAGAAAAGTCCAAGTCCAAGTTCTTCTTTGAGATTTAAGGCAAACTTTTAGGTGTGAACCCCTGGGAAAAATGAAAAGAGATTAAATGTTTCCCAACATACAATGGCACAAGATAAACTTTCCCATTCAAAAAGATACAAATGGGGATAGAGAGAAATGGAGCAAAACCAATGTCAAAATCCAACTGAGCAAACCCAACATCCCATATTTCCATTTCCAGCACCTGGGGCAATCTGAAGCAAGAGGTGAATGCCAAAGGGCATCAGTTCTCCATCCCTGCAACACTGCTGGTATTATGACTCTTGCACGAGACTTTATCCAGTTGATAAATACTCCTGCCTTCTCCAGCCTTCTGGAATCTCCACTCTACTCTTGGCTTCACACTCACAGCTTTGCACACTGCTCTCTCAGTGACCTACTGCTTGGCTTCCTAGGTTGTCTTCTGAAATCTAGGTGGAAATCCCCATAACCCTGCAACTATTGCATTCTGCATTCACCTAAAACCAGCACCAAGTGCACCACATCAAATGAGCCACCACCTGAAGGAGTAGCCAGGTTTTATTCTTTTTTGGCTGTAGTAGTCAGTGCCTGGATTGTTCAGTAATATAAATAATCCCAAGGAACAAATTTCCTAGGCTACCACCATTCTGGAAAATGGTGTAGTGGGTCTCTCTTTTTGAAATGAAGTCTTTTAACTTTGCAATTTTGAGGCTACAAAGAGAGGAGTCCTGTTAGTTCCTGGAATGCTCTCAGGCCATCTTTTGTATTGTCCTATTCCAAAGTACTTGGCTTTTTAATACTAATCTTTTCAGCAACCAAATTCTCCTCTACTCCATCTTTTCAGGCCAAAACTTCACTGCAATTTCCTTTTTGGTCAAAACAAAAAATTTTAAATCTTTCTGCTTGGCCATTTGCTTTTGATTGTCAGAGTAGAACTGGCTAAAACTCCTAACAGTAATGTTCCAACACCTCACTATTAGACTTCCTTAAAATTCCTTCCAGCAGATTAATTAGTCCACTATCCTAAATCTGACTCTCCCACAGAGCCTCAGGAGAGGAGCAAAATGGAGACACCCTTCTGATCAAAGCTTAACACAAATAGTGGGAAGTCCAACTGCCAATGCAGTCCTTCTTCCCAAAATAAACCCCCTAAGCATGATTTGTACTGGCTGCATTCTTTGCATTCTTCTTTTCTTCTAAGATCTGACCTAAATCTGCTATAAAGCTCAGATCACATCATTCTAGAGATGCTTCTTCAACCAGGATCTCCAAACCTTCCCAAACTCCTCCTAAAAGCCAGTTCCAAAGGCTTCTGAACCATATGTTCAGGTAGTTACAACAGTAACCCGCCTCCTGGCACCAAAATCTGTCTGAATTACTATCTCATTGCATCCACAAGTTTAAGAAAGAAAGTTTACTTTAGCTCACAGTGTGCAGCGAGTTCAGTCCATAGCTGCCTAGCTTCAATGCAAGGCTGCAGCAGAGGAGGATGGCAGAAGAGAAACAGACCCTGGATGGCAGGCAGGAGAAAGTGATTCTGTAGAGGACGGTGACTCTTAGTATGTCATCCTTAAATTAGGGTAGTCTTAGTACAAGCCTCAAATGTGTCTTGAGAAGCATCCTGGAGGGGTTGTGAAGAGTTAACTTTACCCTGGAATGTTTCTTTAAAGACGAAGAACACCCAGGCTTAGATATCCATCTATGACCCTGCCTGGGTTGTTTCATTCTTTCCCTGGCCTTAGTTAAACATTGTAACCATAAAAGACAATGTATGGTTGTAAAAAGGGGAACAATCAGAAAAGGAGTATGGGAAGTGTGTTAATGTCACTGTGGTTGGCCTCATGACCAGGGCCTGGAACGAAAACCAGTGTGTGGCCACCTGAGTGAACTTACCATAGAAACCAAAAGTGTTTTTAAGTTGAAACGAAGACAAGGACAGGGTGACATTCCCCAGCTTGTTCATTGGGAGGTGTCCAGTGCCTGGTCTAATTTCAGTAAACTCTCTTTGTCCTGAATAGAGTCCTTCAGTCTTGGGTGGAAGTCAGCCCAGTTGCCACTACAATTCTTCTTTTCTACTTTTCATTCCACCCATTGATAAGCCTACTGATTGGTATGATCACACCCAGGATGGGTCTTGACACTTCAGTAAAACGATTAGCTACAGGCAGAACTGTGATAAGCCGATCAGTGGACAAACCCAGTAGCACACATTTATGCTCCAAAATTACGTGGCCATGCTTTAGTTCCTTCTCAAAAACCCCACCTATGAGGACATAAGGCTTTGGGAGAATATCAATATGTAAGTCATAAAAACTGACGATAGCTTTAAAATTCTATTTCAATTTATTTATTTTTTTTAAAAAAATAAAAGTAACAAAACAGTTTCAAATCAGAATAATAGGAGAGTCACAATAATTAATACTTTGTGTATTGTTATCTTCATAGTAGTTATTCAGAGTACAAGATATAGCCATGAAATACTGTCCAAGCAATATTAACACAAACTTTCCATTTCAGTGCACTCAGAGAAAATTAGCTGTGTAACTATCTTAACTCTCTTGAGTACAGATATATTTCTTTTTCCCACCGTCCCTTCCTTTGCATTTTCGCCATCACAGTTTCTCTTCTCTTTTGAACAGTTACTTCCCAATTCACAATAACTAATGTACATTTTGGTTCTTATTTATTTTTCAGTTTCTCAGGCTAGTGAGACAATACAGTGTTTACACATGTGGGTCTAATGTATTTCAGTTATGAGTATAGTCTCTAATTGGATCCATTTACCTATTAAAGTTTCTCTTTCTTTAAGGCCTAGTGGCACTCCATTATATAAGAAACCCACATCTTTTTATCTTCCTTGGTTGATGGGCATTTGGGTTGTCTCCAAGATTGAGCTTACGATTTGTGCTGCTATAAACATGGGTGCACATATATCGCTGTGGTATGATGTTTTTAATTCTTCTGGGAAGATACCCAGAAGAGGAGTAACTGAGTCAAATGGGACCTCTAATCTTAGTTGTTAAAGGAATCTCCACACTGATTTCCACAGTTGTTGCATCAGTCTACACTCCCACCAGCAGTGGAGAAGGGTTCTTTTATTCCCACAGGCCCATCAGTGTTTGTTACTGGTTGACTTCTTGATGCTAGCTATTCTTCCTGGAGTGAGATGGAGTCTCAGTGTTGTTTGAATTTTTATTTTTTTAATGAACAATAGTGTTGAACATTTCTTCATGGATTTATTTGCTGTTTGTATTTCTTCATCTGGGAAATGTGTGCTTGTCTCAGATGCTCATGTTTGGATTGAGCCTTTGAGCTTTGGGGGCCTGATTTACAATTTTCTTTTAATCAATACTGTATTGCTGTATTGGTCAGTTTTCCTACTACTGGGACAAAATTCTAAACATCTGCAACTTAAAGACAGTAAGGCTTAACTTGGCTCATGGCTTCAGAAGCTTCAGTTCATGTTCAGAGGGCTCCAAGGTAGGAACTTCAAAACAAAGAGCCCTGGCTGCGCAAAGTTTCTCAATTTGTGGGAGATGGAAAGTAGAACAGTGGTGAGGAGCAGCGGAGAGAAAGGGACTACAGACTAGATACACTACCCAAGAACATGCTTACAGAATCCTCCCAGACACACCCAGAAATGTGCTGTACCAATATATGCATCTTTCGAGCCAGTGATGTTGACCAGTAAGGTTAAACCAAATTCCTCGGGTTATTTATGAAAAAGGGGCAGACCTATAAAGAACATTCAACATGACACTATTCTAATTATCTTATTCTAGACTAGGAGGACACTAAGGTGAAGAATTGTATCTTATTTACTTTTATTTCTCAGTACTTGAAACAGTTCTGGCCTAGGGAAGGCACTCTCCAAATGCTTGCTGGAAGAATAAACAAAGAGACAAAAACTATGTCTTGTTTATCTACTTATAATTTGCACTTAACAAAAGGCATAGTAACTTTTAACAATTATCAATTTCTCATGCTAATTACGGTTCAGTGGATGTGTACTAATTTCAGACAAATTCTGAGAGTATACTAAGCTCTTTCCCAGGGGATGTGATTAAGAGCAAGATATATCTCTTAAATATGATACTAAAAACTAGGTTATTATCACTTTCTTCCACACAAACTTTGGAAATGAAAGGAGGGAATGTTTCAGAGATGATTCCTCAGTCCATCCCAGCAGATACAGGGAAGACAGCCTGGATTTGATCTGCTCCATTTAGTGAGCCTTAACTTCGTGGATCATCTGATCACAAGTGACAACTTGTAGTTAATTATTTCTTCCTGTTACTAATATGATGAGACAGACTGTCAGTAGAAACTGGCTCAGGGGAAATGATTCAGAAAGAAGAAAATCATGACTTTTTACATAAGTCTGCATCCAGTCTGCTTTTATTGATTTTTACTGATGAATAAAATTTCTAACTTGGATTGTCACTTTCTCCTGTATGAAATGAGAACAAGTTTTGTAGATGATTTACATGTCAATTCCTAGAGGAAAATATCTCAACAGAGTACAAAAAGGAGGCAAATTGACAATATGCTACTTGAAGTCATTTTCACAGAAGCGTTTTTCTCCAATTGAAGTGTAATTCATCCTAACGAAGCAAACAGGAGCTTCATTATAATAGTATTAATTATAATGTGGACTTCACTATAGTAAAGGTTTTTTGTAATCTATTCAAGGTGGCTTACACCACAGTATGTTATAGTAATGCGCCATCTTACTTATTGCATGAATCTATTTTATAGGAAAGTGTTTTATAAGAATGCTTTCCTTAAACAGGTTATGTTTCCTACACAGAGGTAAAGACTAGTATCCGACTTGTTTTCTAATGTACTAAAAGCAGTATGGTGCCAATTAATGTCCTACACACACATAAATTGAAGAATAAATAATTTTAAGTCTTGATGACTAATAGGAAGGATAATGATAAATAATTAAAATATTTTAACTGTTCTCTGTATAAATTTCCAACTGAAGGTAATAGCTAATATATTAGAAGAATATGTTATAAATTAATAATGGATTAATTCATTTGTCAAGATATTAGCAAACATCAATGTTATGTTTGCATTGCACAAAATGTGCACATCTTAGTTTTATATAAGGCTGTTGAGATCAGACAATAAGTTCTTCAGCTATCTTTAGTAAAAGAAAAACATATTCTATAATAATTTTATTTTGTTGAAATACACCCAGATGTGAAAGTACTGGATCGTATAATGTTTCTATTTTTAATTTTTAAGGTAGATCCATACTGTTTTCCCTAATGGCTAAACTATTTAGCACTTCTAACCAACAATGTATATGGGCTACCTTTTTTCTGCATCCTTATTTCAACAATACTTTTTATCTCTTATCTTAATGAATTTAGCAGTCAGTTTTTCATTATGCTTCTGCTTTGCATTTCTATCACAATTTTTGGTGTTGAGTGCTTCCTCACATACATGTTAGTCATTTTGTATCTTCCTGAGAAAATGTGAATTCATCTCGTTTGCTCATATTTTAATCAGGTGATTTACTTTTTGTTGTTGGGTTTTATGAGTTCCATATATCTTGCTTATTAACCCCTTATCAATATGTGGTGTGCAAATACTTTCTCTTAGTCCATGGGCCTCCTTTTCTCTTAGTTGATTGTTTCCCTTGTTTTGCAAGAAACATTGAAATATTTCCCACTTGTTGAGTTTGCTTTTATTGATTGCACTTTTGGTGTCAATCCAGAAAATCATTACAGATACTAATGTCATGGAGCTTTCCTCCTTCCCCAGCTTTACTCTACTTTTAGAGTTTTAGCTCTGATATTTATATCAATTTTGAATTTTATTTAATTTTATTTTTTTATTTTAAAGAGAGTAGTAAATGAGAAACAAACAAAGAAATAGAACATTAGCAGCATATCAGTATCACAAACATAAACAAATCAAAGCAAGAACATTCAGAGTGACACAGAGTCTCAAGACAAAATAATATGAATCAACAGTGGTTGTTATTTATATTTTCGAAGGAAATAAAATTATTAGCTCAAAAAACCTGAATCATTCATAGTAGTCAAACATAAAAGTAAGTTAAGTATTTTTCATATATGTATTCCAGTCTTAACAAGAAGGAAAGCCTACAATTTGAAAAATTATCAATCAAAATGAAAGACATTATATGAAATAAAACAAGCCAAATGCTGACAAATACTGCATGATCTTCCTTTTTTTTTTTTTTCCAGTATCGGGAATCGAACTCACGACCTTGCACTTGCCAGGCAGGTGCTGTGCCACAGAGCTAAATCCCCAGCCCCTGCATGATCTCACTTATGCTTTTACTTTTAAGAGAATAAAAATAAAGAAGAACAATAGCAGAATACCAACAACACAGGCAAAAACAAAACAAAGCAAAAACAATAAAAATGGTACAGAATTTCAGATAGGAATTAACAGTGGTTGCTATATTACATACTGTTATCTTCAACAAAATTGCTCAGATTACCAGATGTCAGAATGCAAGATTGATCAAACCATTGAAGAGAATTTAAAAAAAATCATTAGAAACAATACTGAGTTTCACTAGACAAGATGGTAGCAATTCACCAACGGTTGTTATATTGCATATTGTTGTCTTCAAATTAGTTCTTCAGATTACCAGATATAAGCATGGAAAATAGGTCAAAAAAATTTAAGCATTAGCTGTGTTTTTCAATAAATAATTAGACATCAGCAGTACAGTTTTGCCAGCTATCTTTCTCTCTTTCTCTCTCTGTATTTTTCCCCCTGTACTTCTTTCTTTCTTTTTCTCCTTTCCCTCATCCCATTGTTCCTTCCTCTGAGCAGTGTCTTGTCTTACCCTTTCATAATATTTATTGTACATTTTGGGTTTTATTTACTCTTTCAGGTTCTTACACTAGGGGGACAATATGATGTTTACACATGTGGGTACATTTTCTTTCACTCATGAGTATGGTCTCTGAAGACCCATCTGAAAAAGAGAACTATACTCTCACTTAGAAACTTTTTAAAAAGATTTTAAAGTGGTGCTGAAAATGCAAAAAATATATGTTTACACAAGGTAGTTAAAATTATTACATAACTAGTTTCTCTTAGTTCATTAAAAAGAAAGTATTGTGCTAATATTGTATGGACAAAATATCATGCCTCTGTCTTCTACCCTGAATAACTACTAGGAAGAGCATATACAACGTATGAACTATTGTAACTGTCCTAATAAGCTGTTTTGAAACTCGGTTTTATTGTTATGTTTATCTTTTTTCAAAAGGAAAGTACAACTGGGATGGGGGAAAGGAGAAAAGAAAGAAGGGAAATATATATATATATGTGTGTGTGTATATATATGTATACTGGAATATATATATAGGAAATATATATATATATATTTGGCAGGTTGGAAGAATTGAAGAGATGTTAACTAAAGTTTACAAACTTTTCAGTTGTAAGACAAATAAATTCTGCAGACATAGTGTACCATTACTGTAGTTATTAAAAATAATTTGCTGAGAAAATTGAGTTTAAGATTTCTCACTATAAAAACAGTAACTGTGTGAAGTGGTGGATATGTGCCTTGGTTCCTTTTCTCTCATTGCTGAGACAAAATATTTGACGTCCAAAATTAAGGAAGGAAACGTTTATTTAGCTTACAGTCTGTGGAGGTTTCAGTCCATACTTGGCTGGCTCCAAGGCAGAGTGGCACATGGCAGAGGGCAACTGTTCATGGAGGCAAAAGACAGCAAACGCAACAAGAGCAAAAAGGGAGGAATGGCATTAAGAAGCCTCTTTCTCTTACATATGCAAATTATCCACCCCAGGGGGTGTGTAGCACTCACACCCATGAATTAATCATGAACTCTAGAAGCCTGCCCCATGACTGCATGAGGCTTTGGGAGAACATCAGAACCAAACCATAAAATACATTAACTATATTGACTGTGGTAATTATTTTACATTGTACACATAAATCACAGATCAAAACACAATATTGCATATCTTGAGCATATACTATTTTTATTTGTCAACTATGTTGTATTAAAGCTGATAAAATAGCTTGGTTTTGATAAAATTGGGTTTGCTTTGTGAAAATGGATTAATTTGTTTTTCTTTGCTGTGGCTACTCAAAAATATTTGTAGTTTAAAAAGCAAAAAGTACATTGGCATAATAGAGCTACCAAATAATATTTTTACTGCTTCAAGGAGACATTTTGATAACTAGAATGAGTGACTTAAGTAAGACCTTATCTCCCCTGCATAAGCATTTCATATTTATCACCTCTGCAGGAGGTTTCAGATTTCTAGTTTTTCCAAGATCATTAATCTGTAATGGTGTGTTATCACTGTTGGTCTTCTCAGGCACTGGAGAAAAGTCCAAGAAAGCTACACGCATGTTAGGCACAAGCGTCATCTTCAGCCTCTGGATATGATCGTGGCAGAGTTGCCAGATACCAGAGAAAAAGAAGCTGGGCATTTTATAAGGCTGACATTTTAAATAAGGAGATGGGGAATGCTAACAATTTAAGCAGATTTGAAGGTTACATGAGGGGAGTGGTTGTTCATGTCCTCTCCAATGTTATTTTACCCATAATCACCTCCATCAGCAGTGTACCGATGGTGGCTGTCATATTCGAAACTGACAAGGTCAGGGGTATTCTTCCTTCATTTCTAAATTATGGTTTTTGCATTAGAAAGCTGTTATGGCTTCTATCTAGATGTCCCTCCAAAGCCTCATGCAGTCATAGGTCTTTAGAGGTGGCTGGATCTAGGGTGTATGCTGCTGGGATCAGTGCTGGGATTGACGTGTAATGCAGTGCTGGTATAAAAGCTGCCCTATCCTGAGTGAGTGCGACCCCACCCAAGGGTAGGTAGCCTGGGTAAGACATAAGCAGTTGAAAGAGGGTTTCTGCTTGTCACTTGTAGCTTGCTGCTTGATTCTTTGCTGCCTCCTGCCTTCTCCCTACAATGAACTATTGCTCCTCCATGATGTCACTCTGTCTTGGAGCCAGCCAGCTGTGAATTGAAGCTTCTACAATCTGTGAGCCGTATACCCTTTTCTCCCTTCACTTTGGGTGTTGGGTATTTTGTTTTATTAATGAGAATAATAACCAAGTAAAGAGTAAAACAAAAATTTTAATTTGATTTCAGTCAGAGTGGACAGTACTACTTAATCAAAACTTTCTGAACTAAAAAGTACAGAAATCAAAATCAAACTACTTTCAGGTAAAATATTGCTTCACATGAGATAATTCTGAAAAGAACAACCATAAAATTGTCAAGCCCCAGAGAATTATTGGAACCAGAAATTTTGAATTCCAAGATTTCTGATCTTATCCTTTTCCTCTTTCCCTCTTCCCTTCTCACCATCCCTCCTTTACTTATAGTTTTAAGGCAGGGTACTCTAGAAAAGTAAAGGATTTGCTCACCAGGAGTTCAGCACTGACTTTGTATAGCTTTGCAGCTGTAGGAGAAACAGCTTCTCCCAACTTCCGTAGAAAATATTCTAAAGAAAAATCAAAGGAGAAGCAAAACAGTATGGATGGTCTATTATTAGTCATATGAAAAAGCCTTGTGCCACAGCAAATACTGATTAATAGAAAAATAAATGTAGAAGGCATGCTTCTGTTCTAAGGGATGAGCTTTGGTTAATTTATAACCATGTGTGATGCAAGTACCCTGAAGCAAATTATTGGTTGTAAAATATATGACAAAGTACACTCACTTTCCTCAATTAAATGAAAGCTAATGACTTCATGAAGAAAATATACTTGAATAAAAAGTAGATTAATAAAGAGATAACAAACTCTGAAAGAATTCCCTGAATTGAATTTGCTTGAAATTATAGACTACTGGATATCCTCATCATTTGGACTGGCCTGACCTCTCCCTTCTTAATTCTCTTCAGTCACATACATTTGTTAATCATTTTGCAGTCCATAAGGAAGTGTTAGCAAGATAAGGGATCCAGAGGCTTAATAATAGAGGTCTAATTTTAATCACATGGAGGCTTAAAACACAAATAAAATCAGAGAGAACTCAGAGGGACAGAAAACTCATGAAAGATACTGAAATTTCCTCATTGCAGGTTCACTACAAGGGATTGAGCATTACATATGCCAGGCTGCAATGTGACTGGTCAGGTAATTGCTTCACGACTCCCTACTTTTTAATTTATTATTGCTAAAAGGATCCCTTTATGGGTGGGAATATCTTTATTTAGTCAATTTTCATCTCCTCATATTCTCTCCTTCAGACAAACTGAGAGAAAATTAATACAAAATTAAAGTGAGTCTTGTTTTGGTCTTCAGCATGTAGAGAGCCAGTTTTTCCTGCACCATTTATTAAAGAGGATATATTTCTCCCAGTGAATTTGTTTGGCCCCTTTGTTAAAGATAACGTGGCTGAGTGTGTTTCTAGTTGTGTCTGCATCTTCTAATATGTTCCACTGGTCTTCAGGTCTATTTTTTTGCAATACCATGCTGATTTCATCACAGTAGCTTTGTAGTATAATTTCATTTCAGGAATTGTGATGTCTCCTGACTTGTCTTCATTGCCCAGGATTGCCTTTGTTCCTTTAGGCCTCTTCTTGTTCCAGATCAATTTAGGAGTGTTTTATCTAGTTCTGTGAGGTATTCTAATGGTATTTTGATTGAGATTACATTAAATTTGTATAACAATTTTGGAGGTATGGCAATTTTCTCTGTGTTGGTGCTTCCTATCTATGAGCAAGGGATATCTTTGCATTTTCTGTTATCCTCTTCAATCTTGTTTTTTAGAGTACTGTAATTTTCAATATCACCATGCACTAAAGTCAAAATGGATCAAAAATCTAAATATTAAAGCAGAAACACTAAATCTACTGGAAGAAAAATTAGGTAAAAATCTTGAAAACAAAGGGGTAGGCACAGACTTCATGAACAAAACCCAAACCGCACAGGAAACAATTCAAAGAATCAACAACTGGGATCTCCACCTATTAAAAAGCTTTTATACATCAAATGAATCACCAATGGAATGAAAAGATAACCCAGAGAGTGGAAAAACATTTTAGTTAACATTCTCTCAGACAAAGAACTTATATCTCAAACATATAAAGAACTGAAGAAAATCAGACCCTTGAAATTCATAGACCCAATCCCAAAATGGACATCTCAGGTGAATACGCACTTCTCAGATGAAGAAATTCAAATGGCAAATAAATACATGAAAAAATGGTCAGTACCATTGTTCATTTGAGAGATGCAAATTAAAACAACACTAAGATTTCATCTCCCCCCAGTAAGAATGGCTATCATCAAGAAATAAGCCAATAACAAGTGCTGGTAGGGCTGTGGGGAAAAGGAACCCTTATCCATTGTTGGTGGCAATGTAGACTCGTGCAACCACTTTGGAAATCGGTGCAGAGATTCCTCAAAAAAACTTCAATTAGAGGTTCCATTTAACCCAGCTATTCCCTTCTGGGTATTTTCTTAGAAGAATTAAAACATCTTACCTCAGTGATATATATACACTCATGTTTACAGCAACAAAATTTATCATAGCAAAATCTTGCAAACAACCCAAATGTCCATCAACTGAGGAATGGCTAAAAAAGATGTGGTATTTGTATACAATAGAGTGTTACTCAGCTATACAGAAAGATAAACTCTAGGCTTTTATAGGTAAGTGGATGCAACTAGAGACAATACTCATAAGTGAAGTAAATCAGCTCTGCGTGTGTAAACACCATATTGTCTCCCTAGTGTAAGAAACTGAAAGAGTAAATAAAATCTGAAAGGTGTAGCTATTGTGAAAGGGAAAAAACCTGCTCAGTAGGAAAGAACTGGGATGAGGGAAAGGAGAAAAGAAAGAAGGAAAAAAAAATATATATATATATACCCACAAGATGGCTAACATAATTGTACTACTAATTTCTATTGATCTATTGAAAAGAACAGTTACTGTTTAATTGTTTGATAAATCCTGCATACTTATATTTGGTAATCTCAGCAACTACTTTGAAGATAACAATAAGTAATATAACAACCATTGTTAATTTCCTATGATCTTGTTTTGAAATTCTGTATCATTTCTATTGTTTTTATGTTGTTTTATATTCTTTTCTCTTTAAAATAAAAAAAATTAAAGTGAATTTCTCTAATAATTCATGGAAAGTCTGGGTCATCATGAATTCTGTCTGTAGACTCTTTGGAAAATCAAAACAAATGACAAGATGACTGGAATATAAACACCTGGAATCTTTCTCAATTCACATTTTAAGTGGTCTTCCAGGACCAAGGAAAAGGCTGAAATTTGGGAGCATTATTGAAGATCTTATAACAGCAGGCATCTTGAAACATGAAAGGAAAAGTATTGTAATTTTTATTTTGTTTTTTTTTTTCCTATGAAAGCTTAGGCTAAGACAATGCTTAGGTTCCAAGGTATGGGAATATCTCATGTGTGATAAGTTTTCTGTGGACTTTGGGGTAAAATAGATCCTTTCAACTTCAATCCAGGAATTACAGGGCCATGGTATTAGGTGAGTCCCAAGGAAGCACTGTTTTGTGGCAGGCTCTGTGGTAGTTAGAAAACTCTGAGAAGGAAATGATACAGTTCCTTATTTCAAACAGTTTAAATTCTTCATGCATGAGATGGACAAAACAAAAAGCCAATCTAAATAAAACCTTAACAAAATGTGTGATAAATTAATAAAGATATATTCTGAGTACAATAGGAACAGAATGAAGAAATCAATCCTTTAAGTAGTACAAAAGATATATTGAAAATAATTTATAGAAGTTACATTTGAGCTGAGTCCAATGATGAGTAGACATTTGCCAAGAAGACCAGGGGTAAATAAAGCCTTTTGGGCTAAGCAAACAGCATCACAAAAGTGTGAATTATTAAGGTCCAGTAGGGGAGCAATAAGGCTTTTGTGAAGGCTGGTACACAGGGAGCAAGATAAAGATCTATAAGGTTTCCTATCATGTCAAGAATCATGATTTTGTTTTCTTATAGAAAAATTAAGCTTATACAAATTTTGATTTCCATAAAGATCAATTGAAAGCTGTCTGGAATTTTATTTTTTTTATTGTAAGGAGGGAAAAAAAAACAGTAAAAATGATTCAGAATTTCAAAACAAGACGATAAGAAATTAACATTTGTTATTCTATTGCATATTGTTATCTTCAAAGTAGTTGCTCAGATTACCAGACATAGGCGTGCTAAATTGATCACACAATATAGGCACTAACTGTTCAAAGTGAGTGACCAACAGAGGATGACACAGGGAGCAATTGTCATGGCCTGGATGTGATGCGGAGGTTCCCTGGGTGGAGGTACAAGGATAGGTGGTATCTTGCTCCATTTTGTGCTGCTGTACAGAATACCTGAATCTAGGTAACTTATAATGAACAGAAGTGTATTGGTTTATGGCCCTGGAGCCTCGGGAGTCTGAGGTCAGGGTGCTGGACCTGGCCAGGGTCTTTTTGCAATGGTATCACATAGTACAATAGTAGAATGTAGAAAGCCAAGAACACAGAAGAGTAGACCCACTCCTCTGAGACCTCTCTCTCTCTCTCTCTCTCTCTCTCTCTCTCTCTCTCTCTCTCTGTGTGTGTGTGTGTGGCAAAGAAAATCTTTATTGCCACAGAAAGCTGCACTTCTTCCACTTCACCAACAGCTTTAAGAGTAACGAAAATGCAGATTTTACTCAATAAAGTATAACAGACTATATGGTAAATTGTCGCTTGGACGATACTTACTGTAATACTGAGAATACCAATTGACCTTGGTGTTACGCTTTATGTCTAGATGTCCTCCCAAAGCCGTATGGAATCATGGGGTGGGCTTCTAGAGTTTGTGATTGATTTATGGTCCAGTGCTGGGATTATGAGTGTAAGTGCTGTACCTGCCGTGGAATGGGTAGCTTGCATATGATACAAGGGAGGGAAGGGGCTTGGGCACTGGGTATTTGATAATGCAGTTGTAATGATGTGTACTAAAGTTGTTTGGGTGTCACTAGCATTTCAGAAAACCAAAATATCGTCTAAAAGTATTTGGACATTTCAGAAAACCAAAATAATGCCCAAAATGAGATAACTACATGCAATTTAAATTTTGAAAGGGCCAAGAACAAAAGAGACAAAATGGGATACCACAAACATTGGAATTGGTTGATATAAAAAGTAAGCTTGATTGTGAGCTTGACTGGCTTAGGAGGTTCCTGGATTAGTAAAGCCTATTTCTTGACATGTCTGCATGGCTCATGGGGGCTTGGCATTGGGTCTAGGTCTGGTCCCACCCCCTCCACCCCTTTCTGATGCTGTTCCCATGCTCTGCTCCTGGATACCTTCAACTAAGCCTTGTCCCACCATACCCTTCCACCATGTTATACTTGGTGTCAGCCCACCATGGACGGAAACCCCTGAACCTTGCTTTTCAGGCAGTGTGTCTTGTCTTGGTTACTTTTCTCTTGTTGTTCAGACAAAACACCTAATGCACAAAATTAAGGGAGGAAGGGTTTATTTAGCTCGCAATGTGTGGAGGTTTCAGTCCATTCTCGGCTGGCTCCAAGGCAGGGTGGCACATGGCAAAGGGCAGGGGTTTGTGGTGACAGAAAACAGCCAAAGCAACAAGAGCAAATAGGGAGGAGCAGCAGACAGCAAGCCTCTTTCCCTCCCTTATCGTCTATGCAGATTACTGCCCCAGGGCGGTGTAGCACTCACACCCACTGTCCCAGCACTGGACCAGGAATCAATCACAAAGTCAAGAAGCCGCCCCAGGACTGCATGAGGCTTTGTCAGAACATCTAGACGCAAACCATGACATGTCTCCTCAACAGGAAATCTGACTAATACACTGGGGAATGATAAAGCATACATTGCAAGGTATTCGATATTAGATTTCCAAAGACAAATGAAAGAAGACTTTTGACTGAGGAATTTATCTTCTTGCTCAGTTTGACTGGAGCATTGAGGTTAATACAGAAAAGAAGTAAAGGATAACTTTTGAAGGACAGATTAGGGCTGGATTTATGAAGGATCTTTAAAAGCAAGATAAGAATTCTGGCCTCTGTCAGGGGTTTATGGGAAACCTGTGAGGATTTTTGAGCAAGAGACAAACAACATGGTAATTGCGCTTCAGGAAGATTAATCAGTTAGTACCTTGTGACTCAGAGAAGGAGACAGCACCAAAGCTGGGAAATAAATTGTACTGTTAATTCCATTTAGTGTTGCAATGTGTCTAAATAAATACCTGAATGTATTATTAATGTCTTCTTTTATAAAAATGACACCTTTTCTCAAAGATATTGCAGCCAACTTTGAAATACGTATTAAAATGAAAATAGGGATGTTCTTGTACTGCTCCTAATTTATTGTGAGATTGTTTATTGATTAGTACTGAGTAGCCAGGCACTTAACCTCATAGATCACTGGCATTTTTCAGCCCTGGTGTTTGCCAGGCACTGTCCTATAAGCTTGGCATCTTAATTGCTGGTACTTACAACAGCCTTACGTGGAAGGGCTTTAATTCCATTTCTGCTCAGCAGGAAGCACGCAGTTATGTAACCAGGCTGGGTTTATCCAGTTTAGACTCAAAGCCAGTTCTGCTTCACTCTGGAGGCTGTGGCTCTGCTCCTAAACCCTTCCCCATCAGATTTCAGTGGAATGGTAATTTGTTCTCCAGCAATTCCTGCTGAAAAATTGCTTTTTCATAGCATGTCACTAGCAGCTGTGGGAACATCCAGTCTAACATTTCGGGTTTTTGTTATTTTGCTTGTTGTTTTCCTCAGGTTTAATTTCAAATTTTAAATTGATTTTCTGTTTTCTTCATGAGACTGTGAGGTCTCAGGGGAGAAGTGGGGCTTTAGAAATTTATTTGAAACCATAGCAGTGTCTCCCAATTTATAAAAATAGTGCCTGCAAGTTTCTGTGACATCTTACAGTGATCAGATTACATGTCTGGGCTCTTGAGGAGATTATGGTTGCCTCGGAGAGCATGGAAGTTATATTTAGAGCTAGTGTTTATTTCACCATTAGGACTCTTTTCTAAAATAGAATCTTGCTCTATAAGTACATTTTTAGAGTCAAATTTAAGAGAAATAATGTGTAGTGACAAAGCAAAATACTCAGCGACTTTTTTCTGTGATTGCAAGTGGACTATCCTGCTTCCAAACGATGCTGAATGTGTCAAATTGTTACTCAAATTGCTCTGAAAGGAGGAGCAGGATGCTAGGGGTTGTGGAAGATTTAGAACTTTCATCTGCCTCTTCCCTCCTTTGAAGTATGCTGCGCACAGAGGGAGAAATAACTGTATATTTCTTAGTCTCTAGGCAAGCGAGGATTCCTCCCAAGCAGAGCTGCTTTGATCAGCTACAACCAGAAGTTTCTGCTCATTGCTCCCTGCACGTAGAAACCAGGATCTTTCAGACAGAGTCAGTCTTCTACCCCATCAGTCTCACGGGGTGTGGGGAGCCCCCTCTCACCCGCAGAGGCAGAGGCACTGGAAGATAGTGCCAACAGCCTTCCTTGTCAGGCAAACATTTGCGTGGCTGCTTTCTACAAGGTGATAAGAAAGCCAGGGACCAGAACAAATAGAAACCTGTAAGTAGAAACCAGTTGGTTCCTTGCCTCTACTCCACTGCTGGTGTTCGGGTCTGTCTTGCCTCAGGTCCTTGGCAGACAAAGGGACCCTGATGCTTATAGTAACAAATGAGACACAGCAATGCCTCACTCAAAGACAGACTGCATATGTGGTGGTGGTCCCATAAGATCGCGTTGCCTAGTGACAACAGCCATCTTAGCTTGTGCGAATATGCTCACACAATGTTTGCACAATGACGAAATTACCTACTGATGTGTGTTGCAGAATGTATTCCCGTCGTAACACAAAGCATGGCTGTCCTTGATTAGGTAAAGACCTTGCCCTGTCTAGCAAATATGCACAAAGTATCACACTACTATGCACTGGCTATGTCTGTGGAATTTTTGTGTTCTCTATTGTATATTCCTGCCGTGGTTGAATTTCTAGAGGAAATACAGTCGTCACATCTTAGGAGGATGCTTGCCAAGAAATGAAGAAAGGTGAGAAGGAGGGGCTGAATAAAAAAATTAAGATGTGCTAAGTGCTTGAACCAATCCCCATGATGAATATAATCATTATGTACTACAAACATGACTAATAAAGATTAAAAAAGATTAATAAAGATTAAAAAAGAAAACCAAATAAACACCGACACTGTTAGTGGATGGGAGGCAGGGGAAGAAAGATTTCCCGATGACTGCCTGTTAAGGTCCAGAAATATTACTTACCTAAGAACAACTGTCACAAGATCTAATTACTTTCTTAGCCTTCTTCTGAGGAGAGGTTGGTGAGGACATGGGTACCACGTTGAAGGAAGTCCCTCTCATGCTGCTATGTGTCAGAAAAACTTGCAAAAATCTCATTCTCAATACAGGTAGGGGTAGGCTTTGTAATCATTAGTTCAAAATATGAACAAAAGGAAAGAAATGACTCCTACATACAATTATGTTTTACCCAATTGTATCCATATGATCATAAGGAGATATTTAAGTACTAGAATGTAAAATAATTAAGAAAAATAAGGGTAATATGAGAGAAAGGAGAGTGATGATATGTAAGCATTGGAAATATAGGATTTCTAGTGGAGCACAAAATTAATTAATTAAAATTAATTACAACTAAATGAACATGTTAGAACATGTTAGAACATGTTAGAACATGCACAGAATGAACTAAATAGAACTATTTATTAATAATTTATATTTTATTCATAGTGCAAAACTGCGTGTTAGCTACTTACTTTATCTCCATTAATCCTGGATAACATTATACCATAATAATGATGAGTATCCACGTACTACAGTGGAGAAAACACAGATTCAATAGGTTAAATAACAGAAAGACACACTGACAGTCAATATAGAATTGGGGGGAGATTGGCGGATATCAATTTCTACACTATCATTTCGTTAGTTTGAGCTGTTTAACATACTTACAAGACTTTGGATAAAGTTTAATAAAAGTATAAAGGTGAAAAGTGGCTGTGAAAGTTAATCCTGATTTCTTAATAAAAGACAAGATGAATCCTCATTGGTAACTTAAAATTACTTCCTGTGAACATTTCCTGGGAAAAAGACTGCCTGGAATTTTTTTCAGTGCTTAAATATGAATGCATTCTCATGCCTTAAACTCTACTGTAAAATTTCAATTACCCAAGGTTAAATTTTAGTAATTCCTGCAGATATTCATAATATTCATAGTGGTACAAAACAGGAGGAAAATATTAATATCAAAGCAGCTAAGACTAGGGTTTCAGAGATAAGCTTCTTGATAAATCTAATATGCTCAAACTGATAATTCTCCCAGAAAAACAAATTCAATTTAATCAGTTCATTTTGGGCCTCAGAATAAGTTAGGATTCCAGATAATTCTGGTGTCATGCACCATCATGCTTTCTGGCCCGGGATCACAGAATGCAAAGGATATTTGGATTATCTGTTTCATCTTTCTTTGGAGATAAAATTCACAGCAAGTTTACAGACAAAGTGTACATTCTACAAAAGGAATTAGTTTATGTAAAGGAGATATGCATTTCTCCTAAGTGAAGGTAAATAACCTCAACTTTTTAACTGGCTGAATCTTCAGGGCCGTCATCCTTGCTAGCCTTTAAAATGCTACAGCAACATTTTAAATGGTGGTAGGAGACATGAGCAACATTACAGCAATTCTTGCCAAATCTACCTAGCCGAAAATCCATGTTCTTGGTTCCAAATATCTGTCATATTACAAAATATTTAAAAGGCAGATGTAGGGGGAGTGGTAGTAAGAAATAGTAGTAGGAGCAATAGTAGTTTAAAATGATTGAAATAACAGTATCTCAACTAAGGAAAGGATTATATAACTTACTAAGTAATTTTTGAGCACAATTGAATGCATGCCAAACTGCAGCATGCATTTATTCAATTATTGGCTCCATTCCATAAATACTAAGCTGTAAAGATAGAAGAGATCAGGACAGATAAATCCCTGCCTCCGGGAGGTTATAATAAAGGGGGCAAAACAAATGCTAGTAAAATACAGAAACACATTATTTAATGACATAATCGTAAATTACACTAAGAGATACGAGGTAAAGAGGTGACGTAACAGGAAGCAGCGAGCTGAGTTCCTTCTGCTTGATAATGTGGTCAGAAGTAGTTGTTTTGCCTGCTAAGAGCAGAAGGGGGAAATTCTTGCAACACAGAACAATGAGTTGCATCTTGCTGGCTCTTGGATAGATTGTAGGACAGAGTAAGCTAAGATTTCAGGTTGTTAGACCACATTTCATTCTACAAGCAATGGGGTCATTTTGGATTTGATAGTACAGATTTGATTGGTATTTTTTAGCTGGCAAAGTGAAGAATGGAATGAAAGAGACACAAAATATTTCTTCAGGGCCTACTCAAAAGATGATGTAACTTGGTGCAGAATAATGGTGAGAGAGGAGGCGAGCACAGGATAGTTCCGAAGTATGTTTTGGGAAGTACCGGCAGGCTCTGCCGATTGTAAGATGCGGGAAGTGAGGGAAAGGGAATGAGGGCTGAGTTCTGATTTGAGAAACTGCGTGAGCACGGGGCCGTTTATATGAATGGGAAAAGTATGGAGAGAAAGAAACTTTCAGTTCTCCTTTGGACATTTTAACTTGTGGTGTACACTAGTTAGACTAATGAAATATCAACTAGGCTCTTAGATACACAAATATTGAGTTCAGAGAACACCTGACCATTTCACTAACAACACAGAACTCTGTGCCAGAGGCCCCCAATATTCCCTTTTCAGTGATCTGGTGAATCATGTTTCTCTCCAGTTATCCTCTTGAATGTCACCCAGAGAGTGAGAGCGAATGAGAGAGAGAGAGAGAGAGAGAGACAGAGAGAAGGAAGAGGAAGAGGGACAGGTAGGGGGAGGAAAATGCTACCCAAGGAACTGAATGAATCCAAGAAAGCTTAGCCTTACCTTAAGTGTATCATCATTTACATCATTAGAATTGTAAACACAGTGGGACACTTAGTTGTATTTTCCCTGCTAAATCCTGGATGGGAAGTTACATAGAAGAAGAGATGACCTATGCAAAAAAAATGAAGGAATTTGATTTTAACTTTGATATCTAGTTTGTAGTGCAAGTTAAATTTGCAGCCCCCTTATACACTATAGAAAAATAACTCTGATTGCAGAAACTTCCACTGTTTTAGAAGTCACCTCTTTTGATGCTGTGCAGGTTTGGGGAGGCAGTCATGCCACCCAAGCAAGAGCTGGGCGAGGGGTACAGATGAATCCAGATGACTGTGTCTGGGGTGACACCACCTTGCTTTTGGTACCGTCTCCCTGCAAGTCAGAATCATGTAGCAAGTCACTTGTTAACAAGCTGCCCCGCTGATCTTCAAAGGTGCAGGAGTATAGTTCATGCCGTTGTTCTAGGTCAGCACAGACGTGGAGTCATGCAAGCCTCAGATAAGGTGCCAGGTATCCTTTTCAGACAGTTCATATTAAATCACTGCTTGCTCAATTCAGGAGTTGCATGTATTTTTTGTTTGTTTGTTTGTTTGGCTGTTTTGTTTTTTTTGTTTTTGTTTTTCCAGTACCGAGAATCGAACTCACGACCTCACGCTTGCCACGCAGGCGCTGTGCCGCTGAACTAAATCCCCAGCCCCAGAAGTTGCATGTAATACAGCATGCGCTACTACTTCCTCTCTTCTCTGTTCTCACGTTATCTCTTTACACATTACAAGCTTACTCTTGTCCAGGAAGAGTGTCTTTGGCTGTGTTTTCCTAGTCCCTTGTCATTAATTTTATCATAGTAGTTATCATGCATAAATGTAGTTAATGCCTGCCTTCACCCTAGACAGCAGGTTCTCTGGTTCCAGGACATTTCTGAGCCCACATGAACTTAAATCATTAGTTTCTATTCTGGTGTTCAGTATATATTAAACATGTAACAATGTTGTAAGAATATATGAGTGAATAAATGAAACAAACCACGTCAGTTAAGCTTCAGATTAATTATATTTTATGTCTTATAAAAAGATGATTTAATTACACATTGGTTCAGGATTGATTTCCAAGTGATGTAGTTCTGACTGAGAAGTATTGAAAATTTTGAATAGTTTTGATTGAGTAGTAAACCAAAAGAAAGAAAATTTTCACACCAAAAATATCCATCATCCTGAAAGTTACAAAATCTACCAAAATGCCTTTTTGGAAAAATCAAAAAGAAAATAGGCTTAGGTTTCTCTTACAGAAATCTGCATTTAAATTATCAGTGAGAAATATTTTAAACAAGTACATTCGCCCAGAGTGCTTAAATATAAAGCTTTGTTAAAATTTTTCCAGGCAGATATCTACATTTTATTCTGTGCCTGCTATTGTGTTTTCCAAATTCCCTTCCATCTGTTTCTATTACATTTTACCTACAGGGAATTTTGGAAGCTTGCAGACTAATTAAAACTCCATAATTGTTAGTTGAAATGTTGCCTGTGGTACTATTTTTAAACACATTTTTCTTAGGTAATTTCTTCAGCCACATCACTGTTTATTTTACATAACTTTTTGAAGACTGCATTTGGGGAAAGAACGTTTTTCTGCACATCTATTAAATTTCAGGTTAGTCTACATCCAACCCAAAACTTTCATCCCTAAAAGTGTAGATCTTTATCTGACCAGTATAAAAGCATTTTGAAACCACTGGCTTCCTTTGCAGAGGAGACAAAAAATTTATGCCAAATGTTTTACTGCTTGAGACCCTGAGAAAAAAACTTATGAATGTATTGATTCTAATACTTCATTGATGTATACTTACAAATAATAAATTGCATATGTTTAAAGGGTAGACTTTTATAAGTTGTGCCATTGTTTATACCTGAGACATGAGCACTATAATCAAAACATTGAACCTACCCATCTCTCAAAAGTTTTTCTTATACTTTTCTGTCCTCTCTCCTTCCTGCCTCATCCTCTGTTCTAGATGTTAGGTAGCCACTGATTTGCCTTCTCTCACTGTGGATTAGTTTTTATTTTCAGGAATTTTACATAAACAAAATTATATGTGGCATATTCTGTTTCTCTAGCTGTATTCACTCAGCGTAATTATTTTAAAAATCACCCATGTTGTAGGTATATGAAATTTGTTCATTTCTTTTATTGTCGAGTGGTATTTTATCACATAGCTCTAATCACAATTTCTTCACTCATTCCTCTGTTGGAAACTTTGGGTTGTTCATGGTGCTTTTTAAAAGTACAAATAAGGCTATTGTAGACATTCATATATCAATCTTTGTATGCATATGCTTTGGTTTTTTTTTTTTTTTGGGTAAACATTTCCAAGGGGGGATGGCTGGATCATATATACATGTAATATTTTAAGACACTGCCATGTTGTTTTTGAAACTGGTATTAACACTTCACAGTCCAATAAAAAGTGTACAAAGATTCTCATTTCTCTGTAGCATTACCTATGTTTGGTGTGATTAGTCCTTTTCAATTTTAAGACCACTAATATGTATGTAGATACCATTGTACTTTTTCATTTAATGTGGAACACCTTTTCTAGATCTTGCTTGCCCTTTGATGACCTTTTCTGGTTAAGTACTTGACAGCAAATGGATAGACTCTCCAGAAAAATATTCAGTAGAACTTACTATTAGGTTTTTTTTTATGTTTTTAAGGCACTTCTAGTCAGGCCCTTCTTTTTAAATCCAATGAAGCAATTCCTACTTTTCAGATTGAGTAGGTAAATCATTTTAGTTTAATATGAGTATTGAGATCATTAAGTCTAACTCTATCACTTGGTATTTGTTCTGTTTTTGCTGTATTTCTTCTTTGATCCTGCTTTCATATTTGTAATTCCATTTGAACACATTTGTTGACTTATACCTACCTGTTATATTTTACTATTGCCTTTTGACTGTAGTAAACATCAGTCATAGTCTGTCTTCAAATGATATACCACTTGTGTACTATAAAAATTTACTATTTTAATTTCTTCATATTGTTTGTGCTACTGCTATGATTTATTTTACTTTGACATATGTTATAAATCTATGTTATTATTTTTGTTAAGTCAATTATCTTTTTTGTTCGTTATTCTTTCTTTTGGTTAGGGGGGACTGGGAATCAAACTCATGACTTTACACTTGCTGGGCAGACACTGTGCCACTGAACTATATCCCTGGCTCTAGTCAATTATCTTTTGAAGACATTCTAATGATCAGAAACAATTTTTCTAAATTTATTCATGAGGCTACCAGTTCCCTCCATTCTTTTGTAAGCTTCTGTCCTTGCGTCAGTTGCCATTCCCTTTCTTCTTGAAGGAGTTTCTTAATATTTTTTGTGGTGCAGCTCTCCTAGGCATGAATTCTGTCAGTTTTTGCAGAACTGAAAAAATGTCACCTTTCTTTTTGGAAGATGGTCACTTGGAATATACTTCTAAATTGGCAGAATATTTCTTTTCAGATTTTGAAAATATTATTTTACCTTGTCTCTTTGTGTGTCACATTCCTCACCGTTCATTCTGCAAGGATTTTGTCTTTACTACACTCCTTTTAGTCATCTACCTATGATACTGAGATAGGATAAAAGAGATAAAGTTAGGTAGAAAGGAAAAACAGAAAGAAGTATAACTTTAAATTGTACTCCAATGAAAACTGCAGCTTTAGGAGAAAAACCCAGGCAAAAATTCCTAAGGTCCTTAAGATAAAATAAGCCCTGGCCATTCCTTTTGAGGTGTACACGAACCTTTGTTCCTGTGAATAGGCCATCTCTTTTGGACAAGACAGGCAGAAAAGGTATAAAAGATTTATATTCACTGAAGGTACAAAGAAAAGTACACTCTGAGAGTGACAGTGGGCCAACCAAGGGCTTGCAGTGGGCAGGAGGACAAAAACCAGGTTCTTCTTACATCTGGAATTTCCGGATTGCTTCTCCCTCACGAAGATTAGGCATTTGGGACGGCTGTCTGTCCTATCAGAAACTCACTTGGCTTGCCATCGGACTTAAGCTGTCCTACCTAGGAGTCTCTTGGGTTCGCACCAAATGTAAATGAAACATTCAGAATGGCGCTTTTTTATTGGCTCCACATACATTGTCAGGCACTGCGATCACCTGGGGGCCTGATTTCTGCACATGTGCCCTGTGTCTCCATGACGAACGACTTTGCACAGTTGTTTAACAAGTGTACCCCAGCCTTACTCTCCTACCTCAGTAGTACCGACGTTTAGACAAAAATAAATAAATAAATAAACAAAGACACCAACCTGAGGGTCTCCCATGCCAGGCCTCTTTGGGGTCGCACTTCTATGATCTCTGATGCAACAGGTTGCCCTCACCACACTTCCACACAAACACCAATGCGATGGTCTCTTCTTTGTTCTCCTGCCTCAAGCAGGATGAAGATGTCTGGTAATATGATAAGACAGAGTACCGCTCCCATTTTTGGGGGGTAGATGCAAGTTTTTGTTTCACCTTTTTAGCACCTTTAGTTTTATGTGTCTTCTGCTCAAGGCAATTGCTTTAAGCAATAACAAACATTCTGAAATTCTGCAAACAGAAACTACAGGAGGGAGGATTTGTACACAGCCAACTTGAAATACACAGGGGCACAGCCCCATTAAGACCATTTGGTAAAGGACCACAGACTGATCTACCCGCCAAAGACTGTGATTGTTATTATTCAGCTCTGCAGTAGGAGCTGAATAACTACTGACCAGTAGGAGGAGGTA
>NW_004955432.1:19613960-19650372 GCF_000276665.1 Chinchilla lanigera
TTCAAATACAAATGTAGATATCAAGCACCAAACAGGCGAGCTAGCTAATGTATTGTGTCACAGTTTGTTCAGGCAAAGTCACAGAGTGGGACAGGATGAGGACGCTCTGTGCTGCAGGCAAAGTGGCCATGCATAGAGATTATTTGTGGAATGACCGCCTTCAGACAGCCAGTTTGTAGACAAAGAACACATGGAATTAAGATCCACTGCTCAGAATTTTACATTCCATTTCAAAGGGGAGGGAATCAGAGGGATGCATGTTCAGAAGATCATCTCCATCAGAGGTAGGGTCAAGAGAAGAAAAGGAAACCTGGCATCAATCAATCAATCTATCTACCTATCTATTATCTCTCTATGTCTATCTACCTACCTACCTATCTATCATCCATCTATCAATCATCTATGTATCTATTATCTATCATCTATCTATCTACATATCTTCTACCATCTATCTATATATCTACCCATCTATTATATATCTATCATTTGTCCATCTATCATTTATCATCTATGCATCATCTATCTATCTATCTATCTAGAATCTGTCTGTATATCTATCCATTTATGCATTTTTCTATCATCAATCTACTATTTATTTATCTATGAATCATCTATCTACCTAGCATCTGTCTGTATATCTATCTATCTATGAATCATCTATCTAACATCTGTCTGTCTACCTATCTATCTATCTATCTATCACCTACCTATCATCTATTTATCTATCTCACCAGAAAAACTAGCAAGCTGCTGACCAACTGAGTCATGGGATTGCCAACTCCATCCTACTTGAGCTTTCCATTTCTTTTTTAAGTTATCAGGGTTTTCTTTTCCACTCTGCCTTTAAACACTACTATTTTGTTTGATTTCTTTCTTCCCTGTGCTCCTTCCTCAAGCCATTTTTAGGGCATATGTGAGGTTTTTCCTTACTGTCATTCACTATAGGTGGGGCTTTGGTCAGGCTAACCTATTATTCTCACCTCACTGGTTTGAGATTGTTCTGCATACCATTTAGCTGAGGGTGTTGGCTGGTTACTGCTGCTTTTTTAGTGGGCTATATATTTTTTAAAGGCATCTGTATTTTCTTTTTAGTCTTTTGCTCTTTCAGGGCATATCCACAGGAGTTCAAAACATCCTGCCACTTTAGTAAGGAATTCAGAAAAATCAATCAAAACTTTAGTCACATTTCTATGAGTTATGGATACATAGATAATGTGTTTTTCTCAAATGCCAGTATAGACTAAATGATTTGGGGTCAGGATTCTTGACAAATTGACAGTGATCACGACTGGTTTTTTTAATGACAATTTTTTTTGTCTTTACTGTTTATATGGTAGACACTGTACATTCACTACAGACTAAATCTGATCGACTCATTCTTTTGCTTATTATCTTTGTCATATACTTGTGCTTCCTGGCCCCATCTGATATCCCACCTTCTTTCTTAGTAACTAGAATTTAAGAACTGCTATGGTACCTCAGAACAATGTCTCTATTATATAAATTGCTCTTTGCTATACCACTCATGCCTCAGGGTGATCCACTGAAAAACAATTAGATAGAAAACAGGCAAATGGTGTAAACATGGGTGACCAATAAAAAGCAGGCTGTTTGGCACATCATCAAGGTATGAAATGAAATGAAAAAAATACAGCGGAGTTAACTAACGAGTTGATCTGAAAGCCATTGGGAACAACACACCTAGAAAAATTCCCAGAAACCAAAAAAAGAAAGCTAGGGCAGCTGTTCACCAGTTTTTGCAGCCATTATTTTAAATATTCTGTCCAAGCTGGCTGATAACCCAAGTTCAGTTTATTTTATAACTGCTCTATGCCTAATGATTTGTCCTTCATTTTTTATATATTAAACCTACCAATATGTATTGAACCAACACATTGTACAAGCATCCTGTGTACTAGCCTGGGAGGTTTTTCTTTTCCCATTGCTGGTAATCTTATTTCCATTAATTAAATGTAATTCATTCATTTAACATTGGTTATGTGCTTGACAATTTACCAAGAACCAAGAACACATTTCTTGTTAAGACTCTGGTGAAAATTATGGTCTTAGCCACAAACAAATTCTATCATGAAAAATATTGAAAACAACATGTACTATAGTTCTCAATTTCTTAAAACATGCATGTGTCTATAAAATGCCAGATGGAGGAAGCCATTACTGAATTAATCTTTGACATATATTTAAAAATTAATTGAGTTTTCAAGCAAAAATATAAGTAAAACTGAAAAGAACATGTATATAAATCCATCCCTCCTCTGCCCAAAAGGCTTTCAATTTCATCTCATATCAAAAATTGCTAGCTGTGTCCAGAGCCAGTTGATTGCTATACTTTTGCTTTGATTAATAGACGTTTTAACATTCAATTAAGCTCTAGTGAGTGCAAACAGATAAGACTTTTGTCTCTTCAAAGATAAATTAAAAAACTAAAATCAATCACCGAATGAGGCCATATTCTAAAAGATTTTTATTTTATATTAGAAAGTTAACATTTAAATGAATAGAAAATGCACAGAGAAAGTACATTTTATGTCCATGAGTAATATATTTACAGTGTAATTCAGTAAATTGGATGTTCATAGGCCTTGGTCATTAATCCATTTTCAAGAAAGGATCATAAATCAACTGGCATTTTTGCTATGTATTAAAGATAAAGTGGATTTTTAATTAGCTTAATTAATAGAGGGGTTTTCTAGCCAAAAGTTTTGAGCAGTACATTAAGTCCTAGACTGTAAAAAATCTGGAACTTGACTATTTCTACTGTGTTTTAAATGTCTCTGATTTTTGAAGAATGAAAATTAGGAACTTATTTTGTTTCTTTTATTACAGATACTTATTCAAACTTAGATAAACTCCTGAAAAATCTCACATAGGAGTCTCAGTTATACAGAGATCCTCCATGCTCACATAATATTCAAAATTTACTCCTTTGCTTGCACTCCTACCAGGGCCCATGTTTATTACCTTTTCGTTTGCATTCAGGATGCTCAAGAGATGTACACTGGAACACCAACTTGATATTTCTCAGTTGTCTTGTTGTACTCCCCAAGCGTGAGACACATATTTCTTTTATTCCTCAGTATAGATTTTTATCTTCTGATGTTTCTTCTCACATGTAACTTGCTTCTGCCTTCCAAATACATTTTCTGTAGTCCAACATATTCCTCAGAGTACATTGCAATGACTTTGAGGTCATTGCTGTTCAGGGGATCACCTTCTCCTCATGAACGTGCAAATCACTCTTTTGGTCATGCTAACTCCTTTGCTTTTTCCCCAATTTTCTTGGAAGCACATGGCTGTCCATTCTCCTCCAGGTTTTCTTAATCTTCCCAGGGAGAGTTCCTTTTTGTTTCAGTTATATTTTCTTAGAAATTCTATAAATCTAAATTATAGAACACATAGTATTTTATTACTCTTATGATCACATTTTTATGGAGTCTTTTGAGGTAAAGTTTGCATTAAATAAAATGAACAATGAGTTCTGTAAAACATATCAGTGTGAACCTGGCACTCCAGACCAAATAGAAAACATCTCCACACAAACTGGTGCTTACACAAGTGCCTGGATTCAATCCCCAGAACCACAAACAAACAAAAACACCCATGCCCCAGAGTGCTCTTGTGCTTCAGTCCCTTGAGTGTGGAAGTATGTTTATTTCTTTCCTGGTGAGCTGTTTTTCGCCTGTATTTGAATGTACTGTCTGTGATTGGGACCATAAAGTCCATAGCTTCCTATCTCCTTTCACTCAGCATCGTACTTTTGAGATCCACTCACACGTATGTAAACACTTTGTCTATTTTTCTGGTGATGCACAGTTTTGTGTCCAGTTTTTTGACTCTTAGGTATAAATATCCCAGGGCATTTTATGTAGGTGTATTTCTATTTCCAATTCACCTGGGCAAATATCTAACAGTGGAATTGTTTTGTCACAGCTTTGCAGAATGTATAACAGGATTTGGTCAGAAAAAGAGAATCACGGAAGTAACCTATAGTAAATAGGAACGGACCCTTCGGAACTTTGAAAGCTAGATAAAACAATCTCTATGGTATTGAAACTTTTTTTGTCCAGTTCTGAGGTCTCAAATCAGCAGGGCAAGAAGTTGAGAAGGAAAAGTAGGTGAGAGATAGGTTAGGGAGTGGATCAAGAACTTACACTCAGCTATAAGCAGAAGAACAGAGGAGAACAGACAAGGAGAACGGATGGCATCTGTTGCTAAAAAGCTAAGTACACCTGCCAGGCCGGTAAAAGGGTGGGATTTATTGGGTGTCTTTGGTTGGAGTCATTGCTGCCTTGGTGGTTTATACTGACTCCTTCCTGGTCCTTGTCGCTGTCCGAGAAGTTTATCTTTGTAATCCCACAGAAAAGTTATTGGAATTCTAGTGAGTTAATTCCAATTTACCACTTCCAGTGCAACCCATGGCGAGAATAAAGACATGAAGGCCTATTTGTAGTGTGGGGAGTAAAGGGGTCCTAAGTCCAGCTAAGATAATGGCTATTGACCTGGGGTCAAATCCAGGTTTTATTAATTCATGAAGGAGGGAGTGGTTTGAGGATGAGTGGCTGTGAGAATGGTGGGAAGTAGGTGAGTGCTGTGAGCTGGGCTAGGTAGGAGGCCTGAAATCACCTCTGCCCTATGCAGAGAGAAGGATCTGTGGGAAGAGTAAGCTATATAACCCAACTGAGGTAGTAGCTAATTTTTGGGATAGGTGCTTCAGCCTTGATGTGTGATCTTTTATGCCCTGGGAAGTCATGGCCTTTATTTCATCCCAGCTGATAGTGTAGAGCACTGGCTCTCCATCCCACCTAGATCACATATGTGTTTTGGGGAGCTACAGGGACAGGATAACACTGTCCTGCCCTTTTGCTTCAAAGACTACCATCAGCACCTCAGCTGGACCAACTTGCATTACCTAAGTGCAATTGAGGGGAAAAAGAAAAGCCCGGCTCTGTACATATCAGTACATGGAAATAGGGCCAGGTTTAGCTAAGATGGAGATAATTGCTCTTCTGTCAAGGAGAGTTGTCCAGGTGGCCCTCCACAGTGGCTGCACCAAGTAACCGAGTTAAGATACCAGGCAAAATGGCAGCATGTGAAAGCTGCTACGATGCCTTGCACCTCGCATCAACCTTCTGAGGATAAGATTCACACAGCTGCTGTGTTTGTTAAAATCTTCCACGAAGTGCTTTTGCACTTCACATTAACTGGGGCTCCACAGAACACCCGCCACATTCTTTGGAGATCACATCTAAGGGGTGCCACCTGTGTATGTGTTTGTATGCACCTCATGTTTGGTAAGTGGTAGGCTCCTGAAATGTTTTTGAGAATAAATTTTTAAAGTCAACTAAGTAGTTAAAATGATTGGGTCATGATTGGTGACTGAAAAGTGAAGGATATAGCTCCAGGTCTTTACCAATCATGGTGTTAGGTCTTTAAAATCTTAGCTGATAGCTGCAAAGTCCTAGCTATTTGCATTACCTTGATGGCCAAAGATGTTGAACAACATTGTATAATTCCTGGTCACTTAGATGCCTTCTATGTATGTCGATTTTCCTCATTTATAAAATGTTTCACCTTACTAATTCTGTGCAATACTTATGTGTTGGTGAGACATATGTATTGAAATGGTTTTCCCTTGGGTTATAATTTGCCTCTTAGTTTTCTGAATGGATTCTTTGAATGAGCAGAAGATTTAATTTGATAGATCTCAATTAATTGAATTTAGATATTTAGTACAGTTTGCATCTAAGAAACCTTTGCATATCGTGAATATCTCTTGTACAAGATTTCTTCTAGAAGCTGTATAGATTTAATTTTTAAATTAGTACTGTGATTCATCTTGAATTAATTTTTGTGGATGTTGTGAGAGAAGTCTTGAGGCTGAGTATCTTTCTATTTTTTAATTTTTTTATTTCTTAAATTATTTATTTTTATTTCTTAAATTATTTTTAAATAATTAAAATATCTATTTTTTAAAAATCATATATTTTTACTTTTTAAATTATTTCTCAAAAATTCTTTTTCCTTATCAAATTACCCCAATTACTATTAAAAGTAGTGGACTATTTGGAGGAGTATTTCTAGATTCTCCATTTTGTCTATATTTATAACAGAAGCACAGTCTTTTGATGACTAAACCTTCAGAGTAAGTCTTAAAATCATATAGACCTTTCTAATTTTTCTTTTCCAAGATTATTCTAGAGAACCATTTGTGTACAGTATTTGTATATTGCATGTGTTTTCTGCCACTGGGTAGCAAATTATCACTCACATAACAGTTTGAAAGATAGTTTGCTCTGAAACCACACATACTCTTCTAATCTCTCCTACCTGGCATCAGAACACATCTCCTTGCAGCTGTAGAGGCTCAAGGTTAGCTTCTTCAGAGCCAGAGCATCTCTCTGAGGGAGCCCTCCTTAGTTCAGCTGGGGTAAGTGACATTTTATTTTCTTTTTCATGTCTCAAGTCTTGGCATGTCCTCCTCTTTTTCATGGAACAATCTTTCTATCCATAATGCCCACTTTTCTATCTATCAGGTATAAACTTAAAATACTTTTGATTTTATTTTATTTTTTAAATTTCATTTTAAAGAGAGTAGTAAATGAAAACAAAAGCACAATAGCAGCATACCAGCATCTCAAACATAAATGAACCAAATCAAGAATATTTAAAGTGATACAGGGTTTCAAGACAAAGTGGTATGAATTAACAGTGGTTGTTATATTACATATTGTTATCTTCAATTACATTGCTCAGATTACCCGATGTAAGAAGAATGGAAGATTATTCAAACCATTAAAGAGAATAAGAAAATAATTATTAGATAAAACATTAGAGATAATAGAGCTTCACTAGACAAGATGGTAGGAATTCACCACGGTAGATCCATTGCATATTGTTGCCTTCAAATCAGTTGCTCAGACCACCAGACACAAGCATGCAAAATCAATCAGAACATGAAAAAATTGTAAGGATTAACTGTTCATTTCAATACACCATCAGACAACAGCAATACAGTCATCACAGCTATTCATATATATATTTATATTTTGCCTTCCTTATTTCTTTTCTCTTCTTTCCCGCATCCCAGTCATTCCTTCCTTTGAGTAATTTCTTTCCCTTTTTTATCATCTATTGTACATTTTGAGTTTTATTTATTCTTTCAGGTTCGTACACTAAGGAGACAATATGATGTTTACACATATGGGTCCGATTTATCTCATTTATGAGTATGGTCTCCAGTGGCATCCATTTACCTACAAAACATTGTAAATGACAGAACAGTTTCAAGAATAGTTGTTTGACCACATATTCAGTCTCCATCCAGAGTTATAGTATGTCAGTATTTTCATGATATATATGGTGGGCTGCTCTTTGTCTTTCTGTCTATCTAAATATCTATCTTTGTTAAATCATTTTAGGCTAAGCTATAGACACGATAGTCCTTTATTCCTAAATAGCTCTGAATACATCTCTTCAGAATATGCTGGTTCTCACATGTGGCTACAGGTGCAAGTATAAAATAAAAAAATTATCAACAAAATGTCTTCATTTAATATACTCATCATGATCAAACTTTGCCAACTGTTTCCATGTCCTTTACGCTAGTTTAAATTTTCCATATAAGGATTCAATCCCAGATGTCGCATTAACATTTAGTGCTGTATCTCACTGAATTCCCTTTGTCTCAAACCATTCTCAGTCATGAACGGCATGGGCATTCTTACAAAGTCTACACAATTCTTTATTGCTCTTGTTTCTTTCCAATAATTGTCTGATGATTGAACTTCTGCTGTTCTTTTTACAGCAGTACAAGGAAAGAAGAATTTTATACTTTCAGTGCATTCCATCAGTTTTCTCATAGTCAGTGATGATAACTTTTTACACTCATAGGGTAGTGTCCATTAGATTTCTCTACTACAAATCTACATTTTTCCCTCTTTAGAAGAAGTTACCTGTGGGTGATATGAGGTGGACTAAATGCTCAAATTCCAATGTTGAAATACGTACCCCCGATGTAATGGTATGAGGCAGGACCTGTGGGAGAAAGTGTAGTCAGAAGTCTGAAGTTCACATAAAAAGGATGAGCTTGTTTTTAAAATAGGCTCACGGGGGCTGGGGATTTAGCTCAGTGGCAAAGCGCCTGCCTGGCAAGCGCAAGGTCGTGAGTTCGGTTCCCGGTACTGGAGAAAAACCAAAATAAATAAATAAAATAAAATAAAATAAAATAAAATACGTTCATGGCAGGTTATCTACCCCTTTTGCTGTGTGAAGACACCAGAGAAAGATTCGGGACTTAGCAGACACCCAAGCTGCTGGAATTTTGATCTTGGACTTCTCTACTTCCAGAACTGGGAGAAATAAATTTCTGTAGTTTATAAACCACCACATCTCTGCAGCTTAAAAAGACTAAGACATACAAGCTTCAGTTTGACCTTCTTATTTTATGCTAGGATTATGTGTGGCCTTATGATACAATAGTCTCTGAGACTACATGCTAGTTCCTCAGATGTTAATTATGGTTTCAAATTGCTTGTTTGTTATAATTGTATGTTGAGGGTATCTCTCTAAATTAACTATGACTGCTCTGTTCGCTGTATATTCCCAGTACCCAGCAAAACGTGGCATAGAATTGGCATTAATAAAAAATTTGAAATTATGGACCTGATAAAAAATGATTACATTTAATAAAATTATGCAAAAAAGAAGTATAGGATTTCTAATATAGACAGTAGAATAAAGTTTGGAAGGCTCCATTTGAAGCCTGTCTTAGTGTGCAGAATCTTTGCCATTCCTATAAATAGGGGACAGTGCTGTTCCTCTAAACGGGACATTTTACTACTATGCGTATCTCGTATTCTGAGAACTACAAACCTGACCTGCAGGCAGAAAGTCGGTAATGGAAATGAAAATTTCACATCTTGAATAACAGGCTTAGATTTTGGGGGAACAACAAATCCAGGTGATTGACTGTCTGCGCTTCACCTGTAGTGATCTACCCAATGTTAGATGATCTTTCCGCAGATTGGTACAGAACACTGGACATGTTTTTAGATTTGTGGTCTGCCTTTCAGTTAAAAGAGAGGTAGACTGCGTAGGGAGCTGTCAGAAATTATTCTTGGGAACATTTTTAAACCACTTATTAGGTTTTCAAATAATGAGTTTATTTTTGTTTTATGCTTCAAATTTTTGCGGAAACTGATGTGTGTGAGTACAAATCATTTGTTTTCTAAAATAAACAGTTCTTCATTGCCTTTCCCCTGCTCTCCAGGGTCACCTACTTCCTGCTCACCACCTTCACTGAATACTCCGCTGTAACTCCGAGTGCAGTCATGGAAAAGCATGAATTTTGCGAGTAGAACATTGTTAAACCTCCTTTCTACAGCAGTATGCCATTATCCATAAAAGAGAATGCTTTGATCTAATGACTCAATAGCAGATCTTCTCAGTGTTTTTGCCAATGCACTTAAGTATCACTGTTGGACCTAATGAGTTTGAGACATACATGCTATAACCTTAACTTTGGTACTATGACTCATATAATCTTTGAAGTTTTGTGCTCCTAGAAAGTGCCTTCTCAGCCTCCACAGTCCCTCTCTGTGACACTGAGGTCCATGAAATAAACTGCCAACCCCCAAGAAGGAAGCTGAAACAAATTCTTAGAAGACTATGCCACCATGCCTTCCATTTGGATTTACTTCACCTGCTGCAAGGAGAGCACGTCTTACAAACACGTCATTTCCCAAGCTCTCTTTTCCACATGGACCAGCACAATCTATAAATGGGCTTCTATTACTCTCCAATTGGAAGCTTTATCAACAGATTCTTTGGATGTTGGCATCATGCAGGTTCCTAGAGATATGGTGGATCACCCTTCCTTGTTGCTGCTTCCAGACCCTGTCATGTCACCCTCCATAAAATCTTAGCTCTGGTTCCCATGTGGTCATCCCTCCTTATCCCAGTCATCTTCACTCCCAACAGCTACTTCCTTTTATTTATTGATGACAAGCACTGGTTTTGACATCTTTTTCTTTTTCTTTTTCTTTTTTTTTTTTTGTCTTTTTGAGACAGGGTCTCACTATGCAGCTCAGGCTGGCCTTGAGCTCAGTTTGTAGCCCAGGCTGGCCCAGAACTCACAACAATTCTCCTGCCTCAGCCTCCCAAGTGTTGAGATTACAGCCGTGTGCCACCATGCCTGAAAAGTTCTTTCTCCTTCATACTATTCTCATCCCCAATCCTGGTCAATTTAATTCTGAGTATAACTTGTTTACCATAAATCTGATAGTCTGACTTGTTAGTCTCTTGATATGCTCACTGCTAGGGATATTGCCTCTCCATTCACCTTAGCCATATCTTCCAAAATATTTTAGGTCTTGTTGCATGTAACAATCATCATACATCTCAAAATCTTACTTACAAGTAGCCTTCTCAGACAAATCACTCCATCTTTACGTCTTACTTTTCCAGCACCCAATTCCCCCTACTCAGAACTTCAAAGTATTGATTACATTCAAGGTATTGATTAGGTTACTACATTGCTGTTATGTTCTGCTCTTTTCTTACAAATAGTCCGATACCATGATTAGTTAGTATATACACTCTTGCAAGCACACATAATTCCTTTTTTTTTTTTTTTTTCCTCCGGTACCAGGAACCGAACTCACGACCTTGCGCTTGCCAGGCAGGCACTTTGCCGCTGAGCTAAATCCCCAGCCCCTAAGCACACATAATTCTTTGTCTTCTTTCTTTCTTCCTCTTGGGGAAACTCCAAAGCTGATTAAATTCAATTTTCTGCTGACTCTAGATGTATATCAAAGTAACAGGATATCTGACTGATCTCACTTCTGTTTTCCTTTTTGTTGTTGGTTTTACTTTAACTATTTGGTCTTTTCCATTTTTATTAGTACATGGTTCTGTTTTATTAGTACATTCATTAGTACCTAAGGAGTACTTGCATTGTGGGTGCTTGCTACATGTACATGATACATATAAATTCTTTTCATAACCCCTTCCTCCTCTCAGCTCCCCATTTAAATTGACTCATAAACTTAAATGAAATCCTAATTGTTATGATTTGTGTCTGGATATGCCCCACAAAACCCCAAGCAAGCAAGGGGGGGGCCTTTAAAAGTTAAGAATGACCCAAGGGCCAAGGCCGGGGGTAAGGGGGAAGGACAAAACGCCCCGGGGGAAGGGAACCCGCAAAAAAAAAAAAAAAAAAAAAAAAACCTTCCCCGCGCCGCCCCCCCCCCCCCTTTCCTTTTGTTGCTTTTGCTGTTTTCTGCAGCTATGAACTCTTGCCCTCCGCCATGTGCCACTCTGCCTTGGAGCCAGCCGAGTATGGACTGAAACCTCCACCAACAGTGAGCTAAATAAAACTTTCCTTCCTTAATTCTGGACATCACGTATTTTATCTCAGCAATGAGAGAAAAGTAACCAAGACATTAATGCTGTTCAATATTTTCACTACATTTCACTGTCCATTTGTATAGCCATTTTTTGAGGCAACTACTTTATATCCAACTCACTCTGCTTCAAAGTTTGCTGAGGAAAGCCGCATGCAGTGATTAGAGCCACCCGGAGAGTGAGGCCGTGTAGGTTGCACCCAGTGCTGTAGTGATGGGGCCACCCAAACTCTTTGGAGCCCGAGTCCTGCCACACGTGCCTGCAGGAGCTGTGTATGGAGCTATGGGATTTAATCTTTTGCCTGCTGCATTGGCTTTTGCTGTGGTCCAATTCCTTTGTATCGCCTTTGCAGCCAGCCCCTACCGCCTAACAGCGAGAGTGACTAACCAAATCGTCTTCCAAACAGATGAAGCTTTGGGGGGTGGGAAATCTACGTCTAAACTATAGCAATATTCTATTCTAAAACAACTGCAAGTGCAAACTTCGTTCCCTCATCTGATTCCTATAGGATTCTCTTTTTTTCTGTTCTTGTTGTGGAACTTCTAGACAAAGTACTGTATATTCACTCTCTTCAGTCCCCACATTCTAATTAGTATCAGACTTTTCCAATTAGGTTTTTTCTCCCAGTGTTCTGCTGAATTCATTTCCATCAAGTCACTCAAAAACTAGTTACCAAATCCAAAGGGTCATTCTTAGTTTCCGTCTTATATGATCTACCTGAGGCATGTGAATCATATAATCCCAACTCCCTTTAAGCATTTCTTCACATCACGTTTTGTGGACTTTGTTTTAAACCTAACTCAAAGATTAATTTTTCCTGGTGTCTTTTTCTGTCACCCTCCGACCTTCCCAGTTCTTGAATTTTAGAGCAGTCTCTAGCTTAGGCATCAGGCCTTTTCTCTTTTGCCTGAGGACTCATTCTAAACATTAAGTATCTTATTCACTGATTGGGTTTAAGTTCCTTGTACTCAGTCTCTGTCTCTTTCTAGACTTGTAACCAGTTCCTCCTTCTTCCTGTCTCTCCTTGGATGTGTAGGCATCTGAATTTTAAGTATTTAAAACTGGATTGCTAATTATACCTCTAAATACCCTCCTTCCTAAATCTTATTTATTGAGCAACTAATTTTCTCAAAGTGAAAATCTTATTTATTGAGCAACCAATTTTCTCAAAGCCAAAAGGTGAAGACACTGTGAACTCCATAATTTCTTTTTCATCCTACATACAATGTCTTAGGGAAATTTTTAAAATAATACTATGTCATGGCTTGCTAATGCCAGGGATCTTAACTAAAAGAAAAACACACCCTAAAGCATGAGCATTAAATTTAAACGCTGTCTATTCCACATGCAATTATGATTTCTAAGTGTGCATTCCCTTATATGTGAAATTAACCTAAGTAAACCATACTGATGTCACTCAAGTGATAGTGATATATTAAGGGACGTTAAACACGAGAGATAGTAAAAGAAAACTCTTTTTTTTTTTTTTTTTTGGTACTGGAAATCAAACTCAGACCTTCTGCTTGCCTGGTAACTGCTTGTGCCACTTTGCCATAACTCCAGCCCCAAATCTTCTTATCAGTTTGAGTATTTCCCCAATATCTATCCATCTAGGTAGTCCAATCGTTATTAGTAGTCAGTTGGTGAAACAGAAGCCAAATGGAGAATTAAATTTTTTGTTACAAGTTTTGTGTACTTCTAAAATTTGAAAGACTTTTTGGACACTGTCACCACAATTTACATGAAGTGTACCTGCTGAGTCTCACCAAAGTCTCACCTGCTAAGAAAAATTGTGGGGATGCAATATTGCAGAAAATGGTTCAGGGAAGTGATTTTATCACAGAACACCTGCATAATTACAGCGTTCTATGACATTTCTTTGAACAGGTTCTTATAGGAATTATCAATTATTTTTGAATTGTTAATATGTTTTCTTTATTTTTTATCTCTCCTTTCATGTGACAGGGCTGCTTTGAGATAAGGCATGTGGACATGATTTTCCTATCTATTATTTTATAGCTCCCAGGACAAATATTCATTGACAGCTTTGTATTACAGCAAAAGGGTTAAAAATGTTTAAAAGTTTTATCACATAGTGTTTCCTTTCTTATAATGTATGAACAAACCAGAGAAACGTTAAACTTCACATGTAAAAGATTTTCCCACCCAGACTGCAGCTGCACGGCCTCAGTGAGAACATTAACATGCAGGGTGGTGACTGACCAAGCTCATTCCACATATTGACCAATAAATGATTGCAAATAAATTCTGGAAACTAGCACCATTGTCTGGACCACTGCTGTAGGCACGTGAAGCTTTACCAGGAGGTGTCTGAAGTATCCCCATGCAGGGGTGTCGACGTGCTGGCAACTAGATTACAACTACAGTGGCATTGTGATTTGGTACTTGGTTTAGTTTCTCATGTTATTGCAAGTCATCTTGGATATGAGGAAAATTTGAAGCTCAGAAATGAAGAGTAATACGATATACATTTTTCTCTATTTCTATTATAAACCCACCAGTCCTGGTCCGTGCTGCTGCCTAGATTCATAATCGAAGCAAATGCTAAATTTCAATAGAGGTTCATGAAAGTAAAAATGTTGGTCTTTTGCAGTGTAAGAACATGTACATCCCTAAATTCTATTCTTACCTTCAAATTAAGAACTAATGGTTTGTACAGTTTGAGAAATTAGTAGAAAAATATATAAACTGGGAAGGTACTTCATTTCAAGAAGGGTACGGTCAGCAGTGTTGATTTGAAAGCTACTGCACATACAATGAAGTTGGGGATGCCAGAGTTAGCAGAACAGAAAGTGTGGAATAAACGCCTTTTTCTTTGAGGAGTGTACAGTTAAGTAGAGACAGAGAATGCAATGAAATTGTGTGATAATCTTAAACACTATGGTTCCATTTCAGATTTTGTGGGGAGCATTATTACCAAAGGATGTACAACGTCTGAGCTTAAATAATGGAGGTAGCCATCACTGTCTTGTGAGCATTTTAAACAGTATAGCATTAATATAGATATTTTTGATGTCTGAAAGAGGTTGTAGATACTGTCCAGAACTATCCTGATGCTTACTTATGCCTACAGTTGTTCCAAATACAAGGAGTGTTCTTTGAAAAGTAAACTGTGCCTTTTCCCAGCACTGAGGAGGCTGAGGCAGGAGTACACGAAGCCTGAGTCCCCTGCTGACCCCACGTAGAAGGTCTGTCTCAAAGTGAAACTGAAATAGCCTGGGGATATAGCTCAGCAATGAAACATCCCTGGATTCAATTCCCAGTACCTTGCTCAAAGGAAGGAATGACGGGGATGAGGGAAAGAAGAAAAGAGAAAGAAGGAAGGCAAAACATAAATATATATAAGAATAGCTGTGATGACTATATTGCTGATGTCTGATGGTGTATTGAAATGAACAGTAAATGCTCAGAATTTTTTATGTTCTGATCGATTGTGCATGCTTGTGTCTGGTGGTCTGAGCAACTGATTTGAAGGTAACAATATGCACTCAAATTACAATCGTGAACTCCTACCATCTTATAGTGAAACTCTGTTTCACTACTGTTTTATCAAAGAATTATTTTCTTATTCTCTTTAATGGTTTACACAATCTTTCATTTTTATATCTGGTAATCTGAACAATGTCGTTAAGGGTAGTGTTATGTAATGTAACAACCACTGTGGATTCGTATTATTTTTTCTGAAGACCTTGTATCACTTTGAATGTTCTTGCTTTTGATTTGTTTGTGTTCGTGATACTGGTATGCTGCTACTGTTCTATTTTTTTGTTTGTTTCTCATTTATTACTCTTTTTAAAGTAAAAAAGAAAACAAAACAAAACAGAAAGAAAATAAATCTTGATAATTTAAAAGTAATTAATAATTCTTAAAAGAAGTGGCACACAGAACTGTCATCTATAAATGAACATGATTACCACCTATGCATTTGATTGTAACTAGAATATATTTAATTAGTATATTATACATTTCTTTAAAGTAGACTACTGTTTGTACTTAGACAGATCTAGGGCATTCTTTGGCTATGCGCGATGCTGGCTCCGGCCTTTCTGCTCACTGAGCGTAGCATTTTCTGGTACCTGACTTGGATTTATACTGACAAAGCTGCATTCATTGTCCTACAACATTAGCAACACAACGCTTTCTCCTCTCCCCGCTCCCCCACACTTTCCAAAAGCACCGAGTTTACAATCAGGTTGTGGCTGAGCCAAAGCGTTGAGGAATGTGGCTCAATGACTTACGGGACAGAAATGAACGAGAAAGCGCTGCAGAATAGTGTCTTCTTATAAGAGAAGGAGTAACTTATTATCGGTAGTGAATTCAGAACCGTCAGCAGATACTCATCGGGTGCCCACAACGTGTCTGCCACGGTGTCACCAGGCCAGACAGGCACAGCCACGCTAGCTGTGGCCTCTAAGAGGAAGTTCAGGGAAGAGGCTCTTCCACAGCCTTCAAAGAGTTATTATGACTTGTCGGAGAAATATTAAGCCGGAAAGAGGAAATAAAGCACGTGGTCCCACAACTAAGCATCGGACTGTAGCAAACGGGTGGTCAGTAAGACAGAGGCAGCGGACGTGCAGAGAAGCCGGGAGAGCCGAGCTGCAGGCCCTGGAGTCTGGTTTTCTAATTCGTCCCTGATGAAACACATGTTCTACCAGGCGCTTGTCTTCTCACCCAGCCCGGAATGAACCCCCGTTCCCGGAGCTTGTAGGCCTGTGACCTTGCTGGCGCTGATTTGCCTGCGATGCTCTGCCTGGGTGCTGTTGTTTTCATGAGCTTGGAAGGGATTTGTTTTGGGGCTGGGGCAGCAGCTGGTAGGATCAAAAGAGACAATGAAAAGGCTATTACAGCTACTGTCACATTTTGCTGCATTTTATTTTTACATTAGTACATGACTGAGATTAGAATGAATGCTTTCATGTGGGTAGCGGGTTCGTACATGTGACGCATCTTAACTATTGATGTCCCCTTCCTGCCCCTGCTCCATCTCTTTGGACTATGTCTATCTCCCTGTCTCCTTTTACTTTGTTCTTTTTCCATACTTTGGTTTTCTCATATAAGAGAAAATCTTTAAGTTTGCCACACAATCTTTAAGTTTGTGCATCAGATTTACTTAACATTAGGAATTCAAGGGGCAACCATTTCCCTACAAATGGCCCAAATTTATCTTTCTTTACAGCATAGTAGTATTCCAATGCATAAAAATACAGTGGTCCCTCAGTGCATGAACGCTTCTGTTCGTAAGCAGTGTGGTTCTCAAACAAACGCAGTCAACAAAATTTTGCTCACACTCACAAACTGCACTGGGTGACAAACACAAATGTGGTCATGTTCCTCATTTCATCAGAGTAAGTTCTTGAACTGAGGTACCACTGAGCCTCCTTTCCTTTATCTGTTCATCTATAGATAGACATACAGGCCACTTCCAAGATTTCGCTATTATGAATTGTGCTGCTATAAACACAGGTATCATTGTAATATTATGGTTTTAACTCTGTGAGGAAGATACCTGGGAGGGGAACAGATGGGTCAAATGGAATTTCCATTTTCAGTTTTCTGAGGAATCACCCCACTGATTTCCACAGTGGTTGTATTAGTTTACATTTCCAGCAACAATGTGAAGGTTCTCTTTATCCCCCAAAGTCTCATCAGTATTTGTTATTATTTGATTCCTTTACGATAGACATTCTTCCTGGAATAAGGTGCACTTTCACTGTGGTTTTAACTTGCATTTCTGTGGCACATTCCTGACTTGGTGTTGAAGGTTTGGTGGGTTGGTTTGCACCATAAGAAGGAGCTGTGCTCATACATGACTTCATTCGTCTCTGGGAAGAAGTATTAATAGTTCCAGGCTTCAAAGTACTCAGGGAGAGAGAAAATTTCCTTCTCCCCATCTCTGCATTGCAATCACACTCTGTGGAAGCTTTGTAGTAACAAGTGTAGTGTTCAACAGAGAAGAAGGCACAGTGCTTCCATTGGAAACTACTGTGAAAGTCAGACATGATTATGAAATTGGTCAGCCAAAGCTAGTCACTGTCCGTGTGACGGAGTCACATCAACATATTTAGGTCTTAGGTACATAAGAGCTTATACATTCAACTAAAATGTTTTTGCATAATCCATAGTTGTTCAAGCAACACTATGTTGAAATTCTGCTTATGTAACACAAGACACGAAACAGAAGGCTTATTTTCTCAAGTGCTATTACAGAATATGCATCATCTTTGTCATCCTAAGAACCAAGAGCACCTACGTGTGGAGCAAGACAAGGGTGAGACAGATCATCTAGCAGCACAAGTCAGAAGCAGATGATAATAGTAATAATGTGGTTGGTGGACCAATCAGAAAGAGAATAAGACATCCTCAAGGTGGATTCCAGTAAGTGATAAGATACTTTTTGGAACACGGAGATGTATGTGGTAAGGAGAAGAAAAAAGTTGCTATACTTGAAGAAGCCTGGAGATCTTGTTGTCCTGCTGGTCAAGAGTATGACACTCTCCAACAACTTAGAAATTTATGTTAATTTACAATATTCATTGTGTTTGTTATAAAGCAGGAACTGGTGACACTTGGATTACACATATAATATGCTTGAATGAAAATTGAAGCAATATCAAATCAAAATTCTATTTTAAAATTCTATAAACAGCCTAAACTGTGTAGATCAGAACCTTGTTGACAGCATAATTTAGTCAAAGTATAAAATTTTAAGTGCTTAGAACTAAGGGGTTGTTTTTCCTTTAGGCAATTTTCTATGAAACTTCATTGCAAAAATTATCAAAGCTAGCAATTGAAGACACATGCATTTGCTCTGGCAAACTGTTGATTCAAGTCTGTATTGTGTATTGGGAGGTGCTTAATCAGGACTCGTGCCTGAAGAAAGGGCCACCCTACGTATAGTTACAAATAAGACAGGTCTGTGTCAAAAAGTAGATCTAATGTTTCCTCCAAATTAACTCGGTTGCTGCTCAAATAACGGTCTAAGTGGTGATCAAAACTCCACCGTTTGGGGCTAGCCATTTTGACATGAACATTTTAACCTTGAAATGTCAAAAGTATTTTCAACATCAATCACAAACATTAGAAATTCTTAAGATAGTACCCAAAGGTTGTAACATTTCAAGTAATTAAGTAGCCCAAAAAGAACAGATATAAAATGTACCTTTGAGTATCCAAATCATTATATTAATGCTCTCTGTACACAATAGCTGCCAGAAATAACCATTTGGGTTTAAAATTATTCTGACAATAATTAAACAGCAAAGCAACTTTCACTGACACCATCCCTATGTTGAACAGAATTGCACTGTCAGCATACTTTTTGTTGTTGTTTTTCTCTGGGAAGGTAAGAAAGAAAATGACAGCTTTCTGCCCAATCAAAAAAATACACAAAATAATATACATATTCAAAATATACATGCAAGGCAACGTATTCAAAATATGCAAAAAATACACAATCCAAGCACAGTAAACCTAAACATGGCATGAGTCACTGATAGGATGCTGTGAGATCCCATAAGCTTCCATGGAATAAATTAAAGCAAACCCTTTCAATTAAATTGCAGTGTATGCTGTGAGATCAAAGCTTCAAAGGAATGTGACAAAATATTTTCAGCCACTCTCAATAGGGTGCCTCCCAACTCACCATAGGATCCAGCTTTGCAAGATGAAGGGAAGCTAATAGAAAAATAAAGACATTCCTATAAACAGATCTCAAGGGATTTTGATCCTAGACATGTGATAAAAATATAGAAGTAGGTCTTGTAGTTTATCAAGGAGCTACACAAGACCAGGAGGGAATGATAAGTAGCTCTTGGAGCAGGTTAGGTTTGCACAGGAGCAGTCTTTCTTTATGTCAAGATTTACTTTTAATTTCCAGTTGGAGAAATAAAGCAGTTTGAAAGTTAACTAGGAGAAAAGTCATGAGGAATGAGTGGTCATTTAACGTGAAAACTTACCAGGGAAGCTAATCTCAGAGTCTTCCCTCTTTTGGACATTTTCCAGACATGTTCCAGGTGAGAAGTCTTAGTATTGGAGGGACAGTTGGATGAAAGAATCCAAACATTGGCAAGTTCACCTTGTTTGGCATCAGCTGAGATGCGGCAGCTGTTTAGAACTTGGAAGTGAAATTAGCAAGCTGGCATCAGCTCAGCTTGGAGGTAGCACATTCAAGCCAGTTCCTGAAACGCAGTAGCCCGAACAAGTTTTCAGCCAAGTGACCTTATCTGTACTACAAACAGGGGCTGTTGACCCACTTCTTCCTCCTTTGAAAGAACAGAAGAACGTTCACACCTTTTCTTTGTCTTTTTGAGGCAGGGTCTTGTTGTGCAGCTCAGGCTGGCCTTGGGCTCACTTTGTAGCCCAAGCTGGTCTCAAACTCACAACTATCCTCCTGCCTCAGCATCCTGAGTGCTGGGATTATAGGTGTGTGTGTGTGTGTGTGTGTGTGTGTGTGTGAGATCATACCTGGGCAACACCTTTTTATTTGTTAGAGAAGTCATCTAATGGTGCTAGCTGGAAGGTCTCTCCCTGGACAGACATTTCTGCTTCCTGTTCTTTTAACTGTCCCATAATTTATGACTGCCCAGTTTCCCACTATTATGCCTATAAAAATTTACACAATGGAAATCTGTAAAACTTGTTATGATGAGTAAATGTTAGGAGATGTTAAGACAACACTATTTCAGTAGATTAACAATGCCATCTGATGAGAGAAGACAAAAATAGACTATTAAGAAATAAGCATAAATTCCCATAAACGTACCAGTTTTTTTGAAAGAAATAACTTTATAAATAAAATAATGAAACTGAAGATTTTAATACATCCAAGTAGCAAGATACTGAGCTGGAGGATTTTGCTGGAGGAGAGCAAGATATTGAGCTCAGTAGTAGAGTGCTTGCCTAGCACGTTCAAGGCCCTGGGTTCAATCTCCAGGGCTAGGGGGAAAGAAAGTAAAATATCAACATTATATTTAGTTTAACCTAGTATATCTGTTTAGTGAATGGAAAAATTCAACATTTTAAAGAAGATATTCTGCTCAGAATAATTCAAAGTATAGTGCTTCCCTAAATCTATGTACTGAAGGACCCCTTACTCGTTCTTTCTGCCTTGTACATTCTCTCCTTAGAGCTGAAGAAGCTGGCAAGTTGGAAATACAGACAGGTATTTACAAAACAAGCAAATAAACAATTAAAGTCTGATTTTCTCTAGCTATGTGATCAGGAATGACAGAACCTAACACAGCAAAGTGATATGTAGCTAATAACTGCACTTCCCAAGTGAAGCACCACGGGAAAGGCTAAGAAGCGCCCCGCACATTTGTGGCCACAAAGATGAGCGAAGACTCGGTCTTCCTGCTGGGGCAGTGTTGCTCAGGACACCACATCTGGTGCACTCAGACTTTCATCTTCCCCAGGCCATCAAATGCCAGACCGGGGCAGTGTTTCTGACACAGCGCAGAGATTCTGGATCTCCCCTACCATCCAGCCATGAAATAGCTTCTTTTCCACTTCTCACTGGGGGATGTCAGAAGTGGCCCAGTAAATTTTGAGGACATCTCCACCACCCAGAACATTGCTTGCTCTCAGTGGACACCAGGTGAAGAGAACTTCAATATTCCTACACCGCTAAGCCAAGGAAATATTAGTGGAACCTAAGGAGAAACCAGGATTTCCACTCCCACCTAACAGTAATAAGGGGGGCTGGGGATTTAGCTCAGCAGTACAGCACCTGCCTGGCAAACGCAAGGTCGTGAGTTCAATTCCTGGTACCAGAAGAAAAGACAAAAAAACAAACAAACAAAAAAGAAAACACAGTAATAAGGCAGCACTTCCCATGTTTATCAATGAAACTGATTATCAAAAACCCAGAACCACGTAGTGTCAGTTGCAAATTATACCAGTTAGTTAAAGACTAAAGAATAGCAGTTTCACCAAAACACTTTTAAAACCTGGAATAAGAAATACTTGTCAGTCATAATTCTCAGCTCTGTTAAGAAAACAGATTTTACAGAAAGAGAAAATTTTAGACCACTTTCTTTCACAGCATTGAAAAAAAAATTTGAAACAAAATATCAAGATCAAACAATATATGTATAAATATTTATACATAGAAGTGAATCTTTTATAATTGATCCCATGAAATGACTAAATTGAGGGAGAAATCCCATTGATTATTTAAATGGAGGCCAAAAGTCAATTTTCAATTCAACACTCATTAATGATAAAAGTCATCAATCTATTAAAGTCTTCTATGAAAAGCCCTGAACACTCCAAACATTATACTTTAATAATTACAAGTTGATTCTTTTTCTTAAAATAAAGAAGGAGGCAAAAATTTGTGTTCTCAATTCTTATTTTGCAGTGTATTGGAGAATCTTGCTATTGAAGTATGATAAAAATAAACAAAAATGTACACTTTACAAGGGAAGAAATCACAAATGACATTTTTGGAAATCTTAAGGAATCAGTAAAAAATAATTAAAACTAGTGAGTGAGTTTAGAAGGTCTGAGAGTAAAAAGACAATATGTATTAGTTATATTTTTCCATGCTAGTAGCTGGCAACTAGATAATTAAATTTTATTTTATTTTGAGTTTATTGGTATAATTTAGGTATACAGAATGACTGCATTCATTATAGGCAGTTTGTATCTGTACATAATATATTGTGTTTTGTCTTTTTTCCCATTCCTATCATCTCTTTTTAAATGGAAAATTAAATTTTAAATGTTAAATTTTCCATTTATAATGCAAAAATAAAGCATAAAACCATATGCTAAAAATACAACATACTTAAAGTAAATTTAAAATGAATTAAATTCAAATTTGCAAAGTATTTACACTGAAAACTAAAGAATACACTTCGCTTAAATAGCAATTTTTAATATAAATTAGCATAAATACATATCTTGTGTGCATTAGAAAACCCAACTTATCAATTGAGACATATCAATTGTCTCAAAAGAAAACTAATTTGAACATAGTACAAGTGGTAGTATTTTATTTGCAGGTTGCTTTACTAGGGAACAAGGGGCTGAACTAAACATTTTGTGAAAAATCTTTGCTTTCTAACCACAAGTACCTTGAGAAAGAATTCTGGAAGAGTTTAAACTGGCTAATTTCCAAGCATTTTATCTTGTAGAGTTGGCTTAAGCATAGACAATAGATGAATTAAATAAAATGGAGAATCCAGACATAGACTTGGACTTTAAAGTTTAACTTGTTTTTCAACACATGTACAAAAATCATTAAATAGAGAAAGACTATTTTCACCATAAGTATTAAAAGATAAACATTTATTGGGAAAATATCCTGATCCCACTAGACATAAATATCAAGTTCAGATTCATTGGATACCTAAGTGCAAAATTTCTGGACTGTAGTGAAGAATATTTCCTTGGTTGTACTGTATACATGTATTTCTTTTATAAGACACAAGAAGTACTTCACGTAAACTTTTAAAATAATAAATTACATTTCATGAGATCTTAAACATCTGTTCATCAAAGTGTATTATTGACAAATTCAGTATTTAGCCATATTAAAAATTTTTCAAACCATACATCTAACAATGAATTTCCATTCAAAATACCTATGATATAAAGAGACCTCAAGTATAAATAAAACATAACAAAATAAAAGATAGATATTGGGAAACAGAAGATAAGTCTTTTGTCAGTGGGAAAGATACCAATAGATAGAAGGAGAAGAGAGGGAGAGAGGATAAAAAAAGAATTACAATGTGTTATAAACTTGCACCAACTCCCCATGATGAATGCAATTATCTTGTACCACAAACATACAAAATGAAAACTAAAAAAAAAGATAACTTAAAGAAACATTGGCAACAGACCTAAATAAACATTTTTTAAAACAAATAGGACATATGAATGGCCAATATGCACAAAAAGTTACATATTACTCCTCAGGGAAATGTACATTAAAACCATGATTATATATTACTACATATCCACCAAAATGACTATAAATTTAAAAGATTAGCAGTAGTAAAGTTCATGTATATTGTGGTAGAGGTATAAAAAATTTATAACCAATTGAATTTTCCATATAAAGCTGTATAATATCTTATAAAATTAAATATTCATAATAATCGTTGTCTCAGTATGGATTACTTGATACCATAACTTAAGGGAAAAAGGATTTGATTTATGGGTTCAGAGGATTCGGTCCATGGTCAATGATTTGAAGGCAGAAACATCATAGCAGAAGGGCATCGTAGAGAAAAGATGCTCAGCTCAAGGCTTCCAGGAAGCGGACAGCAGGGGAAGAGCTGAGAGGAAAAGGCCAGGACCAATAGAATTCCCAGCCTCATGCCTCCAAGAGCCACTCAGACACACCCAGCAGGGTGCCACGCTGATCTAGGAATTGCTCAAGCTAAACAAATCAACCGTCAAGATTAAGTGTTACAACATTTGTCCCAGAAAAGCAAAAATGTATTTCCACAGATATTTGTAAAAGGTTACCCATGAGCTTTATGGGCAGTAACCTCAAGGTGAACACAAACCCAGCTTCTATCTACAGGAGAATAGGTTTAAAAATTATGTTAAATTTGGGCCGGGGATATAGCTCAGTGATACAGTGCTTAGCTAACATGGGTGAGTCCCTGAGATAGATCCTCAGTACAATAGAAACATAAAAAAAATTAAAAATTAAAAATTATATTAAGGTCACACAATGAAATATCACAGAACTATAAAAGCAGCAACTTATTAATATGCTGAGAAAAGATAAATGCAAATATATATACTTCAATTTGTGGGAAGTTCAAGAAGAGTCTAAAAACCAAAAATTTCATGTAAGGACAATCAGCGCACTGGCTCTCTAACACATGAGAGGAAGTAGACAGATTTACTGGAAAGGAAGACAGGGAAATCAGGAAAGATCAGGAAAGAACCTAGTGCATTCCTTTGTCAATGCTGTACAACTAATATTTGAGCATTTCTGTGCAGGTAAATTTTATCAAAAAACAACAATTGCAAACAAATAATAGTTAAGCAAGGAATTTGGAAATAGATACAGGAACAGATAAAACGGAAAAGGCAGAATTGTGTTAAATTTTCGAACTTGGTGATGCCAATATGTTTTATTTTTATATTCTGCTTAGGTTTATATGTATTTGAAAACGACAGCAGTAAAAATGCAGGAAAGAAAACTATCACAAACATGACAGTAAACTTTATCATTTCAAAATTATTCCTTTCAGATTAGGAATAAAAATAATTCCTAATATTTTTTGCTATAGAGGAAGTCTTTCTTGCTTCTTCTCAGCTTCCAGTGACAATTTGCTGACAATCTCTGGCAGGTCTTGGATCGCAAATGCATAGCTGCAGTCTCTAGCTTTACAGTCACTGGCATTCTTCCTGTACCTGTGTTCACATGACATTATCTTAGAAAAGCACTTGTCACATACACACACACACATACACACACACGCACACACACAAACACTAGTCACATTGGATTAGGGGCTACCTCACTCCATGAAAACTTCATCTTAGGTAATTTCTTTAACAGCGATCCTATTTCCAAAGAAGGTTACATTCTGAAGTATTACTAGAAATTAGAGTTTCATCCTACCTTTTTTGGAAGGACACAATTTAGCACATAATAGCGACAGTTTGATTTACTATCTAAACCATGAACATAATAGAGGATTCAATTCCTCGTAGATGTGGATTTAACTCTATCAAATTCATTGGAAGAAACATTCAGAAGGCAAATAGCCTTATCTATCTTGGCTTAGACTTCCCTGTCTATTACATATGATAAAAGAAGCAGGAACTGCACTTTCATGCATATATTGCATATGATGTCATTTATTTCTTAACACTAACTTTGTATAGTTGGCAATATTTTAATCAACGCATGAGAAAAATAGTAGGTTAAATACATTACTAGAGATAACAAAGCTAGAATGTATCAAGATTTGGATGAAGGGATGCAGGTTTTTGAAATTGCAAAGACCCTCTATTCTCATCACTAGCTTTGTGGGGTTAGTAATGTTATCCAGTTTTATCTAGGAGAAAATGAGAGATTCAATAAATTACCAAGATACCAGAAGTGGAATATGCCAGAATATATTAACATTTTCAGGTCTTTCCAGTTGCGAAGCCTTCCTCTTTCCACGAAAACTCCTTGTCTCCTCAGAATACATTGCTGTGTGGTGCAAAGGCCCTCTTGAGCTAAGTATCATGTCCTGTTAATCTAGGATTTCTTCACTAGGTTCTTACAAAATGTGTATAACTAATATTTTATAAAAATATAGTGTTCACACATGATATTGATGCAGTGAAAATGTGGTCAAAATTTCTTTGGAAGGGCCCAATAAGAAATCTTCTATGCTTGGTGGGCTACATAGTTTCTGCTCAGCTCTGCCTTTGTAGCATGGCAATAGCTATAGATAATATGTAAACAAATCAGCAGGTTGAGTTTCAATAAAATTTTATTAGTGGACAATGATGTCTGAATTTCATATAATGTTTGTGTATCATTGTTATTACTCTTATGACTATTTAAAGTGCTTTAACATGTAAAATTCACTGTTAATCTGTAGGTCATACAAAAAGTAGAAGCAGGCTGGATTGGTCTCTAGGTGACAGTTTTCCAATCCCTGGCATATGTTACAGTTTAGATAGAGAATCTCTTTCATGCATTCATATGCAGGGTTTTGGGAGGGTGCCTGCATCAGGGGGTGCTAAAGCTGACTTGCTGTCCAGAACTGGAGTCTGGCTGGAAATTTGGGTCTCTGAGACAGTGACCTGTAAGCAAAAATCCCCTCCCTTCCTCCTCCCCTTGCTCTGCTTTCTGGTTGCTATGACTGAGTGGCGCTCCTCCACCACACCGATCCAAAGTTCTGTCTTTGTGCTTTGGAGCCAGACCTTTCATCCAATATCACCACATAAGTAAACAAAAAGTTAATGAAATGAGAACAAATAAATATATATCAAAAAATCGGGCAATTGACTGTACTGATCATATACTTTGGTGTTATAGTAAGTCAGTGTTATTTAGAAAAAAATAAACAATTGTTAGAAATGGGAGCTAGATCTGAAGCAAGTATTTGAATTAAGTTGATTTCTTCTTTTCCCAATAAAAACAAAAAAGGGAAAGGAAAAGAAAAAAAGGGAAGGTAGGAAAGAAGGAAGGAAGGAAAGAAAGAAGGAAGGAAGGAAAGAAGGAAGGAAGGAAAAAGGAAGGAAGGAAGGAAGGAAGGAAGGAAGGAAGGAAGGAAGGAAGGAAAGTTACTCAATTAATATTGGCTGTCTCACACAAGTCATTTTAATTTATCAAAGGATGTACAAATTTACCCTAACTTCAGTGAGCACAATAATCTTAGCATTGTCATAAAATATGCCATTGCATCTTACAAAACATTGAAACTGGCTGTAATTTTCTCTCATGTAATATTCATCCTTCTTAATGTGCTCTGAAGTCCAGGAAACTTTCCAAAGCCGAAAAATACATTGAGGTGGGATATAAATACTTATAATTTTACTGGTACACTAGTACACAAGATGGAGAATAACTTTCAAAATTATATATTTCTTTACTTATTCTGATTGAATCATTGGCTGAGCTAACCACTGTGAGCAGTGAAACATATTACTAGTATCAGTATTGTTGAAAGTGAAAAAGATTAATTTTAAGGCAGTAATTTGGGACAGTACAGTCTGTTAAGCTTGAGTGCATGTTATAATCCATGCAATGATGATTAAAATAATGAGCGGCGTAAAGGAAAAGGAGTTGCTACCATTGACACCACCAGATACAATGCTAGCCATTTAGAATGAGAACTTAATACCTAGAAGAAGGATTGTAAACCATGGAGGTTGTTTCTATTAAGACTATTACCATTTTTTCAGGTATAGGGAACTAAAATGATTAACACAAGCCAGCATGTCTGCTGTTTTTGCCTTTGTGATATAAATTTACAGTTAAATTGCTTCAGAATTTTCCAGTTTTTTAACACATTATATGAAAATTACAATTTATGTTGAGAAAATCAAACCTTTTCTTGCTGTAAGGACAAGTAAGTCTTAACCCTCTTTACTGAAAATAAGGACAGAATGAATGTATTTCAGAAACGTGATCATTATAAGTATTTCTCCCTCTTTTTTTTGAAATCTGTATTAATCCTTTAAAAAATCTATAGGCTTTCTGTCAACTTTACAACTCAGGAATGTCTTCCTCAAGGACCTGAGAGACATATTTCTTCAGTGAAAGTATCAAGGGAGACAGTATACTGTGCTTGCTTCTGTGGGCAGAGAGAAACCTAAACTTAGTGAGCACCCTGCTCCAAACCATGAAGCCACTTCTTGGCTTAAGATATGAGAACCTCGTCTTTTCCTGGATAAAGCCAGTGAACTAATGCAAATACTTACCAAAGTACCACATAAGTGAAAATGGTTTATTTGTAACAACTGGCAGTGTTGGTGAGGTTAGTAGTAGACTAGTTATGGTTCATCTTGAGAAAAAATACTCCATTAAATGAGTTGTATCTTCTAAGCTACTACTTTTATTAAAAAGGGTTTTTAGGTTGAAATATTTTCTTTGTAATCATATTGCTCCCCACAATATTCATCTATCTACATTTGCATTTTTGTCCAGTTCTTTTTCACCTTGGTGTTTGGGAGTTTATTCACTAAAATTATAATGTATGACACTGTCATTAAAATTTACATAACATTTTAAATTTTTTTATATTTCTTGCAATCAGATTTTTTTTATGATTAGACCTCCAACCCTTAGGAGAAAAGAGGAAGGTAAATATCTCATTTATAGGCTAAGATTATTAGTTTTTGACAGTTGAAAACCGTACTTTCATAACCCTTCAGTCCTCTGGTTAAACCTTCCTAAGAAAAGTCCACTGATATTCAGCTGACTTTATATAAAGGTAAATAGTATCAAATAAAGAAATGGTTGTTGGAAATGTGGCAATTTGCAAGCTAGAAGCTAAATAATCTCGATTATCAGAGAGTATAATTGGATTGTCATAAGCTGTAATCTACTGCGTTTTCCTAGCAAGTCCAGAGATTTCTGCAGAGCCCTCGGAGGACCTCTGCTCAGTTGCGGAGTTGACTGATTTCCTCTGGGGCAATTCTCTTTCTCATCTTCCTGCTGAAAGAAGTAGTGAATTCTGGCTAAATTTATTTGAACAAAAGACTAACTAAAAGACTCAGTCTAATCAAGGCACGCACAATTCAGGAATAACTGCACATCAGACTTCTGGAACTCTGCTGGCACCTGGAAACTCTGGCACTGTTATCAAAAGCACTGGCTTTGTAATTAGTGTCTATCTCAGCTCTGGAGCCAAGGGTGCTTCTGGGGCTGGTTACTTAACCATCTCGAGCTTACTTTCCTCATTCATTGAATAGGATTAATAATTTTGGACTGGAAAAAATATTCATAGTGATGATTTAAGCACGGTCACAAGACACACATAAAACAATGCTCATTGTATCATAAAATATGAATTAGGTCGTCCTGCTATAGAAGCTGGCCATAGTGGCAAATACCTCTAATCCAAGACACTAGAGAGGCAGAGACAGAGGCTTAGCGAGTTTGAGACCAGCCTAGGAAGTTTAGCAAGATTTCGTCTCTGACTAAAATAAAAAATTTAAAAGGGGGCAAGGAGGTAGCTCAGTGGTAAAGCACTTATGTAGCACCTGAGTACCTGGAATTAAATCCCAGTACCGAAGAAGGAAGGAAAGAATTATTCCTCACTTGGACATAATTTCCCACATTTGTAATATTTATCTATTGGTGCACTAGGAGATTTATCTTCTGGTGTTAGAAAAAATAAATCTAACTGATTGTTCTCATCAATATCTTTAAAAAAGAAAGACATGAACTTTAACCTTCATAAGCCTTTATTCCAATATATGATATCAAGTCACCATTTCTTTCAAGTGTGCATGATTTTACAAAAGATCCTCATCTTTTCCAAGATTAGCAACTGCTCCAATTTGATAATATTTCTGAAAGTTCGTTGAACAAAATAGTCTAGATACCATTTACTTAGCATCATGCCTAATGAAGCTATTATACTTTCCTTAATGTAATTTTAAATGGTATCATTTCTGTGGCAACCATAAAACAATGCTGGATCATATTAAGAGCCCTATGAATTAAAATTCATAAAACAATTTTCAAATTACAATTTAGCCATATCTCCTTTATCCTTTATTCTTATGTTGACTCTTTGGAAACTAGATGTAGAATTTTCTGTTAGTGCATCACGCAGTTCACTTTGTTCTTTTAAGCTGTACTTCAGCTGTTTTGAATCTTAAGCCAGTGTTTTAAATGATCTATCTTTTTCAGATTTGTCCTCGTACTCCTATTTTCAATTTGTTTAATCAAGTTGTGCATTACAAACACAGAAGAGAAAGAGCTCTGTGAAATACCAATTTCAAACTATCTTTGTGAGGCTGCTTTTGCCCATATTTCTCAATGTACACAAACTTATCTTGAATTTCTTATGTTTCAGTGAAATCCAAAATCATAGGACTGGGGATTTAGCTCAGCAGCACAGCTTCTGCCTGGCAAGCGCAAGATTGTGAGTTTGATTCCTGGTACCGGGGGAAAAAAAAAAAAAAAAGGAAATTCAAAATCACCACAGAATAGAATTATTTCTCAGCATGTATTATATGAAAGCCACTGATACCTAAATCTATTAAATATTTAAATTCCCTTGATTTTATAACATTCATGTGAGGTAAAAAATATTTTCCTCATTTTGTAGAGACAAAGGCACAGAGGAGTTTGAAGACCCTGTGGTACATTTTCCACACAGCGTTTATTCTTCTCAGTATATAAATTTGAGACATTTAAAAGAGACTATTCAAAGATCTCCACTCACTGAACAATATTCTTCTGAAATTTAGATACAATTAAAAGTTATTTTATTTTGCTGTTTGTTATTGTTGCTCTTGTTATAAAACACAGCAGTGCCTCTGTGGTTCATGAACTCAATTCCTTCCATGATTCTGGGGAAGATGGCTACAGTTGTGTCTGTCAAATGTTGCTGACTTCACAAAGGAGCCAAACTTTTTCCAGGTGCTTCTGCTCGTGAACAGAAACATTCATAAACCAAGGCATCACTGCAAATGATAACACAGCATGAGCAGGTGGTGTGACTCTCATTATTTACTAAATGAATAGAAAATTCTTGTACGATGGACATAGGATAGGCAAGCAATCTTGAAAAAGAACAAAACAGAAGGACTTCGCTAACCTGACCTCAGTTTTTATAAGAAAAGTCAAATAGTTACGACAGTCAAGTGATCACACAGGAGTAGGGTTCAAAACCATGCTCATTTACATATTGTCAATTGATGTAAGAGAAAAATCCGTAACAGTGCAATGGAGACAAAATGTTTCTCGGTAAATGGTCCCCGAACAAATAGACATCCTTATGGAATAAAAGGTGGCCTTCCATTGTATCCCGTATACCCACACACAGATACACACACACACACATACAAATTAATTTGAGAAATATCATATATGTAATATGTAAAGAAAATTATCTTCATTAATATGTGAAGATAAGCAAAATATTTTTTTTAGTGGAACAGAAAAAGCAATAACCATCAGGACTAACACATAATTTAATAAATTAGATATTACTGAAATTTTAAAAAACAAACATATTTATCAAAAGACATCATTATGACATTGGAAGAGTCAGCCATACATTATTGGAAGATGTTCATAACACATCTGACAAGGAATTCTACACAGAACAGAGAACACTTAACAGACTCATACAACTCAGCAATGAAAAGACAATCAATGAACAAACACGAGTAAAAGCATAGACACTTGACAAAGGAAACCAAGAAGATACTTGGAAGGATATCTCTTCCAAACGTGCATAGTGTCCACCTAATCATAAGAAAGTACCAGCTGAATCCAAGCCAAAGGATACTACACAAATGGCCTAATACTTTTCAGAACCATTAAGGTCAAGAAAAAGAAAATGGACAAAGTTATAAGTTAGTTCAAGAGACTAACAACTGACTCTTCTGATTTTGGATTGGATGCTCCACCAGATGTAAAAGTAGCTATAAAGGATGTTATTTTGATATATGATGGGATTTGAAATTGGATGATGGACAGTAGCTTAATATGAATGTTCAATTTGCAAATTTCCTCTTACAATCATTATGTACGAGACTGACCTTGTTCTTAGGAAATGCAAAGTGAATGATACAGGAGTTAAGGAGCATGGTATCTCCAAACTTACTCTTAATTGGATCCAGAAAAGAAAATGCTTGTGGATATAAATATAATGAAATTTGTGATATGTAATGTATAGGAAATAAGTAAAATACAATTTTGAAATCTATATAAAAATCTGTAAGACACTCTTAAACTGTCTTTGCAATATCTATGTAAATTTGTGATTATATAAAAATTTAAAAGTTACTGAAAATTGTTGCATTTTTATAAGAAAATTTATAGCCAAGTTTAGTTCTCAGTTTCAGAAATTTATTTTTCTCGAATACTATTACTATTCCTACCATCTGCTTCATTCATGCAAATTTTGCTTCATTTCCACTCTAATTTTCATTTTCACAGTACTATTTAAATTCATCAAAATTTTTGTAATTTCAAATATAGTTTTCTCATCTAAGAATTTAATTAAATAAACATGATAGGTAGACTATAGAATATCAATATAGGCTGAAAAAATGCCAAAGTCAAGATTGAAGGCATTTTATTAGTGGTTTGCTAAAGAGGAAAAATTCAACATTTTGCCTTTTGATGTACTGGACAAGTTTTCTTGGCATGTGTTATACATCCTGTATATGTAATTTCAGGACTTAAGGTACATTTCCCTATATTCAAATTATTGAAGAGTTTTCACACTAATACATACAGCTACTTCTTTTGCAGTTACATGACTATATTATCGCATCTATGGATACGATAACAAGAGAATTTAATAAACTAGAATTAAAATCTTCAGAAAAAGATTTTAGTCGGAAAAAGATCAACACTTGTCTGGGGCTGTTTGACATAACCTCTAAGGCTGTGAAAATCATTCTTAAGATTCTCTCTGCCTCCTCTACTGGACGAGCAGGTGCTCAGAGATGATTTTGTTGTGCATTGTTGTGAAAGAAATAATGACTTTAAGAATTGAAAATTATAATATTTTGTAATATATTTTAAATATCCATACGAAGTACTCAGATCTTATTTTCAATCTTCATATTGAGATTTGAATTAACATTTCAATAAATATTGACATTGATATAGTAAATAGCTTTTGAAAATAGTTATATAGCTATTACAGCTTTTATAATTATAAAAACTCATTATTTTAAGAGTTGTACGCTTGGAATTTTTTTCCTAAAAATGTTCTGAAATGCAAAATAACATTTTTAAAGCAACTGAATTATATAGTACAGCATATAATAAAGCAACTCTTAAAAGGTATCTTAATTTTAAGTTTTGAATAGATGATTTTTTTGTAAAACTGTCTAATTATATATATAGTAGTGACAGGTACTGATCATAATATATTATGAAATCTTACTATTAGTAAATTTTTCCAGTTTTAGTATTGGTAAAATTTAACAAGCTAAAGATTTTTATATTATGCAGTTTTCTCTATAAGTCACTGATAAATTCTGAGTATTAAACAATGTGTTCAACTTACTACTTTGAAATTTGGCACTGAATTTTTCTCATCTAAAAATTACATCACTAACTTTTTAACTATATCTATTAAATCTTCTTTACTAGTAAAGTGACATATCTTTCAAAAAGGATCATTTCTTTAGGCATCTCATCTTTGTTTACAAACAGTACCTCTAAACCTCTAGTATCGTTAGGAATAGACATTCTATATTGATTTTAATTTAATAATAGAAAGCTCAACTGTAAAAATATATGTAGAATATGAATTCCTCAATTCCCTTTGACTTACTATATCATATGAGAGCCATCTAAACTTTACAAAACACATTAGAGCATTTGAAGTAGACCTTGAGCGCTAGTTATTAGCTCAGCGGCACAAATGCCTCTCTGCCAAGCACAAGGTCCTGAGTTCCATCCTGGGTACCACAAAAAAAAAAAAAAAAAAAAAAAAAAAAAAAGTAGAACTTGAAGAAGCTTAGTATCTAATCTTTTGAATGATTTTATCAAGAAGGCATCTGTTTCTAGGACTTAATTGAAGTAGTTCTTCAAGGAAACTAAAAAAGTAGAATGAATTGAGCAATTCTCGTTTTTTTGCCTGAAAAAGTTTATCTTGGAGGTTCAAATACATTCTCATAAACAATCTTACTTACCACACCTGAAATGACTTCACTTTAAAAAACGTTTCCCTGAAAATACAGCCCTTGCCAGTGTTCAATAAGATTAAGGAGAGGCTTTGAGTTCCTTTGAGCAGAGCCACAACTGACCTCAAAATCAAAGGAAGTGGCTGGAGTGTCCGGCATGGTAAGGAAGGCATTCTTGGGTGATAGGTAAAGCTCTCATTTGCTCATAAATGACACTGGCAGCTACAGCACTGCTTCCTGTGTCCATCAAGCCATGCCTTTCCTGAAAACAACCTGTGTGACATTTCCAGAACGTGCCTGGAAACTCTTGATGCTACCTAAATCCAAAGTGATAGCTGATGGACAGCTGATTTTTTTTTTTTTTTTTTTTTTTTGGTTTTTCTCCGGTACCGGGAACCGAACTCACGACCTTGCGCTTGCCAGGCAGGCACTTTTGCCGCTGAGCTAAATCCCCAGCCCTAGACCACTGATTTCTGCTCTTAAGGTAGAAAGTGGTAGTGAGCTTCCTGAGGTAAACAGCAGCATGCTATTCTCCAGTGTATAACACCTTGTCTCCAAAAATAGCATAAAGGGAATAACATCTACACTACTATTTGGTTAAAAATTTGTGGATTTCATGAAAAATACTGCTTTTAGATTGTCATACCTCGATTTTCACAAAATGCAATTTTAAACTAGTTTCTTATATTCTTTTGCTGAAAAAGTTTGGAGAACACTTTTAGACATTATTTTAATGTTTATACTTGCAGGAAATGTACATCTCAGCTTATTAGAACATGCTTATGGGTAGTTCAGTTCCTAATAATTAGTTCCAATGGGACATATAATACTTTGCATAAAATTAATCAAAGCTAATCACCATCCACTAGTACATTCTTAAGCATTTTAAATTTAAGTATTTCAATTTCTCTCAATTTTATAATTTCTAAGTTATAGCAGCAACAATTAGATAGTTTCTTTAACAACATTTGAGCTAAGACAAAAAATATTTGCAGACTAATTGCTTCCTTATGACTTGGTGAAACACTTTGCCTTGTGTAAACCTAAGCTCATCATCTCATTAAGTTGAAGAATGGAACTGTAGGTAAAAGAAAGTAGGAAAGTATTCACTGGAAATAAGAAGAAAAATAGCTCTTGATGAATGACCACCACCAGGGGATTCTGAAACTGGAATGGCCATGGTGCTTTTTTGTTTAGCTTTTACATGAAAAATAGAGATCAAAAGGCTTTGTCAAGTTTAAAGAAATAAATTACTCTTCTGGTTTCAAAGAAAATAAGTTCAAAAGCAATGGGTTATTATATATTTCTAATGCTACTCAGAGTCCGGTATGGAGGTATAGAAGAACTGCCAGCTAAGGAAGAGTCCTTGTCTGTTTTGTGTTGTAGCTTTTGTTGTTTTTCCTGTGTGTTACTTTTCTACGCTTCCCTAACTACATGATTTGGATGAGCTCTTAACTCTGTGTGCTAGTTCCTTTTATCCAGCTCTATCTTATGCTGTCCTTACTTATATGCTAAGTAACTGAACTATTATACATACTCTATTACAAGAGCAATTTCTTAAAAATTTAATTAAAAATGAACATATGAAAGGAATAAAGAGACAATCTATGGGATGGGGGCAAATATTGATGCACGCTACTTGTGATAAAGGCTTAATGTTCAAAGTATGTGAGGATTCTCAAGCAAATCTAAGACAAGAAAACAAATGACCTAAATTAAACTTGGGCAAAGTACCTGAAAATATTTTTACAATTTAATAAAAGAGGAGACTATCAATGTCAAAGAAGTTCAATAAGCACTTGCTACTGGCAAAAGGATATAGTCCATGCCACAGTAAAAGTAGGTGAAAGTGTCACGTGGGTGACAGTATCAGAGAACTTTGGCAGGGATAGGATATCTAAGCTTGCAAGTTAGCCTAGGCATGACTGCCATACCAAATAGTGTCTCTGCCTTCTCTGCATCAGTTTAAGAGAATTGCCTGTACAAATGATTTATCTACAGTTCCTACTTCTGATTTTTCCTGAGTTTGGCTTCAGCCTTGATCACTGCTCTTGGTCCATCTGTCTTCAATCTCCAGTGGTTTGTCATTGTACATCCAGTGGATCTCAGCGCCCAGTCACTGCTGAGAACATAACCCTTCTTAAAACGTTCTTTTCCCTGGCCTTTCCATTTTGAAACATGTCTCCCTCCTGGTTCCCCTCGTGAAATATGTCATTATACCTAGCTCAGACACATTGGAGTTTCTTAGAATTATACTAAATTTCTCTTTCTAGCCAATCATATTTCCCGAGGAAATTCTATCCATACCCATGCTACCCATATTCTTATATGGTCATATATTTTTATATCTAAATCAGACTTCTCGTCTGTGCTCCAAATCCAAATGAAAACTTTATATCTCTTCAAGAGTATTTCAGAGACAACTCAAGATCATGTCCAAAGTCACATTTATAACCTTTCTTCTAGGGGCTGGGGATTTAGCTCAGCGGCAAAAGCGCCTGCCTGGCAAGCGCAAGGTCGTGAGTTCGGTTCCCGGTACCGGAGAAAAACCAAAACCAAAAAAAAAAAAAAAAAGTTTCTTCTTGTTTCCTCACTATGACCTATGATATAGCTGAGAGTCCTCCTTAACCATCAAAACAAAGAGACAGAAGAGACATCCAAG
>NW_004955432.1:19650472-19709971 GCF_000276665.1 Chinchilla lanigera
AAAAAAAAAAAAAATATATATATATATATATAACCTTTCTTCTAAATCTGATGTACTTTCAGTAAATGAGACTACTTTCCACTTTTTAGAATAAGACAGAAACAAAACTTACCTTTGTTTCCCTCTCATGTATGTACTATTTCCAATAATTCATTAATAACTGCCCAGTTTATTCCTTAAATTTTTCTCAAATCAATCTGAATCTCCATCATCAAAACCACTTAATTCAAGCGATCATCTTAGCCTGTCCTACAAAAAATAACCCTCCTGAAACTGCTCTTTCCGTATCCATTCTTGCCTCCTCAAATTCATTCCCTGCCGGGGGCTGGGGATTTAGCTCAGCGGCAAAGTGCCTGCCTGGCAAGTGCAAGGTCGTGAGTTCGATTCCCGGTACCGGAGAAAAACAAAAAAAACAAAAACAAAAAAAAAATTCATTCCCTGCCAAGAAACCACGGCAGTATTTCAGAGCGGGAGTCAACAAAAGTTTTCCACAAGGGAGCAAATGTAAAATATTTTCACCATCTTTGCAGGACAGGCAGTGCTGCACTTAATCAGCTGTGGTGTTGTAAGTCGAAAACATCTGTAGAGAAGGGGAAATGAGTGGACATGGCTGTGTTCCAATAAAACTTTATTTACAAAATATGTCGTGGGTCAGATTTCACCTGCGGGATACACAACAGCTCGGTAATCATCATTTCAGAATATAAAACATATCAGAAACATCTCTTGCCTGAAACACTGTAATGATTTATCAATACTGTACTCAGGATAAATACCCAAACTGGGCCCTCAGTGTTCTGAAAAATCTGGCTTTCTCTACCTTATTCCCTCCTTCAACTCTCCACACTTCTGTTCTCTCTAGATTCCATTTTTCTCCTGTGGCAATTCTACAAATGTATCATGCGTCTTATTACAGTAGGATGTTTACCTTTGCTTCTTTCTTCTGCCTGGACATTCTAGACTACTCTAAATGCTCCAGGTGAAATGCACTATGTATGTCACTTTCAAAAACTCTCTCATTGCCTCTCTCTGTCTCTCTCCCCATGCTGCTCCTCTCGCTTCTTTTTTTTTGTATCACAATTTGATTAAAGTCTATTTATTCCCAAACTTCCTGTATATCAAATGCTAATACAGGTGGTGTATCTGTTCCCTATTGTGGTCTCAGGTGTTAGCAGTATAGCAGGTACATTATCAGTCCCCATACGTGTTTACAGAACACATGAATAAACGAATGCATACATGAGTGAGCAAATGCAAGAAAAGACGTGAGACAAGAACTTATGGCTCTTCAAAGAAACTAAACTTTCTGTGGGGGCTGGAGAGTCTCTGCAAAGTTTTAAGCAGAGGGGTGTAAACATAAGACTGGCTTCAGGGCAAAGGACACAATGCATTTCAAACTGCTATCTATTGCTTCTTTTTCCTATTCTCTGGTAAGCCCATCCACAAAATTTCTTTGTCTATATTTCTGTGAGGTATTTTACATATTTTAATTTGTTCATATTTTGTTAACAAAATCATGACGTTTCTGTGCGCGCGTGTGTGTGTGTGTGTGTGTGTGCACGCATATGCACACACATCAATATATATTCTTAGGAGAAGTGGGCTAAGGCTTTATTATTTCAGTTCAGAAGCTTAATGCCTTTTATATTTCAAAGCCTTGGACAATCCAAGTGTGCTGAAAGAATCCAATAAGAATCCAATATAAAATTCCATCTCATTCATTTCCCATTATAGATTGGGCTACTTATTTCCACTCTATCAAAGTTTCCAGCGCAGCCATAATTATTTAGTGCAGGAACTAGGTATTAAATTTACACCTGGCAATTTATTTTACCTTTTATTCTGGTGGAGAGGTTTTGAGGCTAACATTCAGTCAGTAAGAGAAGGATTGATGAGGACCCTGTGTATGGGTTCCTGGCTTGTTAGAGACTCTCCTGAATGAATGCTATAAAATCACTTCTAGGTCATCCAACTAAACAGGAAAATATATGCAGGTCTTTTTCAAAGAGCAATAACACTGCTGATTCACTATTGAATTGTTTTTTATTCTATCTAAACCGAATAGAATAGTCCTCATTCTGGCTGCATTACCATTTATCAAGTCTTTACCTAGGAACTAGGTAAGTTTGACCTAGTCATTACCAACTTTTGATTCACAACTCTTTCGTGTCTAGGGTTTCAAGTTTCTAATTTTGAAAAAAGTGAAATGGTACACATATGTTTGTACTTATTAGCATATGGCCACCTTGGGTGGGCAAGGTGGGAAGATCAGCTGGCCAAGCTTGAAGTATTAAAAGACTGAAAATGATGCAGATGGCTTACCTGTTTAAAAAAAAAAAAACAGACTTTAATCATAGACGTAAGGTATAAAGATACAATGCTGATTAAATGGCCAATTTCAGGGGACTGAAAAATGGGAGTCCTCAATTTTAGAAGTTTAGTCCCCATTGAATTTACATATTTAGCATTGTTTTATTTATTCAATTTTTACTTATTAAATATTTTAAAGCCTGATTACTATAAAAGTATAAGTCATCACATATAAGGAAGTATAGTAAATACTCTTTTAGAATAGTTTCATTTTTACACTTAAGAAAGTAGAAAATTAGTAACTTACACAAAACCATCCAGAGAATAGTAATCCTTAGGAGACAGCTTTTTGTGAGTACTAAACATGTGTCTTCCGCAGAGCTCTATGAGTTAGATGTTACTCTGCAGATTTCATGAGTGAGTCAACATATCAGGGAAATTCATCAATTCCCTCTAAGTCAGGCCACTTGGAATTGAAGAATTTGGAATTAAGAATCCAGTAATCCTCGTTTGAGAGCACAGAATAAAAACCAAATGCTCTTTCACAATATTATTTACAATTTAGTATTTTTATTTTATATGCTCCTTCAAGTATACATACCATGCTTTTGCCTGATGTCATTTGAGCTTCAAACACAAAATGAAGGGCTCCCAGCGTTTGACAGATGTTTTTTGTTTTCATTCAGAGCAAATTTCTAGAACTCCTTCTTTCCACATGCATTTTCTTGCACACTGGCTGTTACATTATCTTTCCGCCTGCAGGCAGTGGGTGGCTAAGGATATCGTCCATCTTCTTGCAAAGGGACAAGGAGAATGTTTCAATCAACCTGGCACAAAGGAGTGTGTTTAAATGCTGAACCCAAATCGAGGGACTTTTTAAAGAGTTCTTCCAAATGTACAGCCTCCTAAAGATATGCTTTCATTATTATAAGTTATGTTACTTTTTCATCATAGACTTTCTGTCTACTTCAAACTAAACAATTTCTAGCGCTAAAAAATTTATTAGTCACCTGTCAATGCATCAGAAATGCTAAGGAGCATGTGTTAGTATTAACAAAGCCAAAACAATTGTTCATGCTTTACTTCACTCATACTGCTTTTGTATAGGCAATATGTATTTTTACTTAAGCTTTTGAAAATATTAAAACCATTTTTGAGCCATCCCAATATTATTTCATAACATGTGAAACTTGGGGAACCAACTTTCAAAATCCCTGGTGCAAGGCCTCCCTTGCTAGACTCAGTATCCTGCTCTTAGTCTGAAAAATTACTCTGACTTTGCCAGGCCCCAAAGCATCCTTTATAATGTTATTATGACTGCCTTGGGATGGGAAATCTGCTTTATTTGGAAAAATAAACAAGTTAATTTCTGTCTGTTTTATGGTGTATAACACATAAATCAAGAAGTTTTGCACTGCAAACAGGAAGATGTTTTTATAAAATTACAACTGTAAGAGTTTAGGGTAGCATGGCTGAATTACAATGCATGAAATCATACCAAGCCATCCAGGTATTACAATTATTGTAAAATATAAAATATTATGTGTGTGACATGTTGTTGATGATAGTTAAGTCCACAAATGTGTTACTTTTACATCAAGGGGAGAGCAATTGGAGGAGAAAATAAAGACATAATTAGTGCTGATAGATGACAGAACAAAGCTGAATTGCCCGGTCTTTCGCTGACCCTAATTGAAGTCTTCATCTTTGAAATGTCAATATACAGGGTGAGGCAGAGGAGACGGGGGACCTTTCCAGATCAGAAGCTGAGCAGAAGGATCGTGAAGAAAGGGAGGTGCACAGGCGGAAAACCGGCCCCCAGGAGCTGCCGATGAAGCAGGCGCAGGGCACCAACACCTGAAGGTAAATGTCATTTCTTCCACATTAACATGTAGATTTTTCCAGGCAAAACTTCCCTGCCCCCAATTATGCTTTACATTAGGCTCAGTTATCGTAAAATTCTTTTAAAACTGACCTCCTTTTTCCGCATGAACTCTGAACGAATTGTTCCACTTGATCTGTACTTTTGCACCACCCCAAGTTTGCTTCTTTCCTTCCTCTTTCTGGGTTCTTTCCTCCAGGTAAATATGTTGAAGAGGGGGCAAATAAAAGAGTGGCATCTTTCCTGGAGGGTGTGTGTGTGTGTGTGTGTGTGTGTGTGTGTGTGTGTGTATTTAGGAATATATATTGCTATGCCCGAGCTCCACTGCAAACATTGCTTGGTAGTGTTTGTTAGTCTCAACACTCAAGCTTGTCCCTTCGTTAATCTTTGTGATAATGGAGGTCAGTATTAGAATTTTGCTGCTTAAGCCCTTCCAGGCATTGCATATAAGGACAGCCTTCTTTCCCTTCTTCAGCTATGCCCCCAGAACCTTTTTCGAGGGCTGACTTATCCTGACTTTTGTCTGTGAAGCAGTTACTTCCTATATTCTCTTCTGTATCCTCCTCCACTCTGCACACTCTGGCTCCAAGGACGTGTGGGGTTATTGTCTCAGACTGTTTGTCTAAGGAGTCCTGTGTTTTACAGGATTTAAAGAGCCTTCAGTGATCGCTATATCTACACTGTGTTTTGACAAGACTGGAAGTAGTGTCCATTTGTTTAATTTGCATATTCATATGAATTCTGAAGAAGCTTCTTGTTCTAATACTGTACATGTGAAATTGTTCACTTATGTGGTTCAAAGCTTATTCACTTTTAGATGAACTCATCTGCCTGCTGAACAATTGAATTTATTCTAACAACTTTAATGTCTATAAAGATAAATGAAGAATGACAGTCTCGATTTTTTTTTTTTTTTTTTTTTTGCAGGCTGCTTAAGAGCCCAGGTTCTTGATTAGACAAATTAAGGGGATACAGCAAAGGGTACTCGGAATATGATGAAACCTGTGTCCTAATTTCAGACTTTCAAACCCATATAGTAAAACAAATTCTCAATGGCATTTTTATTAGTGTGCATGTGGGTGATAAGTTATTAAAGTAGCACTTGAATGTTCAGGGTTAGTTAGATCTATGCAGCTCTTCCACAGCTGGGTAATAACAGTTCTTCCACATTAAAACTTCATTTGAGAATTGTCCTTGTCCTGAATCAGTTCCGAATGCCCTCTCTTCACAGATGCTTTCTTTGACGCAGAGGCCAGGGCCGGTCCATTTCTCTGTCCTCACTGGCTGGGTGCCTGTGTCATTACTTTTACCCCTTATAGTCATTTGCTTTAACTCTACGCTAAGTAAGTATCTTTGGCAAGGTACATTCTTTTTTAAATCCTCTAGCAACATTTACGTCTGTGAACCTAAAATAACACAATTAAAAGAAAACTGCCGTTGCTTTTGTTGTTATTTTGCCATTTTAAGAAAAAATTAATAATCCCATTACTACAATGATTATAAAGCAAAAGGATAAATTGCCTGTGTTGAATTTAATGTATGACATGGAAATTCCTAATAAGATAAAGCCTAAAAAGAAGCATTAATCAGAGGATTAGCTAAGCATGGACCAGTATTAAGAGGCATTATAGATAATAATTTTCAGAAAGAGTAAACTATGTTTTTTTTCTGTACTATTTGCCCAAAATCAAATATTTATTTACTGGGGTCAAGTCGGAAGGAGATTTGAGGGTGTAGTGGCCCCCTCTTCATCTTGCTTCATGATTCTGCCTGAGTCTGTGGGGAGAGCAGAAGATCAGCACCTGTGCTGGTGCTGAGGGGACAATAGGGAGGGCCTGGCATTCAGACGGTCAGCCGCCAGTGCCTGGCAGGGTCACCTCATGGGAGAAGAACAGCTGCTTGTGCTGGGCTCCCGCTCCATGGTTTCTACTATCAAATGCCGTACTTGAAGTGAGACCGGGGTGTGGGAGGAACAGCAGATCCATGCTGGGCTCAGCTTTTCCAGCATAGTTTGCTGGAGGACAGTGTTTTCATGGCAGTCAGGATGAGTGCTCAAATTAATAAAGTGCTTCAGCGCTCGTTACCCCATCAGTCCTTGTCGGCGTGTCTCACAAGCCATTACCTCAGAGCGGTGGGGGATAAGCGGCTTCCAGAACCCCTGTTCTTACCGAATGCCCTTCACAGCTCATCCTGTCCGGCGCTGCTCACTCTGCCTTCTCTAGCTGCAGTTGGAATTCCAGTCAGTCTCATCGCTCCCCCATCAGAGCCCCCTTCGATCCTGAGCTCTGCCAGGCTCCTCCTCCCAGAAAGAGTATAAACTTGGAGAATTTTGTTGGTGGCATTTAATAACATTTTATTACAAGTATTTTTGCTAGAATTTAATTTTTAGATCTGCATTGGGCTCACAGAAAAACTAAACAGAAAGTATGGAGAGTTTGCACCAAGACCTGCCTCCCCGCTCCCAGCCCCCACCTATCAGCATCAACGTCCAAGTAGGACTTCCTTCCGTAGAACCCCGGAACCTCCACCGACACACTGCTGTCATCCACAGTTCATAGCTCGCTTTAAATTTCACTTTTGGTATTGTACATTTTACAGGCTTTGACAAATATGTACTAACTATATCCAATGATTTAGGATTATACAGAGCAGCTTCACTACCCTAAAGATATGTTACTATCTTACTGCTTCTACTAGAAAATAATATTCTTAAGGCAGAGGGGCTGAATTTTATCACAGTGTTCTTTGCAGTGAAATGAACACTCGGCTTTCAAACTACAGCGTTCTGTCGCAGACCCCCAGAACTTCCCACCCACAACCCAGTGCAAAATGATCCAGCTCATCCGCAAGAGAGCTCAAAGTCCTTTGCCTTTGTTTTATCTTCTTTCATTTATTTCACACATAACAATGTAAAAATTGGACATATTGATGGGGCACCATAGCGGGTAGGGAGAAAAGGGGAAGAACAAATAAAAAAGAACTGAGATGTGTTGTACCCATGTACCACCTCCAAAAATAAAAATACACGTATACATTACAGAATACTCAAATCAGGGTAAACATATCTATTTTCTAAAATATTTGAAATTTTGTAGTGAAAACTTTTAGAACATTCGGAACTAGTTTTTGGAAATACACAATACATTGTCACTATTTAAGTCATCTCATGTTGCAAAAACACATCAGAACATTTATTCTTATTTAACTGTAATTGAATGCCCATTAATCAGGGTTTCCCTGCCTTCTTTCCTTCTACTCTTTTCAGTCTCTGGCAACTACCATTACATTACCAAGTTCTATGAGATCAGTGTCTTAGGATTCCACATATGAGTGAGTTAATGTGATGTTTATCTTCCTGTGCCCAGCCTACTTCACTTAATATGGTCTCCAGTTCAGTTTATGTTTGTTATGGTTTGTGTCTGGGTGTCCACCCAAAAGCCTCATGTGGCCATGGGGCAGGCTTTTAGAGTTTGATTGATTATGGGTGTGAGAGCTACACCCGCCCTGGGGTAGATAGTTTGCATATGTAAGGGAGAGGAGGAGGCTGCTTGGGGCTATTCTTCCTTTTGTAGTGCTTGTTGCTTTTGCTGTGTTCTGCCGCCTAGAGCTGTAGCCCTCTGCCATGTGCCACTCTGCCTTGTAACTTGCCAAGTATGGACTGAAACCTCCACAAACTGTAAGCAAAATAAACCTTTCTTTCCTAAGTTTTGGGCATCAGATATTTTGTCCCAGCAATGAGAAAAAAGTAACCAAGACAATGTTATTGCAAATGATAGGGTTTTTTTCCTTTCTGTGGCTGGATAGTATTTTGTGGTATACATGAGCTCCTCTTTAAAAATATATTCATCAGTTGATAGACACTTAGATTGTTTTCATTTCTTAGGTTTTGTGAAGAGTACAGATATCCTTTCAACATAGTAATTTCATCTAATTTGGATCCTTACATCTTTCATTTCCCAGTATTGGGTTCCAGTGTAGTTCAAAAGACAAAGTCCAAGGTCTCCTCTGAAACTAAAAGGAAAGTCTTGCTGTGAGCCTCTTTAAAATGAGAAAGCAAGGGTTATATTTCCAAGATTCTACAATGAGACAGGCAAAGTGTAAACATTTCTATTTCAGAACAGAGAGATAATACAATAGCAGTGAGGGGTCAGACCTAGAAGAAAGACTGAAACCCAGCAAGAGACATGTTAAAACTTACAGTTCTGTGTTCAGCACCCAGGGAACATGGCAGCAAGATGTGGGCACCCAAGAGCTGGGGAAACCCCTTCCCCTTGGCTTTACTCATTACAACCCAGATTGCTTTTCTCTTGGGCAGAGTTCGCATGCTCCCTGCAGACAGACCTGTGCTTGCTAACACCACTAACTTTCTAGGATGCTATTGTGGCACTGGCATCACTCTCAGCCCAGTGTATTGACTGGTTTGGAATTATTTACAAGGATTCCAACCCTACAGCTTCCTGCCTGACTTTCCAGACCTTCCTTTAAAGTTTCAGTGGAAACCACCAGGACCCCACAACTCTTGCATTCTGCCATGCCTGAAAAACCACCATCACATGGATGGTGTCAATGTCTACTGTCAATACTTAAAGCACAGCTGGAGTTACCTCTTAATGTCTTGCTGGATGTTATGGTTGTGTCTGGATGTCCTCCCAAATCCTCATGCAGTCATGGGGTGGGTTTTTCGATTTTTGATTGATCCATAGTCCAATGCTGGGATTATGGGTGTGAGTGCTACACCCGCCCTGGGCTTGATAGTTTGCATACAATGTACGAAGGAAAGAGGCTGCTTGCCACCTCTCCTCCCTTTTGCTCTTGTTGCTTTTGCTATTTTCTGCTACCATGAATGGTTGGCCTGCCATGTTCCACCCTGCCTTGGAGCCAGCTGAGTATGGACTGAAATCTCCACAGACTGTGAGGTAAATAAACCTTTCCTTCCTTAATTTTGGGCATTGAGTATTTTGTCCTAGCAACTAGAGAAAAGTAACCAAGACACTGGCTACATATGGGAAAATAACTCCCAGATTGTTTCAGGTGTGTGGGGAACCTTGGACCTCTTTTCTGAAACATTTCTATTTTGGAAAGTCTTTGAATCAACTTTGCATTTCTACCACTCTGAGACTGTGATAGGTGGATCTGCCTTGCAGATTTTTGAGATGCACTTGAGGTATCTCCCTTCGCCACAGTGAAAACACTTGGCTTCTCTTTCTCTGCATTAATTACTACCCCCTTTCCTGGCTGAACTGTATTTGCATTCTTTTTCTTTCCAAGCATCAAATTTTGAAAAGCTTTCTACTCTGCTCCTCTTTACCCCTGATTCCTGCTGTAAATTTGGCTAAAACTAGCCAGTAGCATCTATGTTGCAGCATATTTTGCTGCTTTGAAATTTCCTTCCCCAAGTAAAGGAGCCCATAATCTTTAAGTTTGATCCCACAAAGTCTCAGGGCATGGACAAACTGCATGCAAATTATTTGCCATGATATAATAAGGATAGCCTCTCATCGAATTCCCAAATGGGCCTCTATTTTCATCTGAAACTTCATCATCCAAGCTGTCTACATTTCTATTAACATCCTGGTCTTTTGAACTCCTGCCAGAATGAGTCACTAAGGTAGACTTACAGCCATCTACCCTTTCTCTAGCCTATCCCTCCAAAAGCTTCCAGGCACCTCCATTAAGCCAATTCCAAGTGTTGCTCCACATCATAAACTATAGCTGTAGTCAGTGGCCCCACACCTCAGCTCCAGTTGTTTGTGTTAGACTTCCTTCACTGTAAGGCAGTGCATGAGGTTATTAACTTATGAAGAGAAAAGTTTTATTTGGACAAAGTTCATGATCCATTAGCCTCATAACTCTGGGCTTGTGGCAAGGAAGTGCATCATGTTGGAAGTACATAGCAGAGCAACAACTCTCATCTCATGATCAGGAAGCAAACAGAATGAGTAGGTGGCAGAGTTCCACAACCTCTCTCAAGGGCATGCTGCCAATGGGTAAGGACCAGCTACTAGGTCCCAACTCCTAAAGATCACACCACCTCTCCATAGCACCATGGTCTGTGGGCCAAGCCTGCATGCAGTACATGGAGTCACTCAAGATCCAAATTATAGCACCCCTCACACATTATAAGTGTGACCCTGACATTTTATATACCTTAAAATATGTTGCAAAACAGGCTAGGAACATAAAGATCACACTGTAGAGATGTCAGAATTATAAAGTGTGCTCAGGATATAGCAAAGGAATCAGCCCTTATTTCATCTAGTTCAATGTTTGTGTAGAAGTTTGGGTATTCGGTATCTTTATAAGAAGTTACAGCTATGCTCCCAAGTCTGTGAGGAATAAAATTAATGTAGACAATTGGTTGTCTATTCTCAAGCCAAAGGAAATGTGCTTGAATTTTTGGTGCTATGCAAAGCAAGAATTACAAAACATCCTACTGTTACAACAAAATTAAACAGATTAAGGTAAAAGAACAAAAGTAGATTTTGGGTAGAGCACCATAACCTAATGGAGAAAACATTGCTTAACATATTTTTTTGTTTGTTTGTTTGTTTGTTTTTTTTTTCCAGTACCAGGAATCAAACTCACGACCTTGTGCTTGCCAGGCAGGTGTTGTGATGCTGAGCTAAATCCCCAGCCCCTAACATTTAAAAGGCCACTAAATATTTACATGTTACCATTGTCTCAAATTTTAGGAAAGGGTGTTATGCATCTTACAAAACACCAGTGTATATGTGTATATATGTGTATATATATATATATATATATGTATACATATATATGTATGTATATGTATATATATGTATACGTGTGTATATATTTTTTTTAATATGGTCGCTTTGTTTCTTTAAAGAAAACAAAATAACAATAACCAAGACAAAAACAAAACCAGACAAAAACAATAAAAATTATACAGAATTTCAAAATAAGGAGATAGGAAATTAACAATAGTTGTTATATTATTAGTGTTATCTTCAACGAAATTGCTCAGATCACTAGATGTAACAATGCAAGATTGATCACCTGGTAATCTGAACAACTAATTTGACAACAACAATATTCAACATAACAACCATTGTTGAAGCCCTACTATCTTGATTAGTGCAACTCTATTGTTTCTATTTTTTTATTATTTCTTAATTATCTTTAGTTGTTTGGAAAAGCCCAGTATATTTAAGAACCACAACCACAGAAAGGCAGTCTGAGGAGGGAGAATGTACTCCTACTTACTGAATCCACATCACAGGTACACCTTGAATTGTATAATACATTTAAGCAACTCTCAGTAAGAGGAATATTTTAGTTAACCTAGAAAAAATTGCCCATAGTATTTTGCTTAATCTAAAGAAAACAGTTTCTGAGTGAGTCCACAGGAACATAGTCATTGTATCAAATTTCATTCACTTACTAAATATTATTATACCCCTTGGAAATGCAAGTCTATAAGTTAGACAATGTAGTTTCAGTAGACAGACTAAAGTCTCCCCAGATGACCACATTATCATCCCCAAAATGGGTGAATGTTTCACCTTATGTGGTAAAAATGACTCCATAAAAGTGATCACATTAAGGACACAGACAGAGAGACTGTCCTGGGTTATTTTGGTGGATCCAGTGTAATGACATGAGCCTTTAAATGTAGATAACCTTTCCTGGCTGAGGTGTGAGAAAGAGATAGGAAGATGGAAACAGGAATAGACAGAAAATATGTCCTAGCCATGCAAGGTGGAGAAAGCGGCCCATGAGCTAAGGAGTGCAGGCAGCTTCTAGAGAACACAAAAGACAAGGGTCAGATACTCTCCTAAAGCTCTGAGCAAAGAAAGTAGACCTGCCAACACCTGGATCTCGTCCACTGAGACCCAGGCTGTGCTTCTAAATATAGAATAGTAGATTTCTATTCCTTAAACAGCTCTTTGTGGTAATATGTTAAGCACGAACAGAAAACTAGTGTAGGAGCTTATTCTTCAGTTGAAAAAGTCTATATAAAAAGTATAAAGTATATACAAACACAAAAGCAAAAGTACCATGCAGGAAAAATAAACAAAAGTTTGTGGCCCTGTCTCTATTAATTTTAGTTGGTGAATTTATGAGCCAGAAGGATTAGACATTCCTGAGTAATAACCTGGATGGTCACAGGGGTTTGATCAGAGTCTACTGAGAGACAGTGTACACACAGAGCTGTGTAGGTCAGGCTTCCATTGGAGAAGCAGGAGCATGTGGAATTTGGGATCAGAAATTAATTCTAGGAATTTCAAGTATCAGAACACTGAAAGAAGTGATCCAAACTGAGAAGCCAAGCATATTTAACTGCCAAAACAGGTGGGGATAACTGAGGAGCCAGTGAGAAGTTGCTGCCTGTGTGTGTCTGTACTTAAGGATCACTGCTGGACAACAGGCCCATGGTCAGGGAGCAGATTTAGCCAAGCAGTGAGACAGAACAACGTGAATCGCATTGGTGCTCTGCATATCTCGGCCACTGCAGCTGATCCCAACACTCAGGGAGTGACTGTTGCTCTACTTCTGCTTCCATATCTTCAGCAAGTTTGGCCCAACAGAGCCCATACCTACAGTGAGAAGGGAAAGAAATAGAATTTCCAGGACCACCGAGTTGGCAGTAAAACAATCCATCACTACTGAAACCTTAGCTAGGAGCTTTGGTATACAGTTTTCATTGGCCTAAGAAGCCTTCCAAGATATTGGGGAACCTAGAGCAGGTGAATACGAGAAATTCTGCCTTCATGTGCACATCTTTCTGTATCTACAGAAGTTAGGGACAACCTTCTCATATAGGAAAGGATGACAATATCCCCTTCCTCTTTTAATTTCAAAACAAATGACAGCAGGTGAAAAATAAGCTGGAAACATATTCTTTACTCTTTTGTCGGTAATTTGGAGTTTTAAACTTACTGGAATTTAAACAGAAAAGTTGAACAAAAAGTACAGCATTCCCATGTATCATCCCCTCCACACACGCACACACACACACACACACACACACACACACACACAACCTCTCCCACTATCAACACCCCTCTCCAGAGTCGTCCACTTGTTACAGCTGATGAGCATTCTTGTCACATAATTATCATCCGGATCCGTAGTTTACATGAGGACTCATTCTTGGTGTTGGCGTTATACGGGTTTGGGCAAGCTTAGACTGACATGTATCCACAATTATATTATCATGCAAACTATTCTTATTCTCTCCAAAATATTCTTTGTTCTGCCTATTCACCTTTTCCTCTTAACAACTGGCAAACAATTATATTTTTGACATCTCTGTAGATCTTTCTTTAAAAAACACACTGTTTAGAGAACTGGTTTTGAGCTGAAGAGATGGTAATATAACAGACCAGAAGAGATATGTTTAAAGATTTAAAAATATTAAATTAGCAGATTCAGAAAGTATTTCAAAATGAAAAAGTTAGCTAAAATTCGTGTTACGCATGTTTTTTTCCCCTCTACATAGTACCTTATTATTTTACTCCACAGTAAATCATTTATTCCTTCAGGGACAATTTTCAATTGTATAAGCATTAGAGGAATGATGAATTGTTTTAAGAATAGGCCATTTAATATCATTTTGATATAATTGGTAATTTTCTGCAGTTGCCTAAAGACAATTGTTAACATTAATTAAAACTTAAATATAATCAGCTTATTAGAAAACATCACCAATGTAGTCCTAGAATTATTTCTATATTCTTATATCAGTTGAAAATTTTATGATGCAGTTAACTTGTTATCTAAAAGCAATTATTTGAAAACTGACAAAATACTATCCTGTCAAAAGTACTTGAGAAATTTTGGTATTATACAAAGTATAAAATGAAAAAATTTTTTTCAGTTTTATTTTATTATGTTACAAAAATTATTATGAGGGTAATGAGTTTATCTACTTACATGCGGGTGCTGCTGCTTGGATAGGGAATGTCCCCCAAGGGCTCCTGTGCCACTGGCATGGTTTCTTGCTTGGCACTATCCAGTGTAACCTTCAGGAAGTGGAGCCTAGCGGAAGTTGGGTCACTGTTGGTTGCTCTTGAAACGGATGCTGGGCCCCTGGGCCCTTCTCTTGTTCAAACCCACCAGCAGGTTTGCTCTAATTCATGCCCCCACCCTGATGCGCTGCTGCACACAGACCCACGGAGCAATAGCTCTGCCTGATCATGCATTGGAACAGTGAAAACTGTGAGCCCGAATAAACCTTTCCTCTTCTTAAGTCCGTACTTTGTTATAGCAATGGGAAACTTGGATTAACATGGTGAGATAACAATTCATCTGAACATGAATAAAATGCTACAATATTTTGAGTACTAGAAAATAGATGGCAGTTGTGTTATAAATCTCTCTGATAATTTGCATTGTGGCGTGGAACCCCGAAGCATGTCTGCGGGGGTTTTAGTTAATCATAGGTAAAATCAAATCAGTCTCACTAAGTATCCAATTCAATACTCAACAATCCATAAATAAGACATTGTTATTTTAATAATATATTTAAAAAATTTTCTATACAAATAATATGCTGATAAAAGTGAAAACATGCCATACTATAGTTGAATTAATATTTTCTAGAAAGTAATAACAATGTCTCAACATCTTCATATACGTGTTATTTTTCTAAGCACTGTAAACACTTATTCAAATATTAGTTATTTTCATCTTAAAGCATAATATAAATACATTTCATACACAAATGATTTGCATGTACATGTGTATATATGTTACACATAAATATATACAAGCTATGAGAGTACAGCCTCCCATGTTCTTTCTGAAGCATTGAAGCTGACAGTTAAAAGAATATCTGTGACTTTAAGCAGGGCATGGGTCCCCAGTCCATCAGCAAACTGCACTCCTCAGTATTAACTTTCCCCTGCTCATGTCTCCTCTTGGGCATCTATAACTGTATATCCTGAATCTACCACATATGGTATGCCATGTTTTTCCTTTTTCTTAGTCATTGTAAATCCATCTCACCTCCACCTTCTAAACATCTTAAGGATACGAATGATATCTTTTATCTTTTTATACATCAGGATATCTACACAAATGAGGTGTTCAATAAAAATGCATTGAAACACTATTTAAGAAAGTGAAAGAGAGCTTCAATAAATATAAAGGATATTCCCTGAGCATTTAAAGAATAATAAGTAAATGTCATTTTATAAAACTAGTATTTTTAGGAATGTAACAATCTTTAATACCAAGTAATTTGTTTTGTTGAATTAGCAAAACCTTTCCTAAAATAAATTAGTAGTTCTACAAGATCTTATTCAACACTGTGATCTGGGTTTTATTACTAGAGTCTGACTATTAATTTCTCATTTTATTATTAATAAGTTTATTGGTTCCACTCATATATACATAATGATCACATTCATCATAGGGACTTTGTAGCTGTACATAATATGTCTTGATTCCTTTTTTTCCTGTTCTCCTCCCCTCCCTTCAGCACCTCTTCCCCTCCTTATTTACAAAGCTTTGACTCCATTTTATCCTTTTTTCATTGTTTAATTTTCCCCTTCTTCCTTTCCCACTTCCATCTAGTTTCCCCTTCCTTTTGAACAATTCCTTCCCAGTTCACAATATCTATTATACAGTTTGCTCCTTACTTACACTTTCAGTTTCTCACACCAGAGAGAATGAAATATTGACACAGGTTTGTCCAGTTTATTTCACTTAAGAGTATTGTCTCAGGGAACACCCGTTTACCTAGAAATGTCTCAAGTTTATCTGTCTTTGTGCTGAGTAGTACTCCATTTACATAAAAAACAGCACAATTTGGTTCTCCATTCATCAATTGATGGGCATTTGAGTCGTTTCCAAAATTTAGGCATTACACCTGTGTTGCGATAAACATGGGTGCATATAATGCAGTATAATATGTGGTATAATACTTTTAATTCTTTTGGGAAGATACTAAGAAGAGGAATATCTGGGTCAAATGGGACTGCTAGTCCTAGTTTTGTGAGGAATCTCCACACTGATTTCCACAGTCTACTCCCACCAACATTTGCTATTGGTTGATTTCTTGATAATAAGTCATGAGTAATTGGAGTTCTTTCTGGAGTGCGATGGAATCTCAGCATTATTTTAATTTGCATCTCTCAAAATCCTAGTGATATTGAACATTTTTCATATATTTATTTGCCATTTGTATTTCTTCATCTGAGAAGTGTATGTTTATCTCAGATACCCATTTTTGGACTGGGTTTTTAAATTAGTCTTTTGTTTGAGGAACGACTGTTTAAAATTTTTTCCCACTCTGTTGGTGATTTCTTTTGTTGAGCAATAGCTTTTTAATTTGATGAGATTCCAGTTGTTGATTCTTTGTATATTTCCCATACGGGGGTTTTGTTCATGAAGTCTTTGCCTACACTTATGTCTTCAAGAGTTCTACCTATTTTATCTTCCAGTAGATTTAGTATTTTTGTTTTAATATTTAGATATTTGATCTATTTTGATTTGTTTTACTATGTGGTAATAGACATGGATCCTATTTTAGTATTTGGCATGTGGAAAGCCAGTTTTTCAGGACCATTCATTAAAGAAGCTATCTTTCTTCCTGTGAAGGTGTTTAACCCTTCTGTTGAAGATAACGTCGCTGAGTGTGCTTGAAGTTGTGTCTGCATCTTCTAATCTGTTCCATTGATCCTTGAGCCAAGTTTCTTTTACCCAATACCATGCTGTTTTTATCACAGTAATGCCATAGTATAATTTCAAGTCAGGCATTGTGATGACCCTGCTTTGCCTTTGTTGCCTAGAATTGTTTCTGCTATTCTAGGTTTATTCTGGTACCAAATGAATTTTTAGAATTGCCTTGTCTAGTTCTGTGCAGTGTATTGATTGAGATTGCATTAAATCTGTATAAGAATTTTGAAATTATGGCCATTTTCCCTCTGTTACTTCTTCTTACCCAAGAGCAAGGGATATCTCTTGATATGGTTTTCCATTCTTTGATTTTCAGTCTATGAATTACGTTTTGAGTTAAATATCATTTTTTATGCAGCATATTGTTGGTTCTTATTTCTTGATCCATTATGCCATTCTGTTTCCTTTGATTGGTGAACTTAGACCATTTACATTGATGGTTATAATAGACATGGATTGACTAATCCTTACCCCCTTGTTTATTTTCCTGTTGTTGCTTCCCTTTCTATCTTTTCTGTTTAATTGGTTGTCTTGCCCGGTGGATTCTTTATATTGTCTGTTTTGGGATTGTAGTTATATTATCTCTTTCTAAACTAACTTTCAGAACATTTTGGAGGTCTGCTTTGGTGGTCATGAATTTTTTCAGTTATTCTTTGTCTTGAAAATATCTTCTTTTTCTATTGATTTGGAAAGAGAATTTTGTAGAGTACCTCAGTCTGGGTTGGAAGCTGTTTTCTTTCAGGACATGAAATACTTTCCTTTAAAATCCCCTTGACTTAAGGGTTTGTATTGAGAAGTTGGCTGTGATTCTGATGGGCTTTCATTTATAAGTGATGTTTCTTTTTTCTAACAGCTTTAATATTCTGTTCTTGTGCTAAACTTGTGGAATCTTGATTATTATGTGCCTTGGTGTAGACTTATTTTAGTCATGACTAATTGGAGCTATATATGCCTCACTTACTGTATGTCTTATTCTTTTTCCATGTGTGAGGAGTTTTCTGCTGCTGCTTCCATGAGCAGGTTTTTTGTCATTTACACTGACTCTTGCTTTTTCGCTCAGTCTGATCAATCTTATGTTGTTCTTGTCTACATCTTATTGCATCTGTTAGATTGTTTTTCCATGGCCCCTTGCTATTTTAAGAGATTTTTGTTTTTGTGATTGCTAACTGCTATCCTGTTTTTTAAGTCTGCTATTCTGTCTTCACTTTCATTCAGTCAATTTTATAAACTTTCAGGAAAAGTTTTAATTTCCTGAATATCTGTTTGAATCTGTTTCATGGATTCCATTTCTTTCCTGTGTTGGGTATAAATGGTTTCTATCATTTTCCTGTGCTTCTCTAGTTTTTAATTTATCTGCTTCTACTTTAGGTTTGCTGAGCAAGTGCATTATTGCATTCATCATCTCTTTTGCTATCTGGGAAATTATTTCCTTTCTGATTTCCTCTGTAGCCTCACGTATTTCTTTTCTAACTTCTGCTGCTATCATTCCAAATAATTCAGGTGAGTGGTTCCTGCTGTACTCTATGTCTTTGTTGCCTAGATTTGTCCAGGATAGAGGTAGGCTAGAGGTCTGGGGTTGCGTTTTGCTCTGTGTCTTGACATTTTGTATTTCTTGAATTTATTTTGCTCTGTGTGTTGATGCTTGTACTATTCTTATAGTAGATAGCTGTATCACTAGTATCGAGGTTTCACTAAGAGATGTCTGTTCCCCAGAGATGTCTTCTAGATGTAGGCAGTTCTTGGTCTTTGTGTCTGTCCCAAAACCCTACTTTCCTAATTTATTAAGGATGAGATATTGCTTTCTACTTGGCTCAATATTAAGTCCTTTATACCAGACTGTGGGGATGATCATGATCCCAGACAATCAAAGTGTTGTCACACAAGGGAGAATAGCTGAGTACAATGGATATGACATCCTGGTTAAAGGAGTAAACTAGCAACAATAATAGCATCAAGCACAGCCTAAAACATGACAAACTGCTGTAACTGTTTATTTGATGCCTTTAAACATAGGGCCAAGATCCACCGCTGTACATCACAATCCAACATTACTCAGAAACTTATGTACAGAATTTCCCCTTGGTAGAGTGATTTTACCCTGTGGTGGAGAAATTTAAGAGGGATAGGGGACAAAACAGTGAACTACATGAAGAGAAAAATATAGTAGAAGCAAGGCTGGAGGAAAAGGGGTGATCATTCAGGCTTTGGGAAACCGGAAAAGGGGACAGGAGAGAAAGAGACAGACAGAGACAGAGACAGAGAGACAGAGACAGAGAGAAGGAAGGAGAAAGCAAAAGATTGTTCAAGTGAACCACAAAAACTAGAGAAAATGTTCACTCACATCTAAATATCATTAAATCAAGAGACACAGTTGAGGAAAGAGGACAACAAAATGAATACTCAAAATAAGAATAAAGGTAAAGACCTTAAAAAAACCCCAACCTGTTTTTCTCGGTGTCTCTCTCCCAGTTGCTGTGGCCCCTCAGACCGAGGTGGCTGGGGTTGCTCCCCATGTGTACACTTGGCTCCTCCCAGCCAGACCAGCTTTCTCTGTTCCTCATCCACTGGCCCCTCTCTGTCCTCTCATGCTGGTTGCTGCCAGGGGCTCGGGTGGGGTTTTGTGGGCACTACCTCTGCCCCCGCCATCACTTCTGAGACATGTGGTTCCACTTTAATCTCCCCCGTCGCTGGGGGAGTGCCAACCTCCCTGGTTGAAGGGAGGGAGGGGTTATGATGTTCCACTACCTATCATTGCTGCTGCTGTCACTGTCGTGCAGAACGTGCCTCTATGGTCCCCAGTCTTACTGATTCACTGCTTCTGCTGCCGTCTCAGAGACAGCCCAAAGCTGCTTGGTCCACTTCAGTGTCCTCTCCTATGAGGTGAGTGAGTGTCATGGCTGTTTAAATCCCATGCACCTGCATCCCTCTCACTGGTCACAGGGCAAGAAAAGTCCAGGCTCACCTCTGCCAAGGTCCCTAACCTTGCTGTCATTAATATTCCAGTTAGTTAGGACACACAACAACAACAACAAAAAACTGGCAAGCCTTTGGGAAGGGACCAGTGCCAAAACAATTTGCTGCCAGGATACTGCACCCTCTGTGTAGAGGAAGGCACAAGAGGCCAGCAACCTTGTATCTTAAATATATCCTATTTGGCTTGGGTAGACACACTTTTGCAGTCCATCCATTTTTTGTTGATTTCACAGTAGCTAGGCTTTCTAATTGAATTTTTAATTTATCAAAGCAGCAAATGGTCATATACTTTAAAAATCAAACCTTCAATGAATAGGCAAAAAATGCCATTCTGATGTATATGTGAATGTATGTTTACTTGTCCCTGAAGTTAATAACAATTAATAAGAATATAAAATGGACTGTGATTATTCAATTAAAATGAATTATAAACAGACCAAAGTGCATTTGAAATCTCAACCTCTTAATATAGATAGTAAGTTCCTGACTATTTTGAAAAGTCATTAGTGTGTATCAAGATTATCTTTTGTCTCAGAAGATTCAGCAATTAAATAGTGCATCCTCATAGTATGCATGTGAGATCCTTTTGTAATTCATGAGAAATTATTCTGTAGAACAGAAGAGTTATTTTAGAATCACATCAAAACTTGAATGCTTTTTTACCCCTAAATATATTTAGATTTCCATGACAGAATTCATCATTGACATAATCAACAAAGAAAGCCCTTCAGCAAACACAGTTCTACTAGGAGAGAGAATTAACATATTTCTTAACAAATGAGAACTAGTTAATAATCACAGAAATTTGATGCTTTGTCTTACTGTCTTTTGCCATCATTCAAATGACTTCTAAAAAGAAAAGCATAACAACGCAAGGTAAATACCCATAAGCATGAAAATATGTCTTGGCAATTGTGTTCTTCAGATACACCTGGAGTTAGATATATCTCATGAGTGTTATATTAGGAATAGCTCAGAAAGACATTTCCTAAACCCTACAAGAATAATTCTTTGGCAACTTTGTATTTTAACAACAAACCACGTCTCTCATCTATAGAAGAGTCATCTGGCCACACTTAGATAAACACCAGGGTGTAACTTGCGTTTATGATATCTGTGTCAAACAATAAAATTGGGGTGGGAGAATCAAATAGTTTAGCTGGGTAACACCTATTCATGAAAATTTCTGTTACTCAAGTGGAAGAATTTTAGTTACTTTGTAAATAACTAATTAACATTATTGGGCTCTAGCATCAGAAAATTCAAATTATATAAAGAAAAGTACAACTCTTCCTATTTCTTTTGGATGAGACATGTAATAATTCATAAAATGTTAACACGCTGGTCTCATGCCATTCTTTTTTATAGTATGCTTTTAGTTCAGAAACTGAGGAAGAAAACCACAAAGGATTTGTCAGTCCCAATCTCATTCCACTTGATCATCATAAAGGTGAGGAAAACTCCATGGAAAGTCATGCAGCATCCACATAAATAGCATGCTAATTAATTCTTTTATTTTCATTAATTGGGCATGACTTCTTGATGAGGGAGTACTTCAAGTGATTTTGATTTGCAAGAATGTGGAATTTATTAACTTTCTCCAATTGAAAATCTCTAGGGTGAGTAAGAAACATCTCATCTTTATGTATGTTCACTCAACTCCGAGCACTTTACCAATGTCATCCTCCCAGAATTTGCAGCCAACTTTATAAGGAGATTTTGATCTACTGAGGTGGTTTTGGCCACAGTTTATTTCCAATTAGAAACAGAAATCAAGTTTGATAGGGGGTTCTTAGAAAGCTACTTGGGAAAGGCTGATTTCCTGAACTTCCATTTTAGTCAGGCAGGGGAATGCTGTGCTCTCATCCTGGAATGGTTTGGCTATTTCTACTCTTATTAGCTTTAGTTTTAATACACGAATGGATTGAATTTTTGACTCTGCTTCTTGCTATGAGTATGATGTCTCTGTGCTTCAGTTTTACTATCACTAATTGTCAAATAAAAATATTATGCTGCATTAATATTGTTTTGAAATTTAAATTCAGCAATTCACATGAACTGCGTGGAGGGCATGTTTACAAATGTTTAGCTCGAGCCTAGTGGAATGAACTTGAGCAAGTTTCTGAACACTAATTTGTGGTACATTTTGACAACTTACCCTTGGCTCTTCTTCATAGAGAAGTATAAAGAGTCATGGTGAATATGTATTTATTGGATCCACTTGTGTGTGTGTGTGTGTATGTGTGCGTGTGTGTGTGTGTGTAGTACTAGGGATTGAACCTGTGGTCTACATATTCAGCTGTTTTTTATTTTGAGATGAGGACTTGCTAAGTTTCTTTGTTGTCCAAGCTTGGCTTGAACTTGAAATCCTCTGGCCTCTACTTCCGAGAGTGCACCACCAGCTCCAGTTTCTCCTTAGTTCCATCAGATAGAGACAGACTGCAGGGTGAATTTGTCCTGCTGCTCATCCTTTGCTAGTCCTTGCTTTAGAAAGCAATGCCTTTCTAAGTAAATAATTCATTGTTAAACAATGCCTATTTTTCCCAATTAAAATTTAATTCATATGCACAACCAAATAAAATTGGAAAATCACTTAAAGTATAGAAATGTTTATAAATACAAAATTACTCTTTATCATTTAATTCATTAGCAATCCTCAACCAACAATTGCTATTTTTGTTATAGAATTTTTGTCTATCTTTTCTATTTATTTATCTACACCAAGTAAAATATAGGATGCATATAATTTTAATTTTTATTCTTTGTACTCCACATTATAAGATGACTGCTTCCCACAAAATCTCCTATCATTTATAGATCACTAAATTTTATTCCTACCTCATACATTAATACCTATGAATAATCAACTCCTTTCACTAGAGTGTGTTTAATTTCGCAGTAAAAATGTCTTATTCATTTTTATCCAGTGCTTTATAATATGGCCAATATATGGCATGCATAATGATTAAATAAATTTGAAATTTTAAGAATATAATGACTCTTTACTCAATATTATATCATAAAAACATACTCCCAGTTTGAAAGGAACATTTCAAAATCATCACCTATTAACATTTAGCAGTAGTTATGCAGAAAGTGAGTTGAAAATGGCTGTTGCTTGCCAGTTTATTTTAAGAACTTTTTGTGAGAACACAATATATTTCATCAATTCTTAAGCCTGTGCTAATACTTTATTGCCATAAAAGCAATTTAAGTCAAAATAGTATTTTCCAAATTATTTCATCAAATACCTCTGTATGACATTTCAGTTTCTCCTTAAAATTGAATATTTAGTACTGAAAAGACCCTGTATGATTTACAAAAGAAACATTTGAAGACACCTTTTTAGACCGTATTTTTGTATGAGGAACCAAGTGTGATAGCTGTTGTGTCAACTTGAATAAGAAACACTCAACTGAATGGCTTAACATAGTTCTGGGTGGGACCAAACGGATTTACTGAAAGGGAAGACCCACTCCAGGTGTGAGAGATACCATCCAATCTGTTTGCAAACTGAGTGGTATAAGAAAGGCAAAGGAGGAAGTCTCACTTTTGTTTCTTCCAAGGAGCTGGACGGTTCACCTTTACCTTAGACATCCATCTTCTACCTTCCAGCATAGACTCTTCAGTCTCCCAGTGCAGGGCCATCGGCCTCCTGATACAGATTTCAGAGCACACTACGGTGAGCTCCAAGCCTTCAACTTCTGACTGGATCTTTGGGTCTCCAGTAGGCAAACAGTCTTCAACACCACACTCCGCGTACACCAGATTTCCACAGGAATCCTACCCCACAAACTAAACTCCAAGAACTAAGGTAAGTGAAAACTCTTTCAGAGAGGATAGGTTATGTCAAGTTAGCTGGTGTATTTTTGCCTTTAAAAATCACTTGCCAGTTCCCAAATGATCAGAGTAATTTACTATCTCTGTTAAAATGTTTGCTTCACTGGTTATGTTTGGGCAAATCCCATTATACACTGGCCTTTGATTTTTTTTTTGTTGGCTATCATTGGCATTTCTTTTCTTTTCTTTTCTTTTCTTTCTTTTCACTTTCTTTGCTTTTCTTTTTTTTTCAAAGAAGCTAGCAGATCAGCATGACCAGCCCCAAGCAAATTTATTAGCATGCAGAAGTTTTATTTCACATCCTTTCTTCTCTTGCAGTGATAACCTTTCTCCTTTTGGCAGCACACCCAATGTCCAGGGCTACCCTGTGTCTTCAACTGGAGCTACCGGCAGGGCTATCTTTTTTCAAAAGAATGATAAGTTTCCTGATCATTTATTACTACTTCAAGAGCATAATGGCTTATCCCAACAGAAGAGACATTTTAGGCTGTATGACAAGCAATTAGAGAATTTATTCTGATAATGTCAGGACTTTTAGATCAAAGTCAAATTCAACTGTTTTGACAGCTGTTTGTTTTGTCCACTGGACCTATTAATGGTCTGTCAGTAGATTCCATCAAAAGCAGCTTAACTCATTGAAACTTTCCTGTGTGAGAAAGAAAAGGATATTACAAAGTTCTAGAAGCATGCAGTACTTTCTACATAAGAGCAATCATTCATTTTCACAGTTCTCATACTTTCATACTTTTCCTTTAAAGAACAAGCAGAGTGTGTTGATTCAGGATGTCTGCATAATCCTAGGTTAACCAGTGTGGAAATGTCTTGCCAGTATCTGATGGGAGGCACCCTCAAGTTAATATAACTCTATTTATTTGCTGGTGTGTGTGACTTCACTGCTTTTCTTCGTGCTGGATATTTCTCAGAGTGATGAATGACTCCCTGTGAAACAGCTGTGACCTGACAGCGTTCACGCTGGCAAAGCATTTTCTGTGCAGATCTGATTTGTAAAAACAATAATCAAGATATCATTGCAATCTCTTGCTTCAACATCCCTGAGCATGGTGTCATGCTTTTCTTTTGATGGTGAAGGGACAGATACAGAGCTACACAGCACTGGAATTTACCTACTTACTAATGATGACAGGGTAGGCCCATTTTATGGTGCTGTGCAATTCCTGGAAATATCAGAGGAAAATGCTAAGCAAAGCTACACTGTGTCTCATCAGCCTCCTCCCAGCCCTCCTGTAGACTTCTGCCCATAAACACACGTCCCTGCTGTCCTTTTCCTTCCCTTTCTAGAGGTGCATTTCTAGTTTATCTGTTTTCAGGTTCTTCATGATATTGGGAGTTAAGAATAATCCATCTCTCATCATAGCTTTAATTAAATATGTATAACACTTTTAGAACTGTAGTGACAATCCTACTATACGTACTGCAAATGTATTTAGAGTATGTTATCCTTATTGCTTGAGAAATAGTCAATCACAGTGATTAGATACATAGCTGATAATCTCACATCTGCTCTCTGTTTAAAATGAGATGATTTATGTCCTTATCAAAAAGTACTAGTGTTTTATAGCACCTCATTAGAGATCTTTTGCTTGCCAGGTTTTTAAGTCACAAATTAGCTTGGTGGATTTGGCATGTGTATGAGTTCTTTAGGGAATGCACATTTCTTAAAAAAAAATAAGGTTTCAGTTAAATGTCAGTATTGACAAGTTGAGATATGTCTCATAATATTATGATTTTTGGTTTCCTTTGGGAGAGGAATGCAAAGGTCTGCAAACACGGGATCTCAGCCCTACCCGGGAATATACAGTTAGAACTAAAATAGCAGCATTTCCCTTTGATGCTACGCATAACTTCCAAATCTGTAGTCTCCATTATTCCTTCTCTTTCCATTACTACCAAGCCAAATTCACTTTTTAAATAGTAGGCGTTGTGCGAATGTGACAAAGGTGTGTATACGTCATTCATTACAGGGTTATTGATGTCTTCATCAGAACTCTAAAAATTACATACAATTAGACTTTTCCTGGGTAGTTATCTTTATTTTTTAAGATTGATCAGCTTATTCTGAGCTTATAAATTCTCTTTTTAAATTAATTTTCCTCTGGTCAATGATTTATTGCATACTGCAATCAGTATATATAACACTATACTGACAATGACAAATTAATTATTTTATCTGAATTTTGTAACTTGTCTTCATATAGAAATCAACTTATTTGGACAATTTCCACTTTTATTTTGTGCTGTAGACCAATAAGAAAACAACCTTTGTCTAACACTTAACTATATTGTATTATCTCACTTCATCTTTCAGTTTCAGTAAGATCATTTCTCCCTCCCTCCTTCTCTCTTTTTTCCTTCCTTCCTCCCCTGCTTCCTTCCCTCCTTCCTTCCATCCTTCCTTATTTCCTTCCTTTCTTCCTTTCCCCTTCCCCCTCCCTCTCTAAGCCCTCCTCCTTTTCCACCCTCTCTCCCTTGTTTGTTCTTGTTTCCAGAAGACATAATCACACATCTCTGCAAAACTTCTACAGACTCAGTCCTAGGCTAGAATCCTCTCCTCTACGTTATTAGTTCTAATTCATTCACTTGTTTGTTCCTGTTTAGTTTTGTAAAAACATACTTTCACCTACTAAAATGGACATCTTTATCACTACGCATCAAAAAATAGAGGAAAGTGAGATTCTGCATAAAGCTCATCCACTGGAGAACAGGTTAGTTTCTGGAAGAATGGTGCCTTGTTTTGTATTCTAAAGAAATCAAAATGTGGGGGGAATGGCTGAATCTGGAGATCAGTCAGGTGTGGGGCTAAAACAAGGCCAGTCTCAAGAATGCAAAGCACCTGAGGTAAGTCACATGAGCAAGCTACTCTAGTCTCAAGAACACACTGCCTGAGACAAGTCTCATGGATAAGCAATTAGATGGAGAGGTTTTACGTGATATTGAACCTCCCAAGTGTGTAAATAAATGCACTGTAGCCATTGGAGCGCTCACTCTTTTTCCTCCTCTTCCTCTTTTTTCCTTCCTTACTTCCCATCAGGAGAGAGGGCTCCATACAGCCTCAGTTTTTTGTAAAAAATTTAAACAAAAATTGGAAAAACATAAACAGGATCACTGAGGCCGTAGAGAAAAACGGGCTCATTAGAACTAAAAGAGTAAAACAGGTTCACAAGAAACAAAAGGGAGAGAGGTGTATTGATTTTATTAGAGGTTAAACATGAGGGAAGCAGACGTTCAAGAACAACAAATGTATATACAAATCCTCATTCTATTATAAATTCCTGCACTTATTTTTTCTTCTGTGGACCTGGATCAGGGAGGGTCTCAATAGTAGCACACTTGTTGGAACAACCACAGAGAATCCATTCTGAGCACTGTTTTAAAGCAAAGTGCTGAGCAGAAAAGGAATAATAAGGCAAAAGCCCTAATGATGGAGCTTGAACCATCCAGTTTTGCTAATCAGATAAGAAAGGGACAGTGGAGGGCAAAAGAGACCTTTCCCTACTAAAGGAGCAGTTTGCTGTGGGCTCAGTTTCATAGCTGCCCCAGGTAAGACTGATAACATGAACTGCATCACAACGAGTAGCTTCTGTGTCTTCATCTCAGAGAAACCTTGTATCACAGGTTGAAACTTCTGCTTCTCAGGGAATAGAGTCATCCTCTCTCTCTTCTTTGCAATTGGTGTTAAAAGAAGTCTGATGGGTAGGGGAGCTCATGGAGGGTCTTCAACCTGTCTACTCTGTTACTGAACTCCAAATCCCCAATAATCCAGGACAAGTCACACATCTTCATAAAATACCTTTTAAGACCCTAAAGCAATTAAAACAAGTAGCTGCTACCTATGGCCCCACTGTCCCTTTTGTCTTAGGCTTCATAGAACTCATAGGACAACAAATCATGACCCAAAATGATTGGAAAGGAATAGCTAAAGTATGATTAAGTCTGGGGGATTGTTTATTATGGAAGGACATTTTTTTTTTGAATTGTGCCTGAATCAGGCTATTTGCAATGTTGCTCACAACACAGCCATTGCAAAAGATATGTTAACCAGAGAAGGTGCCTCTGTTGCCACAAATAATCAACTTACTTTTGAACTGCAAGTATATGAACAAATTAAAACAGCTGCCATATGGCTTGGAGGGAACTTCCTTCAAAAGGTGAGATGTCCCTTGATCTGACCTCCATCTAGCAGAGTCCTGATGAACCTTTTCAGGATTCTGTGGCAGGCCTACTGCAGGCTAGTGAGAGGACTGTCAACAATTCAGAGGCTAGCAAATTAATTGCTCAACAGTTGGCCTTTGAAAATGCAAATAAATGGTGTAAAGAATCCTATGGGCTATGCTTTCTGAGATGATGCAGATTTGTGTGGACACTGGCCCTCATATATACAAGGGGCTGCCTTGGCAGTAGCTGTCATTCAGGCTACTCATACAGAGCCTAGAGGAAAAGGAAGCAACAGGATCACTTGTTTCAGCTGTAGATGTGGCGGGGTGGGGGCAGAGAATTTTGCCCTAAATCGCTCTGCTGCACCAGTGAGGGCAACACAGCCATTATTCCTCCCTTCAACAAAACGTCCTAGTATCTGTACAGAGTGCAAATGAGGTAAGCATGGGGCAAATGAGCATAGATCTAAAACTGACGCAGAAGGCTGACCAATTCTAGGAAACGTGCAGCGGGGCCTTCTCCAGTCCCACCAAACAGTGGGGGCACTTTCCTTAATTCCTCATCAGCCCTATGGTCTGTTGCCAAGCACATTTCTGATCTCTGGCGAGCAGCGAGAGACAGCAGAGTCTCGGACCTCAGTCCCCCCTCCAGATTAACACTAACTCCTGAATGGGACCCCAGGCTATTCCCACTGGAGTCTACGGACCTTTGCCTCAAGGAACAATGGGATGCCCCCTAGGCCACAGAAGTCTCACTTTAAAAGGTCTCCAGGTTTTGCCTGGTGTCATTGCTGCTGATTATACAAGGGAAATCAAAGTTATGGTTCAAAATATTCAACACACTCTTCAAGTCACCCAGTCTCTTGCATCTCTCAACTGGTCATTCTTTCTTTGACAAAAATGGGGCTAGACCTGACCTGGAGCCAATTAAAGAAATTGATCCAGGCCCTGGGGATTTAGCTCGGCGGCAAAAACGCCTGCCTGGCAAGCGCAAGGTCGTGAGTTCGGTTCCCGGTACCGGAGAAAAACCAAAAAAACCAAAAAAAAAAAAAAAAAAAAAAAAAAAAAAAAAAGAAATTGATCCAGAATGCCCAAGAGATGGTAACTAAAAATGGGTTATATGAAATGAAAAAAAAAATTTGCCAGTATTCTTAAGACAAAATAAAACACAAAGTTATATATTATTTATAGATAAAAGATTTTGTCCCAAATTTTCTTATAAGAGATCTCTGCTAATTGACCTACAAAAAATTCTTACTAGTCTATAATTGCAAACTGCTAAAATTATAAAAGTTATTATAATTTAATTTGGCCAAAGATATATTTGGGTGCACTTGGTTACTGTAACCAGATTGTCTACACATGGTATTTGTTTGTTTGTTTGCCCTATCTGTTTTTAATTTGAGCTCAGCAATTTTTGTTCTTTTTCCTTTTGTTTTGCATTTTCGGATCATTTGTTCATAATTTAATTTGTTTTTTAGATTTAAAAGGCATGCTTGCAACTAGGTTGCCAGCTGGTCAATATAACAAAATTGGTTTTTTCATACGTCATCAGAAATTTGCTAAGGTAACTAAATGGGGACCCTTCAGGCTTGGAAAATCATTGGTCAAGGTTCCTTCGGGCAACAAAGGAGCAACTGCCTGGGTAAAATTATCCCAGCCTTTGTTCATTAATAGAAGGCCCCAATCATTTCCACAGCCTTATGGGAGACACCCTAAAAATGTTATTAAAAATATATTATTGTGATATATTTAGAGTGATCATTATCAAAAGATTAAGTTTTTTAAAAATGAGAAAATAAGGTTTCCTATTTTATTGATGTTTTGGTACAAAGCTAAATTTAAAAAACAAAAGTGTTTATATGGCTATGATGATTGTTATTAATCTTATGTGTATTAAATGTATTTATGCCTCCAGATATACAGGTTTTCCAAAATGTAAAAGAGGGATTGTTTATTGTGACAGACCTTTGCTTTCAGATTAAGACATTTACCTTCCTTTTGTGCTCCAATTAATTGTGATAGGAGGTTCATGTCAAGCCAACACGAGATCACCGGTCAGTAATGATAAAAAGCTTATGTGATGTACATATTGCATATGCATGACTATAAGTAGAATACCTAAACATTAAGTGGTCCAGACAATGTCACAAATTTCTTCACTGGCATCCTATTAAAGTTCAGTGAATTAAATAAAAGCTTCTTATGCATTAGATACAGATGACTTATTAAAAGAGCTATGCTATGTCAAAATGGATTTATAAGTATGTCACAAAAATGTCATCATGATCATCATGCTACAATATATGTATGGTTTTGATTTTAAATTTTCTGTGTAAAATTATGTAACTGTTACCTGTTAGCCTTCTACAAAGAATCAACTCTTAGAACATTCATGGTTGTTAGAAAATCACAGTTCTATTTTATAAGGTGCTTAATATTCAGATAAGATATTAATATTAAGCTCACTGCCCTCATTAAAAAATGTTATGGCAGTGACCTTTTCTTCTGGATGTTTAACAACAGAGCTATGGAAAAAAATCTAGAAAGACAGATGGGCTGAGAGGACAGCCAATATTTTGGCCACAGGCTTGGAGGTCAATGAGGACTCAGGATATGAAGGAATCTTTTCAGTGACATCCTGCAACTCTAGTGAGTTACAGAAACTTTTGGTAAAAGAGACTGTTTGACCACAGAGGATAAAGATCTGTGGTGTATAATGTGCCTAAGAAGAGTCACTAGGAAAAGTTCTCCCAAGATTTCACAGAAAGCAACTTGGTCAAGCAATGACAACAATTCATCCAGACGACTGACTGAAGAACTGGAGATGCTATACATGGTCCCAAGGTAAATCCTGAGGAAAATCAAATGACCTTGATAAATTAAAAAATTGATTAATATAGATCTCACCTTACTTTGGCCTTGAACATCCAGCAGAAAATTAAATCCACAAGAGTTATAAAACAGTTGCTAACTACACTACTAACTGACCCCTGTTTTGAGATAATGTGCCGTATAGGGTTAAATTGCTCTATGCAGGGACTTAAAATCTTTGGACTGGGAATCTTTAGCCTAAGTCAAACAAGTTCATCTAGAATGGAAAGTACCAAGAAGGAGAAGGTCTTTTACAGAGTCCCCCAAATATAGCTCCTCTACCTCAGCTAACTAGCTATCACTTACACCTACAAAGTAGAAAAGGGAGAGATGGGGGGAAGTGGCTGGAGCGGAAGATACGTGGCATGCAGGGTGGAGCAAGGTCCTCCTCAAGAACACTGGGCACCTGAGTCAAGCCACGTGGTTAAACTAATAGGCAGAGGGGTTTCACGAGATAGTCAACCTCCCAAGTGTATAAATAAATGCACTGTGGCCATTGGAGCTCTCACTCCTTCTCCTCCTCCTTCTCCCTGCCTTATTTCCTATCAGGAGCGAGGGCTCCATACTGCCTCTGTTTTCTGTTTTCTGACTTGTATCCTTTTTCTCTATCCTCCCATCAGCCTCACCCTGGGAGCACTGAGAGCTGTGTGCAATGTGTCAACCACAGTCTTGAGCAATGTAACATGCATCACATCTTCCACAGGGCTTCCTAAGAAATCCTAGAGCTCTTCTGATGGATACCAATAGGAAATCACACCACTTTTTACGTCTTCATCCTCTTTCCTTTCTTCTTCCTCCTTCTCTTCCTCCCAGCCTCCTTTTCTTCATCATTTTCTTCACCTCCTTCCCTCCCTCCTCCTACTTTAGCTTACTACCTTTATTGAGAACAGCAGGTGGGACATTTCTAGCAACACAAAACTAATTTTACAGAAGCAAGGGTTCAGTGAAGCCTCCTGTAAATACCCTTGTGTGCTCACACACAGATGCTGACCCACAGCAGAAAGAAGAAGATTCCATGGCTCATGAAGAACGAAGCCACCAAAGAGTGAGACACTCTTTATAGATATCCAGTATGTGGATGAGACCTCCTAAGTGCAGTACTAGGACATGAAGAACATGCCAGGGACCAGAACCACCATAGTCAGACAGGGAAAGACATCTGTGTTGACTGGACTAGTGGATCTGCTCATGCACCCAAACTCCTCTTTGTCTGACACAGGTTAAGTGACTGCTCCAACACTAGAAGAGCAATTATTCTATTTCTATTCTTCTGGTTAATCTCACATTGGCCACTATCATCCCTTAAATGTTTGACTTTTCTTGTGTGTACACAGAGAGGAAAGGAACAACTGTGTTTGGGGATTTTCCCAAATATCACTAATGGTTTCAGCACAAATCCTTGTGGGGGGAAGATTATTCAGACAAAGTAATTTGTTATCAGCTTTTTCTTTTCCTAAATAATTCTCAGGTATACAGAGGCATTTTTCTCCCCTTTTCTCTCTTAGTGTCCTTATGTCATATGCAAGAAGTCTCCACTTTGCATAGATTATAGGTACCATAAAAATGACAGTCCAAGGCCAAATCATATAAAGCAGACTTAACCATCAACAGGAAAACTATGATTGCTTTTTGGCCATTAAAATGTATATCAAAAATTTTAAACATTCACACTGTGAATTATAAATCTACAAGGAATTGCAATAACTCTAAATTTGACGTTTAATTAGCATACTGTCATGCCCAGTTTTTTGTTGCTGAGAGTAAATAACAAACACACACAATTTAGAGACAGATAGCAATTACTTGGGCCCATGCTTTCATCCCGGGGTCACTGGGTTCTAGGATAGAAACATCAAGGGAGAATGACATCGCAGAGTACAGCTGCTCATCTCACGGCAGTTGGAAGAAGGAAGAGCCAGGGAGACTCCAAAAGCAGTTTGTACCCTGAAAAGCCACCCCCCACCAGTGACGCACCTCCTCAAATATACCCCACCTCCTAACACCATATTCAGCTATGACCTCAGCAACAGATTAATCTACTGGTAACTATAGCTCACCCATCATCCAATCACCGACCAAAGCCCTGCCTCTAAACACATGATATATTTGGGAGACATCTTAGACCCAACCCATAACATATAACCTATTTAAAACATTGAGAATTTAAATATTTTGGGGGAGGGACTTCATTGAACACATTAGAGATGGTTTTCTTTTGCTTGCATAATATACAATACTGAGTAAACATCTTTACAATGCTTTCAAAGTTGTGTGTCTCTCTGTTAATGAGTCCTTGATTAATCAATATTGCATGTCTCTATTTGCTTTCATGAGAAACCACTTTGAAGATATCAGTATGTAATACAACATGCATTGTTAATTTCCTACCACTTTGTTTGTAACTCTGTGTTGTCTGTTCTGTTCTTTTGCTATTTTGAAAAGGTTGTCTGTCTGTTAATGTTTTCCTCTTTTTATTCTTAAAATTAAAAAAAATTGTGTGTTCCTTCAGAAGCTTGGAACATCATCCGTGTTTCATTCTGGGGCCTTCAAAGTCATGAAATAGCTCTTAGTGAACATTTTATGAGAAGATATTTGCTGATGTCAGGTTTTCTGGGACATCTTCATTCTTCATGTCAAAACCATTTTCTTCATTTGTGTCAGTCGTTCACCTTCACTCTGGTCCTCTAACGGGTACACAGTTTCTGAAGTAGTGTCCACTCCACGGCAGTGTCAGCATCCCTCTGCTCAGCTCTTGTTTCTAAACTCCACTCACTTTCAATCATTCTTTCACTTCCAGATGTGTCTCTATTGGTCTTTTTGCTGCACTTCTATCTTTGTTGGCCATTTTTGTATATTTGTGTAAAATGTCAGGTGAAATTATCATTAGGAGATCAGCCACCAATACAACCATGTGTCTTGCTGTCTATGTATAAACTAGAAGTTAGGCAGGGTCCAAATACTGATAGGCTCTGAAAATAGTGATGTGATTGGTCACTGGTCATAATGCACATTTCTAACTTCAAGCTTACTCACCAGAATCATGCTGATAGTTTACACAGGATCAGTATTTACCATCCTGATTTAATGATTGCACAATAGTTTACAAACGACTGTACATAAAATACCTAGTATATCTTTTTACCAGACACTACTTCAGTTGCTTCAGTGTTATATAATTTAATCCCCTTGATATTTTTAAATATGTACTATTATTACCCATATTTCCTGTTCATAAGTGAGAAAACTAAGGTACAGAGAGATTAACATTTGATGCTGTACAGTTTTAAAGTGAGAATTTATGCATTGAATTCAATCAACCTAATCCTCGTACTTTTTTCTCATTTCTACCACCAGTGACTACATTACAATAATTATTTCTTCATTCTACCCCAAAGTGTGGCATTTTGCCTGATATATTTTTTAACAGAAATCTTTATATATATGTATAGTTTTTCTTAGCAAAAATTCATAATATGAGTTAATGGGTCAAATTTTATGTATCATTTCAAGTTTTTAGTTGCATTTTGAAAATCATTCCCCCTGAAATTTGCATTCTTTGTTAAACAATAAAACTGTCCATTAAGTTCTTAATAAATTACATTCTTCATTAAAAAAATAATAAAAAAAATTCGACCTTGAAAATATTTACATTTCCAATACCAGTGCCATAAATTTCCCATTTAGAAAACTCTGAGCACCTAACAGTTGAACATATGTTTAGAGGCTTGGTAGTTTTTTCAATTACTCCTATTACTTTCGCATGTTTTGATTGAGCTCTGTTTCAGATTATTAGTATGATTTTTGTACATTAATGATAATAAAATCATACGAGGGTTTAGATACATTGTAAATACTTTTAGCAATATATAATTAGCTGTGGTATAGGAATGCTGTGGATTTTATATGCTTATATTTTGACTATTGTTTTGACTGTGTGAAGCAAAACATTGCAAAAAGGGCATAAAATCTGTATAAAAAGTGTTATGATAATGGGATCAAGATTTATGATAGCATTGTATCAGTTTGTTTTAAAATTCTGTAGATAAGGTTAATTTAGATGTACAATGTAGAATTAGAATGGGGATTTAGGAAGTGAAAATTATGAGCACATATTAAAGGAGTGAGAGAGTCTAGGAACACAAAGTAGAAAATCATAACGCAGAGTTTAGCAGAGCTGCGATTTAATGCCTAGTTATAAATAAGAGGGGTCGCAGAGCGAGGCAGAGGCAGGCTGGCAGATTGGAGGGCCTCGGTCTCGACGATTAAGCTGATTCCTCCCTACATAAATCATATTTTATCCAATCGGACAGGTGAGGAACAGTAATAATCGTATTTACATGGGTTTTACACATTAGAAAACCAAATAAAGAGCTTGGACTATTTATATAATGCAAAGAGTTGCATCATTTATACAAGGCAAAGTAAGCCTTTTAGACTGAAAATCAGAGTTCCCTCCATTTGGGAAATGTGGTTAGATCTAACTTCATGGCAGATTCTCACTCACAGGACCAACCCTGGAAGAATTATTAATATAGCTATCTGCTTATGTCAGTGTGATAGCTTGACTGTTTCACTACTTCCACCTTTTTAATTGTTGCCTTTCTGCAAATTAATCATTTCAGAACTCAGATTTTGTCTTATACTGTTGAGAACATATTTTAAAACAATATTTACTACTTGAATTGTTTTAATTGTGTGAATATCAGAAAAATATAATAAAAACATAAAGAAAGTGACAGAGATGAAAATTTCAATTTTGGAAACAATCAACAATAAACTTGCTGGTTTTTGTGTTTATGTGGGTGTATTATAACTTTTCAAGTGATATATCATTGTTTTGGTGCATATGGACAAAGTTAATAACAACCCCTATGTTAGTCATGTCCAAGCTAATCTATCGTAAGGAACATTTCTATATTTTTATTATCCAAAAGAGATATAATTATAAAATTTAGAGTAATATGAAGATACAGTACTTCATATGTGACTTTCCTTTCCTCTCTGGAATGATAAAGGGAATCTCAGTTTTAAAACCCTGGCTTAGTTCCCTATATATCTGAAATGACTAAGAATTCCCAAGTTACTGTTAATGTCCTCATTGTAGTGGTGGGTAAGTCCTATGCTCACTTAGCTCAATTTTTAAAAGTCTAGAGTAGTGCCACGTTACATGATCATTTTAGTCACATAGTAAATAAAATATTTTCTCTTTTGGTTCTTGAAAAAAAATTCCTTGAACAGTAGTCACAAAAATTATTTGCTTTTGACAATGTAGTGAGTAATTTGCAATTTAACCTATGAAACTGGCACTAATTTATATAGTTAATTCATGCAGAAATTACTGAATCACCCAAGGCTGAAGAGTCTTATTAAAGAAAGTATGTTATTTTCAACACTTCAATTTATTTGTTTCTTACCTTGCAAGAAAATCTCCCAATCAAAGCAGAAATTGCAATCCAAATAAACATTCTATGAGGATGTTATAGCCTCTAAAAAGTGTGTTTACTATCAACCCCACTGAGCTATTCTCAAATTCTTTCATTATGCAGGATATACGTGGTCACTATTGCATAGCTGAAAGCTAATTAGCCTTCAGTTTTCATAACCTGCATGTTTACCTTTGCCCTATGCAAAGCCCAAGAATTTCCGACTTGCCCGTTTACTCTGCCCATCCTTCCAGGTGAATGATAATACTAAGTAGCTGTTTCCTACAAGAAATTCATCTATCTCCTGTTAGCCTCTAAGGTCCTATATATATCAGTAGCTTTACACTATCACTTCAAGCGATCTTTCTAAAAATAAACCCATCATGGCCCAATCAGCCACTAGGCATGAAGAAATGTCGATACCTGAAATTAGGTATATTTGCATTGCTGAAGAATGTCAGACAAAATTATTGCCAAATGATGTTTCAGCTCAGTTCACTTATAACCTGGACAACTGCACAGCCCCATTCTTTCTGTAATTTACGTTCCATCCCTAGTTTTATTTGTAGGAAAAGGAAAAGATCTTAACAAATATAACTGAAGAAGAATTGAACTGTTACTTTAAGTGTCTCAACCATTTCTGCTTTAGCTGCATAAATATATTCCCTAACTTCTTTATGTCCTCACCCTCACCAGCTGTGGAAGAGCAATTTGTTTGCATTATGTTTGGGTTTTAAAAAACCTCTACAATATTATAAAATTAACATCCTTCAATGTAATAGAAACTTGTAGTTAGCTCAGTGATAGAAAGAGAATGCTTTTCTGTTTTGTGCAAAAGGTGAATTAAAGAATGAGATGAGAAAAAAGCTGAACATTCAAAGATAAAGAAAAATTTGGCCAGGGGAGCTACCTCAGAGGAAAACTCATGTGTGTTTGTGAACACAACTCACATTGCACACATCAGCAATTGAAAGCAGCATTGTTCAAAGCTGAGAATAAATTGTTAGGAAACTTCAACCAGAAATGACAAATCACCTTGGTTAAAATGCGTTATTTGTGACCCTAAAAATGTTTTAATTATTTCTGGAAATCTGCACTACGTAACTATTTCTTAATAAAGACCTGTTTTCTGGAGAGTAATTGTCCTAAATACCATTTGATACTTCAAAACTATCTACCATTTCCCTCACATTGACTTTCAAATATCCACTTTTACCTAACACATCGATCTACCGCCAAGGTATATAATATTTACAGAATTGGATGAAAGAATGTATATAGTCCCGTTTTTAAGAGCTAGAAGAACCATGACTTCAGTTTACCTATTTCCATGCTATTTCCCACTGTGGCTACAAAAGACATCCATTAGATCTGCTTAGGCCTGTTTATTCACCTATCAACATGCATGCTTGTGCTGATTCACCCCTTACTTAGAAACTCACTGTATTTTCACTTGCACAAATCGTATCTGTTCTTCAAAGTCAATTTTTTTATTTTTTATTTATTTATTTATTTATTTATTTTTTTGGTTTTTCTCTGCTACCGGGAACTGAACTCACAACCTTGTGCTTGCCAGGCAGGTGCTTTGCCACTGAGCTAAATCCCCAGCCCCTTCAAAGTCAATTTTAAATGTCTGCTTCTTAATTCAGCCTCTTTACGTATCTCTGGCCTTCACTGGCTGTTTCTCTTCAATGCTCGCTTCTCTAGTGTACACTTTTCCACTTAATGTGATGTGTGGATGTGAGATCTGCCATTGTACGGAGCTGTCCTTGCCTCTGGGTCTGTTTTCCAACTAACGTTAAGAAAACCTGATAGATCAATAATATCACGCCTTTAATTTCTCATGTGCATATATCTTATTTACTGAAGTATTGAGAAGTTTAGCACATACAATAAAACTTTACAACAAGAAATATGAGAACAAATACCTGAGATAGAAATACCTAACTGTTACATTATCGCATCTTCAAATGTCTATGTATTTTTCTATTCTTTGTAGCTATCTATGACTGGTTTTTTGGGGAAAAGTTTTATTACTTATGTTACCTGGCAGATGATTGATTAATATGATATATTGAAATGGGTATTCCCTGAAGGATGGGTAACAACTCATTGACATACATGATATTTCACATACCATTTTTTGTGATAAAGTCACTTAAACTCTGTTGTTAGTGATTTCTCAAGAATATAATACATTACTATCTATAACCACAATATTTTAAATAGATCTCTTGAACTTATTTCTCTCATCTAACTGAATTTTTTTTTTTTCGGTCTTTTTGAGACAGGGTCTCACTATGCGGTTCAGGCTGCCCTTGAGCTTGCTTTGTAGCCCAGGTTGTTCTCAAGCTCACAACGATTCTCCTGCCTCAGCCTCCCGAGTGCTGGGATTACAGGTGTGTGCCACCACGCCCAGCTATCTATCTGAAACTTTGTTTCACTTAGTCAGCGTCTTCCCAACCCTTCCACCTCCAGTTCCCGTTAACCACGATTCTTCTACTTCTGTGAACCTGGAACCCACATGTAAGCAAGATCATGCAGATTTGTGTCTCTGTATCCGGCTTATTTCACTTAACATTCCCCACATTCATCCGTGTTGTCACAAATGACAGGATTTCCTTTTTAAAAGCTGAATAGTATTCCACAGTGAGTCTATCCTCCATATTCTTCATCCATTCCTTCTTGGTAGATGCTTGAACTGATTCCATGCCTTGCTATTGTGAATAATGCCACAATTCTATGGCCACTTTCAGTGATGGGTGAAAAATTGTTGCATTTGAAAGAATAGTGGAAAAGCTAGAGAAATGCAGTGAAAATATTAGAAAGGCACCCCGCTTCGAACTATATATATATTTCTGCCTCAGCCTCCCAAGTGCTGGGATTACAGGCACGTGCCACCATGCCCAGCTTTGGCACATATTATATTAGAGTATTTTATGATTTTACATAATGTGGTTGGAGGATGATAGAATTTTAGACCATAAATCACAAATACTTTAGTATAACTGATCAAAATTTCAAAAGGCTCCTTTCTTGAAATAAATACTGCGATGTCCCAAGGAAAGGATACATGCAGTATGAAATGTAAGAAAGAATCAGACATTGGAGACCTTAAAGTAATTATTTCATGAAATACACGTGCAACTGACTATCAGGAGTGAAATTTTTTTGGTGGGGATGGCAGCTTTAAAAAATCAAGGTCTGGGCTGGGGATTTAGCTCAGCGGCAAAAGCGCCTGCCTCGCAAGCGTAAGGTCATGAGTTCAGTTCCCGGTACTGGAGAAAAACCAAAAAAAAATAAAAAAATAAAAAATAAAATAAATAAATAAATAAATAAATAAAAAATCAAGGTCTATATGTTATTAGTGGAGTCTTATCTCCCACTATTTTATTGCTGTTTTCTGGTTGGTGTGTTGTTTTGCTTAGTCATTGTGTTTCTCAGGATGTGCAAATTACACCTAAAAATAATTCCAGAACCTGTTCACTTTGAGTTAGCAAAGACATAAGAAGAGTAGGAGCTGCAGGGTTAGCTGTATCCTTGAAAATAATAAAAGTCTAAATTTAATCTCCAGCTTCCGTGATCACCTGTGTAGAATAAAAAGATTTTGACTTCTTCTTTATCTAATTTAAAATTCTTGGTTGAAAACTTCTCTGTGTTTCAGTAAATAACTTTAAATGTTAAATGAAAACTAGGGAGGAGAACATATAAGTTCCTTTTTCTCCATAAACATGTTTTGACTGATGTTTTATTGCCTCTAAAAATCAAAAGAACAGATAAATACAAAGTCAATAAGGTACTTGATTAAAAAGTAAAAGGTCTGAGGGGTTAGGGATATGGCTGAGTGGTATATACTCAGAGTGGTAGGACACACTTTCAATATGTTCTTCATTCTGGGTTCAATTCTCAGCGACTAATCTTCCCCCAAAAAAGTAAAAAAATAACTTTACTTAGTTCAATGTCAGTATCAGAATACTCTCATGAATGCGTAGCCCCCTGAGCAATTAATGCATGCAAAATCAACAAATAAGGCCCGGCGTGGTGGCACACACCTGCAATCCTAGCACTCAGGAGGCTGAGGCAGTAGGATCACCATGAGTTGAAGGCCAACCTGGGCTACACAGTGAGTTTAAGGCCAGCCTGAATTGCATAGGGAGACCCTGTATCAAGAAAAATCAACAAATAAATTTTTCAAGTCTTTCTAGAGACTGAGAATATAACCTGAATATCTCTATTCTGTTTTTTTTTTTTTTTGGTTTTTCTCCGGTACCGGGAACCGAACTCACGACCTTGCGCTTGCCAGGCAGGCGCTTTTGCCGCTGAGCTAAATCCCCAGCCCCAATATCTCTATTCTGGACTTAACTCTGACCCACCTAAGATGAGCTAAAGCTCCTGGGATTGAGGTCAAGGACTAGAACCTCGCTTTCATCTACGAGAACACTGAACTTCCAGGGACCCTGAAGTAGACATCCCTTGCCCTGATTTAATTCCCTAAAGGGATAATAGTGATAAAACAGCTCCTAGTATCATACCTGTGTAACAGTGGCTCTAGATCTAGAGTATGGTTCTGAGTACAAAATTTTATTAGTGCCTTCTGCTACTTTCTCTCTTCCCTTATCGCAGACTTTGAGAGCCTCCACTTCTGACAGATATCAAAACTTTGGACTACTGTGGTCTGTTCTTTAAGGTCTCTGGTAACCTGCAGTATGTGGTGCTCTGACCATCACTGTCCATTGTGTCAGGTGTCCACATGTCCACTCTCTTACAGGACGCTTTTGTGAGTTCTCCTGAAATTCTCTTGCAGATTTCTACTCTGTCTACCTCAGCCCCTGTAACGACTCAGTCACACACACAGCAGCTTCACACACTCCTATTACAGTCTCAGCTGTGCTTCCATACCCAGTACTTTGCCTCCAATCTTTGTGGTTACGGATCTCACAGCTGTGTATGCAAGTCTCCAGCAAACTCTTGGTGGTGTCCATGTGACTCCTGGGAAATATCAAGTTCTCCGTCCTGACCAAGTCCTAGAAGCACCAACTGTTCTCCATTCTGCTATCTCCTTGCTCTGCCTCCACGGGCAGATCTGGCCAGACTTTGCTTCCCACTTCACCTCCTGAGAGAGAACCACCATACTCTGGAGCTGGACTTTAATCCTTTCATCTTCTACACTGCAAAGGTTCAAGAAAATGATGACCATATATATCTTTTATTCTGGTATTATGATGGGTCTGATATGTAATAGTCATTAAATAAATATTTTGAGTGAATAAATGAATACACTAGCCGGCCTAAATGAGAACAAGTGATATCTTCACATTCAGCTGGTGCACAGCCTTTGGAGGCTATTTTATTCATTTTTATCAGAAACAATTTTTAAATTTTCCTTTTTTTCTACCTAGCAATGCTACCTCTTGGAATTCATTCTAATTAAACGATTAGATAAGCACTCAGTATGTATGTGGTTAAGGAAAATATAATATTAACAAAATGAGAATTATCGATATGTGCAACAATACTTGGACATTCCTTAGATAAATTAATTATTGTTAATTCAACTATTAGGAATATTGTCCAGCCTTTAAATTTTTTGTGTGGATGTCTTTTAATTGATGTAGAAATCACAAACTAAAAAAGAAAAAATACAAAGCAACTCTGAATTCCAAACATATGAAGTGTACAAAGCTATTATCTGCAAAACAGACAATGTAAATTCAAGTAAAATATTTCAACATCATTCTAGGATTGACATTTCAAGCCAAGCAACAGTAACCATGCAGATCCATATATTGCATGGACTAGTTATATTTCAGAAAGTCGCCTCCTTAATAAATCCGACGGACCCCTGAGCTGACCATGATTGTCAATTTCTGCCTCAAAACCATCTATTCCTTCTGAAGTCATACAAGTACATTTCCCTTCCTTCCCCATTTAAGATTATACTGAAATTGACAAAATGCTGTGCATTATCCAACATATTTAACGAACCCAGTTTTGTATATTCATCAGGTTTGCCTAGTGGTCATTGTAATCAGATTCAACAAAAGAGCTCAATGCTAGGCTTCTATTAGATTTTAAAAGTAATATGTGTAGCATGATTATCTGTGATAGGGCTCTTAATCACATCATTCTTTTTAAAATTATCTGTAATTTATAATTCTGTATGTGATAAAGCTGTATTCTTTGTAATAAAAAAGGAAAGGATAAATGAAATAAGATCCACTTAAAAAGATTTAAATTGCATCTAATAATCACTGTCTGCATAAAGCAAGCTTCAGCACATTTCCTTTTATTCTATTCTCATGATAGTCCTAATTTTTTCTGGCTAAAGCTGTCATATTTTTGCCCTTATTACCATTTTGAGTATATTACAGATTTATATTTCCTACCAAAAATATCTCTGGCACATGTATATGACTAATATACATTTGTGGTTTGATCCTTAGTAACTGTATTAATCAGTTTCTCTGTCATTATTTCTCCTCAATCTCTTCAGAGTCTAAAAGAGAGGGTTTTTACAATCTTACCTTGACTGTCTTCTTGCATATTTCTCAACTGTGTCACTTCATGTTTACTTTTAGTATTTGGATGCTGTTATTCAGTTCATAGCTCTTCATAACTGTTACATTATCACTAAGATTTGTACCTTTGGCCAGTGTAAAACTATTTTTGTCTCATTGAATGATTTTCTTTATCAAATTTTAATTCACTTGAATTTTTATTGCTTTATTTTTAATTGGTAGATACATTGTATAATTTTATGCTTTAAGTTCTATTTTATTTGAAATTAAATTTAAGAAGCCCTGCCTTTTCTTGTTATTCAAATTAAAATTAGGACTTTTTCAAATGATTAAAGCTACCATGTCGTGGGTTTTGTTTCTTTCATTTCTCTTTTATATTTACCTCTCTGGGTTTTGTATTTGAAAAAAATTTTGTATAACTCTATACTGCTTTTTTATATTTAATGTAACAGTGTATTCTGTTACTCTTTGACTAATATTCTTAAAAGGTGTAACTAATACACTCATTTTTAATCTTGTATGCCTATGAGAATAACATAAGTAGCCTTTTAGAAGTACAAAGGCCTAGATCTGACCCATAGAGCTTTCAAATGTATTGATCTACTGAGGGGTTGATGTCAGCTATACTCTCAAAGCTTTGCAAGAGATTATAGCATGTAGAGAGAGTTAGAACCCACTAATTTAAACAGTACAAAAAAGAAAATCTTTTCCAGAGGCAAATAAAACATTTTGGGGAAAGTAACATACACCCAGTGTATTTGTGAGCTTTCTCATGGCTGGGACATAGCAGCATACACCTGCAACTTAAATGAAGGTGGCCCAGTTTCAAGGAATTCAGCACATGATGGGCTGCCTTCAAGGAAGGAGCTTCAAGGCACAAGGGTTTGGTGAAGGAACTATGTTTATTTCATGGTTTGCCTGGTAAAAGCGGGGAACAGTACCAGAGAGGAAAGGGTGAAGGAAAAGGCATAATACCAAGGCCTTGCCCCCATGCCCACCCGGATGTATTCAGAGGTGTACTCCACCAATCGCTTGCCTGGCTTCCAAACCAATAAAGTTGACAAAATCAAGCTTAACCATCACATCCCACCCTTGTCAACTTGATATCCAAACCCATCTCCTTCACCCATATTTAATCCCCAAGTGAATACAAGGTCCTAATTCTGCATAATATGATACAACTACCTTGCATCCAACTAAGAATGCAATTATCACTGTACCTGAGACTCAATAGTTCCAGCATTTTTGAAAAGTCTAAGTCCAAGTCTCTTCTGACATTCAATTTAACTTCTTATCTGTGAATCTCTTTAAAAATAAGAAAAAATTTACCTAATACCAAGATACAGTGATCAGAAAGAAAACAATCCTGTCCCACAATGGAGGAACAGGGGAATGGAAAATAATGGGAGCAAAGTCCAACAGGGTAAGCACAGGGTCCAAGGCACAAGTGGTGAAGTCTGAGTCCCAGAGACTCAGAGAGCTTGGGCAGCCTCACTTCTACTGCATTGCTGGTTGCAGCTCACATGGCCTTTCTCTTGAGCTGGCTCCACCCATGCCCTGGACTTTCCCCAGCAGTGAGTGCACTCTCCTGGCATCTGCACTGTATCTTTTGCTTCTTTCTCAATGCTTCATGCACTGCTGTCTCAGGGGCTCCTGGCCCGGCCTCTACCTTTCCTCTTAAATCTGGGTGGAAGCCCCCCTGAACCCACAACACTGCAGTTTTCATGCCGCTAAAACCAGAATCATGTGGGTGACACCAAAGTTTGCTGTCTACAGGAGCAGTATCCCCTTTAGAGCATGAATGCAGCAGCTTCTGAGTACCTGCATGGCTGAGCACAGTATAATTAATAATGGAAAATGAATTCCCTAGGAAGCTCTGGAGCAGGGGTCCCAGAGACTCCTTTCTCAAATGAAAGGTTCATGATTTTGCAATCCAATCTTTGAGTTGGTGAGGTCTTGCTGAACCCTGACATGCCCTCAGGTCATCGTTCTTCTTATCCCTGTATAAAATAATTGGGTTCTTTTTAACGGTGTTTTGGGTTTCTTCAGCAGCCATACTTTCTCTGGCCCTAACCTTATATGTCATTCCTTCTGGGCTTAATTTTAAGTTTTACAAATTTTTCTGCTCTGCTTTTTGTCCCTTATCCCTATAAAATCTGGCTAAAAGAAGTCAGTAGTACCCATGCCAAAGTCTGAATTCTGGGGTCTCTTGAAATTTCCTCCACCAGATCAAATAGTCCATTGCCCTTAATCTCAGCTTTTTGCAAAGTCCCAAGAAATGAGAGAAATGTAGAAAAATTTTCTGCTAGAGCACAACACACATGCCCTGCAGTCCAAGTGCCATTGGAGTCCTTGCTCACAGCTGAAAGCTTATGAACCTGACCTTTGCTAGTCACATAACTATCAGCATCTGGTCTTTTGATATCTCACCAGAATCCCTTATCAGGCTCTGCTTATTCTAGAGATTCTCTAGCCTGAATCTACAAATATTTCTACACTCCCCTCACAAACCTGTTACAAGGGCTTTAAGCAGCCTGGCCAACCAAAGAAGCATCAGTGACCTATCAATTTACTGCACCCAGTTTCACATCACTGAAACTCAGTACCCAGCACACACAACTGGAAGGGTGAGAAGTTTAATTTGGTTCACAGTTTCAGGGAATTCATTTAGAAATATTACGGTGGAAAGGCATGGTGGAGAAAAGATGCTGAGTTCATGGTTGCTAGGAAACAAAGCAGGAGAGCAGTACCAGAAAGCCAAGGATGAAGGACCAGACATAGATGTCAAGGCCAAACCTCCAAATCCAGCTGAATTGACAGAATCAAGACTAACCATCACAATGGTGTACTATAAACTCCATGTCTTAAAACTATAACGGGTTAAAACTACATGACTTAAAACTACAACTTTAAGCTCCATGGCTTTTCCCACATGAAGTCAAGCTATGTCCTTTCAAGGACTTCAACACACGGAATTAAGCAAAGGGAGCAACACTGCAGAGAATTAGTTTACACACAAGAGATTCTAGAGCTTCTGTAAGAGTTTTCACAGTCATAAAGTAGAAAGAATGCTGGAATCCAATCAAAGGGAAGCCAGCATTTACTGAATCTCTTTGCCTAGTCCCCCTTGAAGGGCCATCACCTCCTTCTGTTCTGCTAGCCTCCCAGCACTTATTACAGCATCAATTCATAATCACTTCTCTCTAGATATTTCTGTAATGTCTGTTATACTATGTAGACTGAGACTTCTTGAGAAAAGAAATCGTATCACTTGGTTTCCTGCTGTATTTCCTGCTTCTAGAATAATACCTGGACAATGAAAAGCATTGAATCAATTTGTTGAAAAGAGGCAAACAAACACATGGAAAAGAATAAAGAAAGGGAGGATAGGAAAGGATGCTGGTGAGAATATCTATCCAGCTAGAACCCTTTGCTCTATCAGTCCAAATCTGAATGATACTAGTCCTAAGTTTAGGTATTGGTAACAACCTCAAGGTTAAATGGCCCATGTTCTCACAGAAGCCCTTAATATGTGAGGAATCATCAGAGAAGGATCATTAGAGCAGGCTGTAGTTCAAGATGGCAGAAGGGCAGAAAGAAGTGATATTACATAACAGACAGATTTCGACTTTTAAAAATAGTTCATCTGAGTACATAGGTATGTACTATAAATGCAGTGTATACCATTTTACTCTGCCATATACCTGTCACTTTTCTTAAGTGTGACCTTGTCTGACCTTGTGCAGGGTAAAGTCATTAACACTAACCTGAAAAGCCTTATGAAACCAGAGTAAATATTTTAAAAATATGTTATTTCTCTTCACAAGTCAATATTTTATAGCATAGACTCTACATTGAAATAAATAAGAAAAATATAACCAAATAAAACTTTATAAAGTATAAAAACTGAAACACTTCTAATTAATGTGTTTCTACATAAAGCTGAACAAAACTAAAAGCTAATCTTATATGCTAACTAAAGGAAAAGAAATCATCAGAAAGCTGTTAGAAATGTGAGAATACAGATAAATGATAGTCAGAGAAAAAGGAACATGACTGCATAACACAGTAACTTTTAAAATAGAATAGGATGAACAACTTTATATCAATAAATTTAAAGTTTTACGTTTCAAATTAAATTTTATGAAACAGATTGCCTAAAAGTATACATATGAACACAACCGATTCAAGAAGACAAAAAGCCTACTTTGATGTGTAACTATTACATCAAACCAGAAATTATCATCTGCTTGCAAAAATGCAACTGATCTGTGATTGCTGGAGACCAGGAGGAAAGAAGGAGGGGCATGAAGGAAGGCTGAGTAACAAGTATCCCGATGCAGCTACATAAGAAAGTAAGCTTTACAGTCCTGCAGCACAGTGGGGTGTGAGAAGTTTGATAACCAATTATACATCTCACATATAATTAGAAGAGAAGAGCTTGAAGTCCCCAAATATCAAGAATCGATGAGATGAAAATGCCAATCACGCTCATGTAATCATTTACATATTGTATATACTCCATGAATACTTATAATGGTTGTGTCACTTAAAAATAATGAGATATTTTAAAACATTTTAAAAGATCAAAACAAGCAAAGGCAACAAATCAGATAATTTACAGCTGATTTTTACCCAACCTGGAAAGACAAGTGACCCAAAATTTATATAACATCTCATTTGCCATATAAAAGTGGAAGTTTATAAATTTTTTTCTGGAACTAGTACCTTTCAAAGGAGAATAATCAAAATATTCTTCATGCAAATATTTTTAATATTTCAAAGTAAAATTATTTGTACTATTTGAGGTCTCATGTATTCTGGTTCTCTGCAGAATTTATAAAAACAAGCTTGTTTGTGAGTACTGTTTTTAATAATTTCAGTTTGCCTAAACCCCCAAAACCTGAACTTATTTAGCATTCCTTTTGTAGAATACTTGGCTTAAAGATTTCCAAATGACTCTGAATAAAATGTAACCAAAACCTGCAAGAAAAATGTGTATTACAGTTGAATATCTTTATGGGACATCTAGTTTAATGTACAAAGCAGATATTCAAAGTTTAAATATCTCTCAGATCCATTTGGTGTGACTGGCAAAGAGAGAAGTTATGTATTCACAATCTGAAGTATTGCTTCATCCAATATCAGCATCATCAACTTTTGATTCTCTTATCTTTATACTAAAAATAACTCTGTGTGTTTGTTACATATTTCTTATTATTAAGGTGCATTTCAATGAGACATAAGTTGTGCTTAACTGGAGACTTAAATAAGGGAAATACAAAGAAAAGTATCTATGACTTTGGGGGAAAAACAGTTTATCAAACAGAAGGAAATATGTAAATTATTAAAATTACTGACAAAAAGGACTCAGAAGAAATAAAAAAGATAAATAATAGTGGAAAGATATTTTTAGAATATCCAAATTCTAAAAATTTGGACAGGGTGTGGTGACACACTCCTGTAATCCCAGCATTCAAGAGGCTGAGGCAGGAGGATCATTGCAAGTTTGAGACCATCCTGGGCTACAAAGTGAGCTCAAGGCCAGCCTGAACTGCATAGATAGACCCTGTTTCAAAGAGACAAAAAAATAAATAAATAAATAAAAATTAAAAAATAGAATAACCAAAGGATAGGTGTAGAGCATGCATATCATATAAAAAATCTATGTTCCACATGAAAAAAATCAAATATCCCAATTAAAATAGGAAATATACTTTGGTCTAGAGGATGATAGTTTTCTGAAATATATGTGAAAAATAGAACAATAATATTTATTCCAAATAATTACGTGAAAAGATGTGCAAATCCACTAGTAGTGAATAAAAAGTTAAAGTGCTCCTAAACGTCTACTAAAACAAAACATCATAAAGGTATGATTACACAGGATTTTTCATGCCTTACTAATATAGAATGATACAGTGTTGATTATTACTTGAAAATATCTCTAGCAATTGCAAATGTACCTCTGCACTACCCAGCATTTCTTTGGTTCAGTCTACTCTCTTGAGCATTTTTTCTTGCAAGTTCACAGACACAAGTAGAAAGTGACCATTATGTCATTACTTGAAATACTACAGTGGAAACAAACTAAATACCCTTTATTAAGAAGTTAATACATACATTCTATATTTATATGGTATATTCAGCTTTGCTTTGTTGGAAATAAACCCCAGACAACTTGAAGAAGGAAGGTATATCTCTGCCCACAATTTCAGTGGATTCAGCTGGTGATTACTAGATATAAGGCAGAAATATAACAGCAAAAATGTGGTGGAGGAGAAAAGTGCTTAGTTCATGGTGACGAGGAAGCACAGCAGTGAACAGTATAGTGAGGGAGAAAGTCAGGGACCAGATATGGTACCCCAAAACACACCCATGACCCTCCCAGACACACTTGTGTGACTTCCTATCACCTGGACATCTACCAAGCCAATCAAGTTAATAATTAAGCTTAACTGTCATATTCTATTCCTTGTCAACTTGATACCCAAAGGTATATCTTTAAACCATATTTGCAAGAACAATGAGTTCATAATCTTGACTAACATGATAACAACTATTCTGCTTATAATGGAAAACATGATAATTCCTTAGAAATATGACAGCTAAGCTTAATTGTCAGTTGGTTTGGGAACTACCTAAGGCATTAGTGAGGCCCTAGGTGGGCCATAGAGATGTTACCTTGACTGACCTCTTCCTCTCTAGCACTGTTCATCAGCTATGGCTTCTGGCCACTTTGAACTCAGTGATTTTGCTCTTTTCTGCCTTTCTGCCACGATGTTTTCACACGAGAACTGGCAAACCATGGACTGAATCACCTGAAACCATAAGCTGAATTAAACCTCTCCTCCTTTAATTTGTGGGAATCAGGTGTTTTGTTGCAATGATAGGAAAATGACTAATACACAAAATCAGCATTTCTTTTACTGCTGTATTCCCTAGAGAATCTCTTACGTAAGCACACAGAAAAAAGTAGAAAAATATCCATTATACCATTTTTTATAATATGAAATGGCTGGAAACAAGCTAAGTGTCCTTTAATGAAAAATAGGTAGACTGAATATTTGTATGGCATAAGCCACACAGGATCAGGAGTTATTAGATTTGATTTATATACATACACACTAGATTATCCCAAAACCAGCATTTATACTACATGACTTTAATATCTATTCATGTTTGTACACATAAATCAAATTCCTACATTTTAACTACTACAGATCATAATTTCTAATTTATATTTTCCATTCAATATTGTTTTAAAATAAGCAAATCATGATATAATTTTGGAACTGTAAAACACAAAGCAGTTTGCTACTTTAGTAAATGATGAAAACATTTTTGGTAGCCATAGAAACAAAATAAGCATGATTCACTTCAGGGTGACGGTGCAAATTGGAAATGGAGGTGATCAAACAGAATCAGGGAGGGATTCAAAGTAACATGAGCTGCATCTTTAAGGTTTTATTTCTTACAATAAAGTAAGAGTCAACAAGAAGGGAGTTCAAGAAAATATAAACAGAGCCGGTGCAGTTGTGGTGGTCAGGACTGGCAATGATTTTTTTCTGCTTGCAGAAAACTAAGCAGGTCTTTCATCAGGCCCAAGTGTGCACTCCATAAAACTCAATTTTACCAAAGAATTTTGTCCTGTCAGTTTAGTGTGAGCCACACAACCTGTACCTGATCACTGTTGATGTCTGACTTGGTTCTTCTCCTTAGATGATGTCTGAGTGCTCTGACCTATCTTCAGCAAGAAGGTCAGTAAGTCTTTGGGCACCATCTCCCTTTCTCTTGCTGCTTCTTTTAAAGGAGTTTCCATTGACTCTCACCTGTCACTGCTGTATTCAGAGTTGAGCCCAAGTTCTCTCCTTACTGAAAAATCCCATTTTCATGTTCACTGAACTTGTCACCATGGTCCTCCGTGCAGTCTTCATTATTGTGCTTTCCCAAGCATCACTGAATGTTTTTTTTTTCAACAGGAATGTGTACCTTTCTATTTTCTGTGCTTTTTTGAATGTTTGGAATATCTCATTATTTTCAAAATATTTCACAGAATAAAGTTATTTCCTGACATTTTTGCGTACAAAGATGTTGTTCTTTTTTTTTTTTGGTTTTTCTCTGGTACCGGAAACCGAACTCACGACCTTGCGCTTGCCAGGCTGGCGCTTTTTGCAGCTGAGCTAAATCCCCAGCCCCAGATGTTGTTCTTGTAACTATTTCTTTCTTAATTTCTCTTTTATCTCCACTTTTATCTTTAGTCTCTGTTTTAAATCCTTAAATTTAGGCTGGAATCATTCTCATTAAATGATACCTTTACAGCCTGAGGTTTCTTCGCAAAACTATTTTTAAAAATATTTGCAATGGTTCCATAACTGCTTGGATGAATGAATTTTATAGCACAAGCTCCCACTTCATTTGTTTAACATTTTGATATACTTCATAAATGGCTAGTGGCTCGTTTCAACAAATTCATTTTGAGAAAGAGTCTATGACACCTACTTTTTAAGTCCTTGCGTTCAGGAAGGTATCTATTTCTGCTTTAGAAGAAATGCAAGACATGCTAGTATTATGGGCAGATATTAAATGTCTCAAAAGTCTTATGCATTGCGGGCTTAGATGCCAGCCTGTGTTGATATCTAGAGATGAAGGAACCTTTAAGAGTTCAAACTTACTAAAGGAAAGTTGGATCACTTGGTGCTCTTCCAGGTGACACTGGGTCCCCAGCATCCTCCTTTCTTTCTCTTTCTTTTCATGGGTGCTTTGAAATGAGCAAACTCCCTGTATTATATACTTTGCCATGATGTACTGCTTCACCACACGCCCAAAGCAGTAGAGCTGATCATACCTACAAATCTCTGAAATTGTGACCAAAATAAACTTTCCTCCTCATAAGTGAAGTATCACAGGTGTTATGTTACCTGGATAAAAGCCAACACAATGCCTAAACATGCAATTCATGGGTTTGAATGTTTTCTTCTCAAAATGTTATACATGTTGACTTTTGCTTACAGGTATTTGGGGTTAAAGAGGTACGTTAAGTCGGTCAGTCTGATTTTTGATTCATCGTTAAAATGGTTAGGTTTTCTTAAACTGAAAAGTTCTTTTTGTTTTTCAGTTCAAAATTGTTTTTAGGATTATAATGAGATTCTTTAAGCATTAATTTTGCCTAAACTATGGCTACCCTTTTTAGTGAGTGTAGTTTGATCTGCTCCATACATAGGATGTAGTCCTCAATGATATTTTAAATGTACAAATGTATTCTGTTAGGTGTATTTTCTCCTTTTAGAACATAAATACTTAATTTCATGGGAGACTTCCATTCTGCTGCTTTCCTATGGAGAATATCTTTAATTACTATTTTAACTTATCATTTTCTTTTTACTATCTTCTGGCTTCAATTTCTTATATTTATGTTCCACATCATTTAATCTTTTTTCTTATGTGAATATTGTATTTATTACTTCCAGAGTAGGTTTTACATTTGAGATAGTGTTCTCATAGCCTTCAAGTTCTTACCTGAGCAAGTCTCCCCTTCCTCTGAGCCTTCCTATCCATTCCTGCTATGGTGGTTTCTAACCAAAGGAGTGTTACAAAGTAGCCTTAGTTCTGCTTTTGTTCCATTTGGGTGCATCAGCATGATTCTGTTAGAGAGCAGCCCCAGCGTGGAACAGACTTTAGTTGGTTGCTAATAAACATAATTCTGAATATCTAGTGGCATTTGCTGCTATACCCTAACTACTAGATTAGATGTTCTACTGCACACACCACAAAACTCTCGGGCACTTTGAAACAGTACAGTAGATGAAAAACTTCCATTTTCATCCTGTCTTGTTGCTGCCAGGTTTTTGCTTCATTCTTCACCTGAGGAAACAGATTATTCACAAATGGAGGGTGTCATTTCTTGCACATTTCTCCACTATGTATTAGCAAATACAGAATCTATACAGATGTAGGAAAGTGGGGTGAGTACAGGAATTAACCAGGCCCATCTGGAAAAGATACTCATGCAGTTTCAAATAGGCTTGTTGATTGTCTGTCTCAGTCTCTCTGTCTTTCTGTGTCTCTGTGTCTCTGTCTCTCTGTCTCTCTGCCTATTTCTGTCTCTCTCTATCTCAATAAATCTACCAAATACATCTGTTCTGAAATGGAATCTGGAAAAAAAGAAGATGACTAAAATTTATTTCTACCTACATCTCGAGTAGCAGCCTACTATATTTCATAGAATGTGCAAGTTATATTTGTGATTCATAATGAATTTTTGATCCTCAATTTTAAACATATTATAGAAATATAGTTCATAAACAAGGAACTACACATTTTTGGGGGAGTCGGGTCTTTCCATGTAGCCCAAGCTGGCCTCAAATTCACAATAATCCTCTTGCCTCAGCCTCCCATATGCAAGCACCCATGATACCATCATGACAACCAAGATAATATATTTCCCCAACTCTCAGTTTTTTATGTAGCTTTGCATCCTTTATTTGTTCATTTTTTGTTGTTGACTTTGTTTATTGTTCTAAGAACACAACATGGGATCTGTACTCACTGATTTTAAGGTGCACAAAGCCATATTTTTCACTATAGGTATTTGATATATATTAAAATTACATCAGTCTGAAAATATTGTAAATAATATAGGCAAACCAACTATTTCCTCTCTGCTTATATATTAAAGTTATGATGAGGCTGAGCACGGTGGAACATGCCTGTAAACCCAACATTCTGGAAACTTGAGGCAAAAAGATCACAAGTCTGAGCCCAGCCTGGACAATTTATTAACTTAGTGAGACACTGATTCAAAGTGAAAACAATTTTAAAAAAAGGAGGCTGGGAATATGAAGTAACTGGGTAAAAAGGTACTTCTGCTTGCAGAACAGGTAAAATTCACATGTACAGCACTGACTGTTGGCAAGGTGCTAGACCAGCTGGAATTCTCAGACACTGATGACTGATTGAATCTCCAGTGCCAGGGAAAAAAATGAAGTCATGATCAAACTATGCACACTATTATTTTGTTTGTATAAGTGCAAATATTCAAAGTTGTAGAAAAGTTCTTGGTGAAAATCTATAAAAAGTTCAAAATCACTAACTTATTATAATTATGTAGGTATTAAGTACATTAGAAATAACTATCATGATATATGTATATGATCACACCATTAATAAATATATGAGTACAGAAATGTGCACACCTAAATCATAAGTAATTATACTGTGAATTTAGCACTCATTTTAGTGTTTTATAGATTGATTCAATTTGGCAAGCATGTAAAATACCCTAGGTACTCTGAAGTGAAATAGATAACTAGAAGTTTTCAATATTTTTCTTTTACAAGAAATGATAAGTAGAAGGAGCACAGTTTTCATTCACTGAATCATTTCATTCCCAAATATTTGCTGCCTGCCACTCACGGACATGCTAAAGTCTTGGTAGTAGCTTCTGACCTAATAAAAATGGGCTGAGAGGAGAGAAAAGCAAAAAATGAGAGTGGTTAGAAGGGCGTCACTAATCAGATCGTATATGAATGATGCGAAAACACCGAGAACGGGAAAGAATCTGACCCGAGAAGAAACGTGGCCAGTAGATGGTGCAGAATGTGGTAAGCGCCACACTTCGCGCAGTTGAAGATTTCAGCAGGAACCAGTCCAACAATCTGTCCTTCAGAGTCTGTCCACAGGATTGAGAGGAAAGACAGGACTTTTCACAGAGCTTTAAAACTACCAGGAAGTTCTATAACTGAAACTGACGAGAATTAGAATAAAGACGAATAGATGTTCACCGGCGAATTAGACAAAGCTGCAAGGAGAAGTAGTTACCAAGGGAACTTTCAAAAGGGAATTTTTTTATGAAAACAAATAGATAACAAAATGAATACTGAGAGCTGAGGAGATGACACCTACGACACATGTGTTCGGAGAAGAGGGAAGGAATTCTTACAGAAGAAGCAATATTTGAGAAGTGGACGGTAAATCATTTTCCAAAATCAACCAAGCCATTAAACTCTTGGCATGTTAGAATCAGTTAGAAAATAAGTAGGTAAGTGGTAAATTTTAAAAACCAAAAACATTTGAAGTCATAAAGTGATGTTAATATTGGATTTTTAAAATAACAAACAGACAGGCATCTCAAAATGTGCCTGTAGTGCCAGCTACTTTGGAGTGTAAGGCAGGAGGGTTCTGCGCTCTGGAAACCATAGCAAGATCAAGTATCAAAAAATAAAAGAAAGAAAGTAAGAGTGACCCTAACTGTATATCGATTATAAAAGACAATCTAAGGAGAGGCACCTTATCATAGAAATTGATTGCTAGCTCAGAAACAAACCACACATATAAGGATATTTGATTTGTAAGAAAAATGGCAGGGCTGGAAGGTGCAGAGAGCTGGTTGTTGTTGTGGTTGTTATTGTTTAATAAATAGTGCGGCATCAATTGGACCTTAGCACGAGTGAAAAATAACTAAGCCTTCACTTCACATCATGCACCGACGTAACTCCTACTTGACTGTACATTTAGATATGAAAAATAAATCCAAAAATTTTGTAGAAGATAATTTAGGAAAATATCTTACTCTGGTACTGTATAAGCAAGATTTTCTTAAATTATATTCAGAACATATAAAGTAAATGAGAGGTTAATAAATTTAACTATGTTAAAATTAGGAATGTCTGCAACAAATATCAATGCAAGTGAAAAATCACGCCACTGCATAAGGCAAGACAGCTGCAGCACATAAAATTCTCAAAGGGCTTCTGTCCAGAATACATGCAGAACGCTTTCTTTTCTGATTTTCTATTTCAGTTAATTCGTACAGTTTGTGTATACGTAATGACCACATTCATTCTGGGGGTCTGTATCTGTCTATGATGTGTCTTGATTCCTCCTTTTTTCCTGTTCCCTTCCTCTTTTTTCAAGGCCCCACTCCCTCCCCTTTCACAAAACTTGGTTTTCATTTTCTCTCTCATTTTTTCCTTTCCTTCATTTCCCCTCCTCTCGCCTTATTTCCCTTTTCCTTTTGAAGTTGCTTCCTATTTCACAGTATCTATTGTACATTTATGCTCTTACTTACATAATGTGATATTTACACAAGTATATCCAATTTATTTCATTTTTGATTATATTCTCAAGGTCCATCCATTTAGTTACAAATGTCTCAATTTTCTCGTTCTTTATGGCTGGGCAATACTCCATTGCATTTAAAAAAAAAAACACATCTCTGGCTTACCACCTGCCAAAGACTGAAAATAGACCCAAGCCTATCACCATGCACCAAACTCAGGTCAAAATGGTTCACAGATCTCAATATTAAACCAGAAACACTCAGTCTATTGGAAGAGAAGGTAGGTAAAAACCTTGAAGACATAGGGGTAGGCAGAGAGTTCATGAACAAAAACCAAATTGCACGTGAAACACTTGAAAGAATCAACAACTGGGATCTCATCCTACTGAAAAGTTTCTGCACATCTAAAGAAATCACCAGCAAAGTAAAAAGAAAACCCACAAACTTGGAAAAAATTTTAGCTGATTGTCCCTCAGACAAAGTGCTTCTATCTAGAACATATAAAGAATTAAAAAATATCAGCGCCTCCAAATTCAAAGACCCAATCCAAAAATGGGCAGCTGAGATGAATACACACTTCTCAGACAAGGAGATACAAATGGCAAATAAATATATGAGAAAATGTTCAACATCATTAGTCATTCAAGAAATGCAAATTAAAACAACACTGAGATTCCACCTTACCGCAGTAAGAATGGCTAGCGTTAAGAAATCAACCAATAACAAATGCAGGTGAGGCTAAGGAGAAATAGGAACCCTTCTCCACTGCTGGTGGGAATGCAGACTGGTGAAACCACTGTGGAAATCAGTTTGGAGATTCCTCCGAAAACTAGGTCTAGAGGTCCCATTCAACCCAGGTATCCCCCTGCTGGGTATTTTCCCAGAAGATCTAAAAACATCATATCACAGTGATGTATGTGCACCTATGTTCATAGCAGCACAATTTGTAATTGCTAAAATGTGGAAGCAACCCAAATGTCCATCCACTGAGGATTGGATAAGAAAATTGTGGTACTTTTATATAATGGAATATTACTCAGCTGTAAAGAAAGATAAACTCGAGGCTTTTATAGGTAAATGGTCACAACTAGAGACCATACTCATAAGTGAAATAAATCAGACATACATGTGCAAGCACCGCATTGTTTCACTAGTGTAAAGCCTGAAAGAGTTAATTTAAACTAGGAGATATGATAGACATTATGAATTGGTAGAAAAGCACTCAAAGGTAAAGTGTAACTGGGATATGGGAAAAGAGAAGGGAAAGAAGGAGAAAGTTTGTATGTATGTATATGCAGGATAGTTAACTTGGCTGTTCTACTGTCTTGTATTTCCTTGCTGAAAGAAACTGTCAATGAGGCCTTGGTTGATCAGCTTTGTATGTCTAAATCTGTTTCCATGAGAAACTACTTTGAATATATCAATATGTAATACAACAAGCACTGTTAATTCCCTACCACTCTGTTTGTAACTCTGTAATGTCTATACTGATCCTTTGGTATTTTGTAAAATGTTGTCTGTCTGTTAGTATTTTTCTCCTTTTATTTCTAAAATAAAAAAAGAAACACATCTTTTTATCCATTCACTGCTTAATGGGCATTTGAGTTGCTTCAAAGATTTAACTATTACAAACCATGCCACTATAAACATGGGTGCACATATATCTCTGTGGTATGATGCTTTTAATTCTCTTGGGAAAATACCCAGAAGGGGAATAGCTGGGTCAAATGGGACCTCCAATCCTAGTTTTTTGAGGAATCTCCAGACTTACTTCCACAGTGATTGCACCAGTCTACACTCCCACCAACAGTGGATAAGTGTTCCTTTTTCCCCACAACACCTGCAGCATTTATTAGTTGGTTTCTTGATGATAGACATTATTTCTGGAGTGAGATGGAATCTCAGTGTTTTAATTTGCATTTCTCAAATGACCAGTATGTTGAACTTTTTTCATATATTTATTTACCATGTGTACTTTTTTGAGAAATGTCTATTCATCTCAGGTGCCCATTCTTGGATTGGGTCTTTGAATTTGGATAGCCTGCTTATTTTCAGTTATTTACATATTTTATATATTAGGTCTTTGTCTGAGGAACAGCTGGCATAAATTTGTTCCCACTCTGTGAGTTGTCTCTTCATCTCTTGGTGATTTTATTTGCTGTGCAAAAGCTTTTTAACAGGGCGAGATTCCAGTTGTTGATTCTTTGTGACAGTTACTGTGCAATCGGGGTTTTGTTCATGCAGTCTTGGCCTGCACCTGTCTTCCAGAGTTCTACCTAGTCTATCTTCCATCAGATTGAGTGCTTCTGCTTTAATATTTAGATCTTTAATGCATTTTGATTTTAGTTTAGGAAATTACAATCTCTTCTCTGAAACAATGGTTAGTAACTTAAACTGGAATTTCATAATCAATATATGATATATACAAATTGGAGAGTATGTATAGGTAAATTTACTCACTATCATTAGTAAGTGGGTAAAAAATGCTTCTACATACAGAACAGGCAGAATTCTCATGTACAACACTGACTGTTTTGAAGGTAGTAGACAAATTGGAATTTTCAGACATTGATGACTCAAGTATAATTTATCACAGCTTTGGAAAGCTTTTGTCATCTTTTAAAGAGAACCTACTCTTTCACCCAGAAATTCTACTCCTAGCTGTATATACACATAAGCAAAATAAATGTGCTCAAAAGACTCATACAGCATGCTAAAAACAGCATTATTTTATGGACTTGCTGAATTTAAAATATCCAAATGATTGTCAATGGTAGCATGGAAAAATACCTTTGGGATGTCTTCCAAGAAGATAATATGTCATATTTCTCTTTGGATCATGGTTCTAATTTTGTATATTCATTTTGTTATAAGTTTTCCACACCTATTTTTGTATGAGTTAATGCTGTACTTAAAAATACATTCATATAAATTGGAGAAATCCCTTTAGAGGACACAAGAGAGTTGGGCTAATTTATTGCCAACAGAGATAGAGGTAGATAGAGTTGAGAATATATTTTAGAAATAAACAAATGGAAGCTTCACTTACAAGATGGTAGGAATTCACCACTGGTTGTTATATTGCATATTGTGGTCTTCAAATTAGTTGTTTGGATTACCATATATAAACATGCAAAATTGGCCAAAAAAATTAAAGCATTAACTGTTCTTTTCAATAGATCAATAATGGTTTGATCAGTCTTCCATGCTTATATCTGGTAATCTGAGCAACTTTGTTGAAGATAACAATATGTAGTATAACAACCACTGTTAATTCCTATTATGTTGTTTTGAAATGCTGTATCATTTTTATTGTTTTTGTGTTGTTTTGTCTATGTTGTTATTTTGTTATTTTTAAAATTCTCTTTAAAATTAAAAAGGAAATAGAAACTACAAGAGGTGCAGATGGAGAGGGATAATGTATAGGATTTTGTTTACATTAGCTTTGGTGACAGTAACATGGTTCACTAGTTATTATTTTAAGACCAAGCCAGGAAAAAGAATCCAATTTCATCTCTGAGTCAGTAGTTACCTATCAGTTCGGAATTGAGCTAAGGTTTGGGGGGCCCTTGAAGTGTTTTTTCATGTAAATAATTTTCCGTTTTATTTTAATATATTATTCTTCTCGGTGTACATAACATGGGAGAGGAGATCGCCAAATGTAACTAAAGAAGCTTCTCCCTTAGCAACTCACACTAGAATTCAGAATGAATGATCCGGACATTACACAGACAATCAAGGAAAATTTCAGATGAGTATTTGTATATAAAACTACCACACTTTTTTTTTTTTTTTTTTT
>NW_004955432.1:19710431-19765303 GCF_000276665.1 Chinchilla lanigera
GTTCAGTTCCCGGTACCGGAGAAAAACCAAAAAAAAAAAAAAAAAAAGAAAGATGTGCTGAAAACCAGTTCATTCTCTACTGTTCTAGATTATTTAAATCTTTAGAAGCAAAAAGAATCTATGTGATACACACAGCATTTTTGTGTAAGAGAGAAATAATTACTATTATACAAAATTTTAGCCCAAGAAGCCATACTGATATCCTCAAAACTAAGATGCTCACGCTGCTTGCAATGTTCAAAATGCCATGAAGTGGCATGTGGTTAATATATTTAATAAAATAACTTTAGTTCATGAAATAAATATTGATATTTGTCCTTTTATGGTATTCAGAGATGTATAGCATTTCCTCCTTAATTTTATAATTTAGATTTCTATGTTAAACAATTAAGACAATTCAGAGTGAAGGTAACAATAGTGATATTTTTCAACTTTAAAAGGTAATATTTTCATTAATCTTTTCTTAGCTTATGTGAATAATAGAATATTGCTCTTTATTGGTGAAGTAAAGTTTAATTTGCTGTGACATGAACTATGCACACACTTGTTTTCATAATCATTTTAAAATTTGTTTTTATTTTAAAGAGAAAAGAACTGAAACATATTTACAGGCACACAGATATAAATAAAACAACATAAAAACAATACAAGCAATACAGAATCTCAGACAAGGTGATGGGAAAGTAACAGTGATTGTTGTATTACATATTGGTATCTTCAGATTAGTTACTCAGGTAAACAAATATAGTCCTGTAAGAATGACCAAACAATTACACATTAATAAACATTGATAATTATACAGTGTAAAACAGGAATGATTACATAGCTTAGATTTAAGGTGTGTCCGTTCCTACAGGTTTGAACAGCATACAGGAAAAACGACACATGGCTTAGATTTAAGGTGTGTCCGTTCCTACAGGTTTGAACAGCATACAGGAAAAACGACACTGTGTACGCGGCAGTGAGAGTAGTTGGAACAGATATCAAGAGTTCTGAAGGCCTTGGATGTGAGGATTTGAAGCACACTCGTCAGAAAACCGCTTCTTAGTTATTCTTAGAAGAAACATATGCACGACCAAGGCCTGCCAGGGGGTAATTTACATAATTCTCCTTGGCACGTTGGAGCCATTGATTCTCAATTGCTAACCAATACAGTACAAGAAGTAGATTGAGAAGAACATAGATATACTAAAAATTACTTTTAAAATATATTGGATAGGGCTGGGGATTTGGCTCAGCCACACAGCGACTGCCTGGCAAGTGCAAGGTTGTGAGTTTGATTCCCGGTACCGGAAAAAAACAAAAAACAAACAAACAAAACAAAAAAACAAAAAATGTAGAAATTTTAAAATAAGTGAATAATTGACCTTGAAACAGGGTATTAATGGAAGATGTAAAGGTAAAATATGCTATATTTTGAAGTTAAAAATTTATTATATATGCATCTTTATTAATATGAAACACTTATTTTATTTATTTGTTTATCTTAACAGGCAAAAGGCATGTATTTTATTATTACCATGAGACTAATAGAGCTAATGAGCTAATTAATATCACATATTTAGCATTTCTGTGTATATGGTAAGAACACTTAAAATCTATTCACAGTAATTTTCAATATAGAATAATACATTTTTAGTATACAAAATTATAGTAACTAGAAAAGTAAAATATTACATTCATTTTTTATTAAAATTGATGAAAATGTTCTTTAAAACTCTCCGATTTCTCGATTACCCTATGAGGATTTCAGTTCTATTTTAAATATTGCCAATGTTTTGATTGGGATTAGACTTCCAATCCAAATTTCAAATTTAGTTAATAATAAGTGTCTACTATGCAAGAATTCACAGTTCAAAATATTTCCCTTTGTTGGAACAACTAGCCCTCAAAACAACTCGAGAAACAAATGTAATGTCCAATTTAAACAATGATAAATTTGAAGTTCTGCCTAGAAAAGTTCTATTGCCACTTCCGAATGGAATCATGCTTATTAAAGGTCTGGCCAAAGATTAGGTTGACATTTTATGACTCCCAATATACAGTGGCTTTCAGTGGTAACTACTGATAAAGACATACTGATGAGAAGTTTTTTTAACTCTAATTTTTTTCTTCAACATTTTCTGCATAGTTGCAACTAACAGTAGTAAACTGAAATAAATAAACTTAATAACAACATTACCCTTGTAATATGGATAAAAGTGCCTTAAAACAGTAAATGAAATTTTTTTCTAGCATCATTTTTCATATTATTATAGTTGTACTGGAAAGCTATTTAAAGTTCTTTAGAAAGATTTGAAATTTCAGAAGTGTTATTGAATTTCTTAAAATATGATTTTACTTTATTTTATTTTCACAGCGTTTTACATAACCTCAAGGTATTTCTGAATGTTTAATTTAATTAATTTCAATGCATATTTATTGAAAGTAACCAAATGCCAAGGGCTCTACTAGACACTTGTAGATATGACAATATAAGTAAATCGTTGCCTGTCCTTATGGTATTTTCCTGGGGCACATACAGAATTAGCATAGAGCAGTTCCTGTGAAGTGGAGACGTTATCAAAGCTACCACAAGGCAGGCAATGCTGGAAATGAAATTATGTTCGCCATAAAATCCGAAATTACAAAACAGGTGAAAGAAGTGAATAGTGAGTTGTGTTCAAGAAAAAGGAGAGGAAACATAAAGTTGGAGGACAGAATTCAGGAGCAAAGCTTTTTAAATATATATGTGAGAGACCCAGAAGATAAATACAGAGCAAAATAAAAGATAGCAGGAGGTAGGGAGATCTTTGTCAGAGGGGGAGGAGACGGAGGGAGGGGAAAGAGACAGAAGGAAAAGGGAATGGAAGAATTAAAGGAAAGAATGGAGACAGGGCTTAGGCAAATGGGAGGGGACCAAGAGCTGGAAGAAGCAGGAAGGGGTAGGATGGTGACAAGACAAGAAAAAATTAAAATGTGTTACGTCCGTGTTCTAACTCCCCACAAGCTGGAGCATGTGCTATAAACATTTGCTAGTTATGTACTGCGAGCACATACTAATGAAAAATTAAAAAAATAAAACCCTAAAACCAAAATATTAACAGGCAAAGACTTTTTTATTTTAAAGATAAAAGAATGGAAACATCTTAACAAACACACATGCACTTAGAGAATAACACAAAAACAATACAAGCAAGACAGAATCTCAGACCAGGTGATAGGAAATTAATAACGGTTGTTGTATTATGCATTGATAGCCTCAATTTGGATGCTCAGATAAACAAATACAGACATGTAAGATTGATCATACACTTAAACATTAATTGTTCATTTCAACAGAGCAATCAAAGTCAGTGGTACAACTGTGTTAGCTATCCTGTGTGTGTGTGTATATACATATATATAAATTTTTTCCCCCTTCTTTCTCTTCTCTTTTCCCTCATCCCAGTTGTTCTTTCCTTTTCAGCAGTTTCTTTCCCTTTCAAAATGTCTATTGTACCTCCTAGATTTTAGTCACTCTTTCAGGTTCTTACACTAGTGAGACAATGCGTTGTTTACTCATGAGGGTCTGATTTCTTTCACTTATGAGTGTGGTCTCTATTTTTTGTTTTGTTTTGCTTTTCTCTGGTACCGAGAATCGAACTCATGACCTTGCACTTGTCAGGCAGATGCTGTGCCACTGAGCTAAATCCCCAGCTCTGAGTATGGTCTCTAGTTGTGTCCATTTTCCCTTAAAAGCCTCGAGATTATCTTTCTTTATAGCTGAGTAATATTCCATTATGTAAAAATACCACAACTTTTTTATCTATTCCTCAGTGGATGGGCATTTGGGCTGCTTCCACGATTTAGCAATTACAAATTGTGCTGCTATAAACATGGGCGCATGTGTATCACTGTGAGACGATGTTTTCAGTTCTTCTGGGAAAATACCCAGAAGGGGAATAGCTGGAGTGAATGGGACCGCTAGTCCTAGTACTGAGGAATCTCCACACTGCAGACAAAGACTTTAAAAGTGCTGTTATAGATACATGTAACAATTTAATGCAAAGGAAATCAAATACAGTGAACAGATATGGAAGTTAAGGAAGAAATAAGAAAGGAAAAAGAATGAGAAGGTAAATTGAGGAAGTAAAAGCTGCAAGAGCTGATCATCAGCAGGATATTTGTGGTAAACAAGACACTCATGCAATATTTGGTGAACTTGAAATCTAAAATAAATTGTTAATAACATCTTACACAAGAACCTCTGAAATAATCATTTGTCTATCTTGCAAAGACTTGTGTGCCTACCTCAGTATGTTACATGGCAGTCTTCTTCAAGAGTTGGATCAGGAGTTAATAGCAGTATCTGTAGACACTTTGAAGAGCCCTCTGGCAGTCTGAATTTTAATAAAATTTGCTAATGAGAAATGTAATGATGGTCAGGGATACTGCACCTGATTTTCCCTTGTCATCTTTCAGTTCTATATGAGAGAGAGAAAGAGACAGACAGACAGACAGACAGAGAGACACAGAGACAGACAGAGAGACACAGAGAGATAGAGAGAGAGATCTTCATCTTATTCTTTCCACTTCGTTGAGGTTATCCTTACATAATTATTAGGTTTGGAGACCTAGACATATTGATTACCCAGAACTCAAAAATCATTTAGAGAATGAGTCTCTCTCTCTCTGTCTCTTTCTCTGTTTCTCTCTCTCTCTCTCTCTCTCTCTCTCTCTCTCTCTCTCTCTCTCTCTTTCCCTTTCCTGCTCCCTCTCCCTCTGTCTCTGTCTCTCTCTCTGTCTCTGTCTCTCTCGCTCATCTCTATCTCTATCTCTTTCTCTGATTCCAAGTTCCTAACCTGGCTTTTAATTTATCTGAAATTTTATTTAAGTAACATCTCTTTCTGGCCCAACCTGAAAATATCTGAGTCTTACAGTCTTCTTGTAGAACACTTTCCATGGCATCAAAAAATAATCACAAACCAAATTACACAATCTGGGAGATATTTCCATTTGATTAAGTGATTTTCGCTGAAATTTCATACCAAGAAAGAAAGGAAAGCGTATAGCAAAAGCAGAGAAATAACATCCATGTATCTGCTTGCTGTCCATCTTTCTACCCTGACTGCCTTCCCGTTGGGAGCTCAAGAGCCCCTTCACTCCAGCTGTCTTCCTCTCGGAGGTCTGCACTCCTCTCATCACTGCTGCCTGCCTCCCTCCTCTCACCCTGCTCCTCCGCAGTGATGCCCTGAGTCCTTCCCAACAACTCCAGCCGTACCATATTTTCTGCTGTCTTTCTGATGTATGTCCATCAAATCGGCACAAAGGCCTAACATGGGGCAATGTGCTTGAAAGATTGGGAGAAGGCGAAAAAATCCTCCTCAACAAAGAGGCCTGGAGACAAGAACATTAATTCTTGAGCTTCTTTTAGCTTGGTACTGCTATCAATTTACATAAATCCCTGATAGTATCTATGGGTTTTTATGTATATGCATAGTGATAAGTGACATTCTCATGCATATTCTTTGATGCTTCTTTTCTGCTTCTCAGGCAGCAGCGGGGCAGGTCCGCGGCTACAGTATCACTACATTGTGCAGCCCTCAGGAGGTCTTCTCTTCCCACCTTGGAATAGGCCCATGGAGTCTGGAATCAACGGAGCAAACAGGACTTGAGCCTCCGTATTCAAACAAGGAGGTGTTCACATTCATTCATTTATTTTTAAAAGATTGAATTATTTACATTCCACTGCACCATATCCATTTTCAATGTCTTTAGTACTTGTGAATTGTTATATTGGAAAGAACTTTAAGAGGTCATGCAGCCCACTTCTTGATCTACTTCCAATGTAAAGAATTAGTAGAGTAAAACTTTTGGAAATGATAGACTATTAGGTGCTACAAGCATTAGACTTCAAGTTACTACCTACTGTACAATGTTGCCACTATCAAATATGGACTGTGATCTTAAGAAGATTTATTGAAACTCAGAATGTTGAAGTTTAATGATTATAGTATAACTATATGTAATGGAATAGATTAAAATAAATTATAACTATTTTAGAATACATCCGGGAAGACTCTGAAGCTAGTAAAACCCTTATCTTGTTGAGTATAAATTATCTTGACTTTGAGTCCTACTTGCTCAGTAACTTTCAGTGTTAAATCCAAACATGTTTGTTCGTATCTGAGTGGTCCCTCCAGAGCCATACTCGGAGTTTGGGGAAGGGGTCTGAGCTAGGGAGGTGGCTCACTGACTTGTTCTCAGGAGGTGGGGTCTGGTGTCCCTTCCCGGTTCCTCTCCTCCTCTTTCCTTCCTGGTCACTGTGAAGTGAGCAGGTTTCTTCCACCAGACACTTTCACCATTCAATTTTTGTGCTTGACTGAAACTTGTAAAATAACCCTCTCCTCCTTTAAGTTCTGGGTGTTGGGCATGGATCCCACTCAGGAGAAGGTGCCTAAACAACAACCATCCACCAAACATTACACTTGATTCCCGCACCTACCTCTCCGTCCTATCAGCTGTCTTTCAGGGGTCCCCTTTTTCTGTCATTATCACCGCAAACCAGTGTCATTGTTCTGGACTTCTTGTATCTGGACTCCAGCAAGAATTGGGCCCTGATGATAGCCTGATATAAACAATCACAAACGTAAAGCCCTGTCCCTTGTATCACTAATGACAATGGACATGGGTCACTTTTATATAATATTTGATACTATAAAATGGTCTAAGTTATACTTAATGTATGACCACAGTTAAGCTACATTTTTGAAATTATTTAGAAGTGTATTATCACAGTTTTAATCGGAACATTTAAATTAGCCTGTGAAGAACTTAACAATCATACTCCAATTTCCATTTTTCAAATTTAACCCAATCATAAATTTAAAAGATGATAACTCAAATGTGATCCAGACAGGGTGGCACATGCCTATGATCCCAGTGTTCAGGAGGCTGAGGCAGGAAAACTGCTGTGAGTTCATGGCCAATCTGAGCTACATAGTGACATCCTGTCTCACAAAAACTGATGACACAGACATCACAAGTCTTAGACAATCAACTTGAAGATTTTCATCTTGCGAATTCTTGAAGGAATGGAATACTGTGAAAATCACATTGCTTAAACTTTTGTAAATATTACAGATGTGATTTCTCATGATTAAGAAGCTCTTTTCTTCCCTGTTTATTTTTCCAGTAAAATTTGCTTTTACTTCAGCAATAACCATAGAGGGAGGAGTTATTATCTGAACTCTCCTACAAAAGGAAAGTGATTTTTATAAAATAAAATCAATATTCAGTTAGGATTTATGTCTCACATCTTAATCAGAGAATACTGTGCCTATTAATCAGATATCTGAACCATTTATTTAAAATTTATTTTATTTCAAAAAATGGAAATTGGTTGCAAATTTAATACAATGGCTCATTTAAACCCTCAGGCTCACATCACGCTAAACTGAAATGGTGAAAGAGAAGCAAGGAATTTATTTTAATCTTGTATCTTTTTTGCAATGATAAAATTCAGCATGTATTTTCTCATTGAGTTGAATTTAATTTGAATTCAACATGCATTTTTTGATATAATTTAAAGATTTCAGAAGTATTTTTGTGTCTCAGATTTTAGTCCACGTGGTGCTGACCCTCTTGAAATTGCAGAGACATTTTCTGAGGCATGAAACATGCTTCCTCCAAAGTAGGAAGCCTCCACTGTAGTTGTGATATTCAAAAATAGAGTGGGTCTACTAGAAGAGTATGTAATAATAAACAGAAGGTACTTCTTATGAGCCACAATAATTATTTTTTATAAAAAGCCTTTTACACTAGGTAATATTTTCACTGATTTTACAGACAAAATAATCAAGGTTAACTTGCCTAATAGTCAATTCATATTCTATACATTGTACATATTCTATGTAAAAAAAATGGAAAGAAACTAAGCATATAAGGAGACATTTGTTCAGTTTATTGAATTTTTTTTCTTTTCTACCAGCGTATAAGCAAGGACATTTTATTTATAACTTCTAACACAAAATATCTTTTTATAACAATACACACATTTTAATGTTAAAAACAACTCAATTGTTTAGCCTATGTTCATGGAGGTCATGGTATAAATCAAACATGATCTGACAATCATTGTGTCAATTTCACAAAGTTTTAGCTATTTAATGATAATAATTATGGAAATTTTGGTTTTTCTCAACACCTAATATAGTAGGCATGATCAGATCTATGACAGTGTTTCTTAACAAATGATACATTTTTTTTTTTTTTTTGGTTTTTCTCCGGTACCGGGAACCGAACTCATGACCTTGCGCTTGCCAGGCAGGCGCTTTTGCCGCTGAGCTAAATCCCCAGCCCAACAAATGATATTTTCCACACCTAGATATTTTATCACATCTGCTTTTCACATAGAAGATCATTAAATATTAATGAATATACTGTTTAGTAGATACCTAAAAATGTCTTAATCTCAATTATTGGAGTATTTACCAAAACATCCTAGCAAACAATCATACTATTTATTTGATTAATGTTACTATGGTGTATTTTTGGATATTTCTTTTTCTTATATGAGATATAAGCTTTATAGTCAGTTTCATTTTCTTTGTTTTCTTCCTCTTGCTTTCTCTCCGTCTTTTTCTTTCTGTTTTCAATATGAAGTCTTGACATTAGTGAGATAGTCATCTACTTTTTGCTTGGAGCAGAATACTTTCTAAACTTGCCACAGACCTACCTCTTCAGGAAACTGGTAGGTGCAACCTAGAATTCCTTAGTTTTAACAAACTCTTGGAGAGAAGTTTCTGTATGGAAAGTCTGGTACACTGAAGTCTGAGAATTAATACTCTAATTTGCAGAATGCAGTTTTTCATTTTTTGTACTTCGAGTTCACCTTAAGTAATTGGTGACTGCTGATCTTTATATTTTCTTCTGGAGATTTTGGAGCTCGAATTTGTGCCCAAATCTCATGAACTCTCATATGTAAACTGTCTCACTCTGTCATGGTTTCAGCAAATGTCTGGATCTATTTCATTTGTGTCTTTCAGCTTATAATGCAACTATGGCATCCAAATTCAAATTATCATGCCGATCTCTGAAAATGTACTAGGTTTTATTTAATTTTTGCCAGATTTTATTTCATTTTAAATTATTTCCTCATTGTTTTGCTTACTGTTTTAGGACTAAAAGTACAATTAATCTTTAACAGAACACTATTCTTCAGTTTTGGAAGATGATTTGACTCAAAACGAAATTAACTATTCTCCACAATAATATGGAAACTCATCTTTATTGCTGGGAATTTTGTTAAGACTTTTAGACAGTACTGGGATTTGCATACCAGCTGGGAGTGTTCCCTTCTAGGATAGCAAGGATTTTCCATGACAGTAGAGTGAAGTAAGTCCAAGAAGAGATCTATAGAACACCTCTCTGTAAAGGAGCAAAGGCAAGGATTGTAATAAAAATGGTATCCTACATTCAACATTAAAACTGCCTTTATTACCCTACATGTACCTCCCCCATAGAGTATTACAACAACAGTTTCTCAGTGTTATGGGCTGATTCAGTCAATCCTGGTTTGTAGCTCTCATAAGACGAGGTGCCCTTAGAAGTGGCATAAAACTTGAGAAAGTACTCTGTGACATATGCTTCCTTTGTCATTTTCTCCTTACGCAGAATATCCAACACCCGCCATCTAAAGGAGGTTGGTTGATTTGACTCATGGTTTTGGTCCATTGTCAGCAAGCTCTGAGGCAGAAACAGCATGGCGGAAGGGAATCACCCAGGAGAGCTACTTACATCATGGCCGTCTGGAAATGACGTGCAGGGGGAGGAGCCCAGGAGAAGAACACACAGCACCAGGTTAGACTCCCAGTGACCCACCTCCAAACATGCCCCTCCACCTCACAGCATTTTCAGCTATGGAGCTCATCAACAGATGAAGCTAACAATGACTATAGCACCCCGAGACCCAATCAACTCTTACACACATGAGGCTCTTGGGGGACATTTTAGATTTAAACCATAACACTCCGCCCCTGGCCGCCAAAAGGCTCATTTCCATATCATCATGCAAAGTGCATTTAATCCGTCTCTAGTAGTTGTCAGAGTCTTGTCAGTTCCAACACTGTTGCAGATTCCAGGTTTTAAGTCTCTTCCAAGACCCAAGACAAAAATCTTATCTGTGAGTCCCTGTTTAAAAAAATTATTTAACACTTTCAATCCACGATGACACATGGTAAACATTCCTATTCCAAAGGGGAGAAAATAGGAATAGAAGAAAGCTAGGTAGAAATATAAATATAAAGATCATATTTTATATTAATTCTCTAAGTCAAAGTCCATTTTCACACCAAATTCAATTCATATTTATTGAATTTCTAAAAATGTATATAATATACTTACATAAGAATGTCTCAAAATGTTTAGTGACTACAGTAAAAAAACTGTAAGACTATAATTATGAAATTCCTTTGATTTAGTCCATAATTTTTATGTCCTCAGTCAGTAAAAATGATACCTTTTATTATTGGCCTATGAAAAATAGTTGTTTGAAATATCAATGGCAAACAGAATTTCTAGTGTATGTTATTATATCCCAAAAGACAGAACTGGGAAATGGTGCACACAAAATAAGACTGAAATGAGAGAGACTGATCAGGGAATCAAAATAAGACAAGAATACTTCGTTCTGAGTAACATAACTTTTCAAATATTTAAAATTTAGAAGAATAAAGAAAGACAGTGGAAGACGTTAATATCTCCAGATTCAGAGAAGGAATGTGTGCCTATCAGAGAAAATCAAGTTTAGGAATTTTCCTTCTGCACTTCTTAGAGCTTTCCCTATCTTAGTAGCCAAGAATATTAATCTTACTCCTAACCTCACACCTCATAATTAGGAATTTGAGATTCCTCCAGGATCACTCTGTTGTAAAGTAGTTTCTCTCAAATCACAGCAGTAGTCACAGTTTATTGCCAGGAGCCTATTTACACTCCCATTTCTTTGGCACCCGCCCTTCCTTAAATTTCAAATGTGGACACACTTTCTTTATATTTTTACAAATTGTATGAAGACATAATGTGCATACCACAAAAAGAATATGCTGATTTGAAATATCAGTTTGATGAATGCTGACAAATGAACACATCATCTTTAACTGTTATCCCATGTAACATTTTTTTAAAAATTTACTATTATTTGTGTATGTCTATGATACATAATAGTTACGTTTATCATGGGAAATTGCTACATATATGCATAGCATCCTGATCCTTTTCCTTCCTTTTCCTTCCTCCCCTACTTATCTCCCACCATTCATAGATCCCGAGCCCAGGCCTTGCTTCTGTTTATTTGATGTATTACATTTATTGATTGAGACATGCTGAATCATCCTTGCATCCCTGTGGTTTTGTTGAGGGTCTATTAGTCTACTTTATCTTTTGAGGAACTCCCTCTTTGTTACACTGGTGTTTTGTATTATTGTTTACTCTCAATTTCATCAATTTGTATTCTGGTCTTTACAATTTGCTTCCTTCTACTAGTTTTGCATTTTGATGGTTCTTATTTTCCTAGGATCTTGAGATGCATCTTTAAAGTGTTTATTTGGGATCACTGTGTTACTTTATGTGTGTACTGACATTAACTTCCCTCTTAGAACTGTTTTCATGATGTCCATTAGGTTTTATAGGTTGTTGTTCCATTACTCTTGATATTAGGAACTTAATTTCTTCTGTGATCCATTGACTCCTCAATAACATACTATTTAACTCCCTAAGTTAGCATGCTGTGCCTTCTTCTGCTGCTGATTTCTGGTTTTTATGCTACAATGATCCAAGAGTACCTAGAGAAATATTTTAATTCCTTTATATTTACATTAAGATGCTTTCTGGTTTAATATATGTTTTATTTTGGAAAAAGTTCCTTAAACTGCTGAGAAAAAAATGTATACATTATTGTTGTTGGATGGGACATTCTGTAGATATTTGTTATGTCCATATGATTAACAGTGTGGTCTAATGCCGATATTTCTTTGTTGATTTGGATGCAAACATCCGGTGCAAATATATTTACAATTTTTACCTCTGCCTGTTGAATTGTTCCACTTTTCAGTAGTATTTCACGTCCACCTTTCTTTCCTATCAGCTTGGCTTGAATTCTCCTGTGTCTGGAAATAAAATAACTGTAGTTGCTTGCCTTTGGGCTCCAGTGACATGAACTATACTTTTCCCTCCTTTTCCTTTTAGTCTATGTGCTTGTTTATGAGTGAAGAGTGTTTCTTGCAGACAACATAAGGTTGGGTTTTGTTTTTGATCCAACCTGCCATTTTACACCTTTTGCTTAGGGAGTGAAAAGTCATGAACATTGAGAATTTTTATTTCAAGTCAACTGCAAACTGTTATTGCATTGTTTTTCCAGTGCTGAGTGCTTTAATTTTTCCTCTTTGATTACCTGCGTTCTCAGTAAGATGTACACTTTCCTTTGGGCTATTTGGTTTTATTAGCCTCCATGTGTCCATCTAGTATTCCCGTAAGTATTTTTCTATCGTGCTGATTTAGTGATCATGGATTTCTTTCTCATAGAAAGATTTTATTTCTTTATCAATTTTGAAGGCGTATTTTTCAGAATAAGGAAGTCTAAGTTGACAACTGTTTTCTTTTAGGGCTTGAAAAACTTCACTCCAAGCAGTCCTAGCCTTTAAAATTTGTACTAAAAAATCCACTGTTACTCTAATTGGTTTGCTTTTACTTGTGGTTTTTGTCTCTAACAGTTTTTAGTATTTTCTCAGTGTTAAATTTTTAATTTAATTTGATGTGTCATGGGAAGGTTCCTTTTAGTCGTGGCTATTTGGGCTTCTATATACCATTTTACCTGAATATTGAATTCTTTCCCCAAATTTGGAAAATCTTTTGCTGTTATTCTGGTGAATAAATTTCTTATAACCTTTTGGATTGTCTTCTAATTTTTTCTATATTGCTGTAATTCTGAGCAAGTTTTTAATTTTGTTTTTGAATCATCAAGCAGCTGTTGGATGCAGCTTCCATGGGGTTGTGCCATCTTAGTTAATTTTCTCTCCTTGCTGAAACAAAATACTCAACACCCAAAATTAAAGTGGGAAAGGTTTACTTAGTTCACAGTTTGTAGAGGTTTGGGCCATAATCGGCTGGCTCCAAGGCAGGGTTTCACAACGCAGAAAGGCAACAGTTCAAGGTGACAGAAGACAGCAAAAGCAACGAGAGAGACAAGTCTCAGAAAATAAATAGAAAGTAAAGAAAAAGAGAAGATTTTGGTGATTTTATTGTTATATCTGGCATGGAGTGTAGGAGAGGGGTTTGTTAGGTTGTCTGTGGGAGCAGGGAAATGAATGATGAGGAGGGAAGTATAACCTGAGGTGGGGAAAGTTGCAGAGGGTGAGACTTATTTATAAATTGATAGAAAGCTTCTGTTTCAATCTTCCATACACAAGTTTTGGTGGTGGTTACCCAAACATGACCATAAAAGACAAGTTTAAAATCTAAAACATGAATTAATTCTTATTTCCCATTTCATGTATATAAACTTCTCATACATAAATATATAGATGGATATAGGTATAGACACAAATATATATCAGATTAAAGAAGACCTAGAAAACACGAAAAGAAAAAAGAAAAAAAAGAACAAGAAACATTTTAAAAATGCGCAGAGAAATTCAACATGAAAAGTTTCTTCTGGGTTGGCAAATTCCATATGACCTCAGCAGTGCTTTTGCGTGCATCACTACCCAGATGTTTTGTGTCTGTCCTACGATGAGACACCTTCAGCTGGTTTGGTGGGGAGGATAATACAGAACTTGGTCAAGCACTTGGTCACCCTCTAAGTTCTGGAGGCTTCTATCCTGCCCTTTTCCCTCCAAGGCAACCCCTTCAGCCGTCTGCATCTGTTCCCTCCATGTCGCTGCAGGAGAGCATGTTGTGCAGCTTCCTCTGCTCTCCTACCTCGCCTCCCTGTCTCTGCATGTTCGCTAAGCTCTCGCTCTACACCTTTCATTTCCCACAGAACATCTAGACAGCCAGGTGGAACTTCGAGAAAGTCCCTAATTTCAACATTGTCCCAAAAAAGAACTTAAATAGCCAAAATAATCTATTGCAACAAGAACAAAGTTGGAGGAATTAGGTTGAAATGGGGTAAGGACTTTCCCTCCAATAAATGACATTAGGAAAATTGAACATCTAGATTTAGAAGAATGAAGTTGGGCATTTCTTTTGCACCATATAAAAATCAATTCAAAATTAATCATGAACCTAACTCTGAGACTTTAAATTAAACTGTAAAATTTCTAGAAGAAAATACAGGGAAACATTTTGTATGACATTGGTCTAGATCAGTGATGGTACACCTTTTAAAGACCAAGTGCCCAAACTACAACTCAGAACCTACTTGTTTATTGCAAAGTGCCAACACTACAATCAAATCTGAGTATTGAGGTTTTAGTTTAAAAAAGCTCATATTTTAAAATATTTTGTCTTAAAAAGAAAGTGCGATAGCAGCTTCCAATGATAGAAACATCTTTTTATTGGAAGGGAAAGTTTTCATTTGGTTGCTTTACACAGTTAGTGTGATCTTTGCTGTTGTGTGCCTGCTGATAATTTGTGACGCCTTGACTGGGGCAAGTTGACTTGTACGCCAACAGAGAGGGCTCTGCGTGTAGCACATGTGTCACAGGTTTACCACCCCTGGCCCAGACGATACCATTTGGATAGAACCACAAAAACATGGGCAACAGAAAAAATAGGTAAATAGGATTAAATCAAACTACTAGCAATCATTTTCATACAAAGTACTAATGAATATAGTCTGTTTTTCATCACCTTTTGTTATCTTTTGTTTATAATTTGCTTCCTTTTATTTCAATTCATTCTCATTTTCTTACAAAAATGGCCTGTATCCATTAATTTAAATGAGAAGCACATAGTTTCAGTTCAATCAAGCTTTTTTGACCCACAGCGATATAACAAGACCAAAGAATAGAATGGTTTTGAATTTAACTGATTAGAAATCTAAACAGGTACATTACTCTGCATTGAGATCTTGAGCATCTCTTCTCTTATTAAATGGCTAGTGGTAACCTAACCTATTCTGGCCATAAACATCCCCAAGTCCTAAACTCTCACTCTTTTTTCTATATATTTTTGTACCTAAATCAGTAAATTATAGGACTGGAAAGATCGCAAGTATTCAACTAGGTATTTCATTATCTTTTCTGCATCTTAGGAGGAAAATAAGTTTCACGCTTGGTTAAACACACATGATTGTACAAGATCCCAGTGAATCTGTGTTTAGTTAAACTGTTGTTTTTTATGTGAATGTATATTATTTCATGAGTTATTTAAATTAATACAGTCAGGTCATTAAGGAACAATGTGTAGAAATAAATGTCTCCAAGAAATTTTGAGAGCAAATGACCACTTATTTCCAAAATGGAAAGATGGAGAGAATCTACTTTTTGTTTTCTACTTTAGTTCCTTTGTATGTGTGTGTTTTTTTAATTTGTATGGGATTAGAGGCTATAGTGATAAGCAATGTGGTACATGAAAATGCAATTAGGAGCTTTTCCAATAACCATGACAGAACTAAAACACTGAAGAGCAAACTAATATTGTGCTTGATATGTTTTGGGGAACTGGAGGTTTTGAACTGACTTTGGGATGGTAAGACCTCCTTGAATTTATTAAAACAGAAATCGGAAAATAGAGGTGCAGATGACATACATTCTGCTAGCCTCAAGTAATTAGCACAGTTTTCATATTCCTTCTCTCCTAAAATATAACTGCACTATTTTTAGAAACAGTATGGGCTCTCTACTTAATTTTTGTGTGACACTGTACAGTTTTAATAGCTTGGGGGAAAAGGCGAGAAAAGCAGAGCTTTAAAGAAAGTAATAAAAGGACAAAAATGTATGTACTAAATTCTAAAGCAGCAGTTAAATATATTAGAATTACTTTTAAAATGGATAAATGCATTTCAATTCAATTTTATTTAAAAAATGATTTAAAACCTGTTTTGGTTCTCTGTCAATTCATGAATGACCAGAATCAGATGTGGGAAAAGTGGGTTTTGTGCACAGATAAAGCACAGATATTTTTGTTCTGCTTTATGTTTCATGGCTTCTAAATGTACAAATGAAACATTATGATAAATATTATGAATTGTAGACATAATAGCAAAGGAGTGTCAAAGACTTTTGAGGGAAAACTCTCTCTACAAGGACGATAGGAATTGTATAATTTTCCCACATTTCAATTAAAAGACGTATTCCTCCAAAGCAAAGAGTAGGGTTCTCGTTGCACACTACTTTTTTGTGTGAATAGGACAGTATAGACCCTTGCTACTCAAAGCACCATCTATACATCAGCAGTTTCGGCATCACCCAGGGTCTTCCTAGAAATGCAGGATGCCAAGCTCCAGCCCAGACCTTCTGAATCAGAATTCACACTAAAACAAGCTACCCAGGATCAGGTAACTCCTTGATGCCTCTGAGTGTCTACAGGGATTATTTTAGACCTGTTGTGGCTTGGATCTTAAACATTCCCAAAAAGACTCTGTGTGCAAGGGTGGGGTGGCTGTGACTGGATCGTGGAGGCTCTAAACTCACCAGTCGATCTACCCAGGGACAGATTAATAATTTGATGGTGTTAGTGAGAACTGATAAACACTTAGTAAATAAAACCTAATTTAAGGCGGTGCATTACAGCAGTTTGACCTTATAATGACTATCCCTTCTCTCTCTCTCTCTGTCTCTCTCTCCCCCTTTCTCTGTCTCTCTCTCTCTCTGTCTGTCCTTCTCAGCTTCTATTAGGTGAACATCTTTGCCCACTACGTCCTTCCTATGTAAGTTCTGATTCATATTAAGCTCAGACAGTGTGGAACCAGTTGACCATGGACTGATACCTCTGAAACCATAAGCCCACAAAATTCTTTCCTCCTTTAAGCTATTTTTTCAGGTGTTTTTCCATGGCAATAGCAAGCTGACTAGCACAAGAACCTACTACTGAAAATTACTGCCTTGCAGTGGAATTTCCTACAGTGATGGAAATGCTCTTTGCTATACAGTTTATCAATCATTAGCCATAGTAGGTATTGAGCACTTCAAATGTAGTTAAGTAACAATGAAGAACTGATCTAGTGTAATTTTAATTACTGACCCTCAGACTGAGGTGGAAATAACTAAGCACCTGAAACCGGTAAAAGTAATAATTTTCTGTCAAACAGCAAAGTGAACAGCTTGGGATCCAAGAAACTGCTTTGGTAAGGTCGTCATTTTCCTCTCAGACCAGGGCAATGTCTGTGGCAATAGTGGATTCTAACTTTGGACTCAACAGAATTTCTTATCACAGTTTTCAAATTATGTGGTTTGTGATAAACTATTACTTTTACTAGTTCCATGTGCTTAGTTATTTCCACTGATTAGGTAACCCAAATAAGTGTATTTGAAGATTTTTATTATCCATACACTTACATTATTTAAATTTATGGGACATTAAGAATAAGGTTACGAGGCCAGGAATGTAGCTCAGCAGCACAGTGCCTGCCTGGCAAACGAGAGGTCGTGAGTTCAATTCCCAGTACCAAAAAAAAAAAAAAAAAAAAAAAAAGAATAAGGTTATGACATATTCAAAATATTGTACTATAGTGATTTCGTCCCTGTCACTCATTTTTAAATTATTTGAGAACCCTCATGAAGCACTCTGGTAAACAGAGGGCTTCTTAAATAATTTGTTTTAATCTTTCACTATGAAACTTTAAAAACATATCCAGAAATAAAGATAATTTTAAAAGTCCAAGTCCCTATCACTCACGTTCAAAAATGATCAACATTCTAATTTGATCTCTCATTCATCTTTGTTTTTAAGTGAAGTACTTTAAACCAAATTCACTACTATTATTACATCCATAAATACTCCAAATCTCTATCAAAGAAAGTGCTTTTTTTAAAAAATGGAACTGCAATACCACTTTCATACCAACCAAAGGAAAAAGAATTTATTGTTTAACATTCAGTCTTTTTAGAAATATCCCTGGTTATCTCATAATTATCTTCTCACAGCTGGCTGATTGGAATAAAAATCTAAGCAAGGTACACATTGTATTTGCCTGCTGTGACTCTTAAAATATTGTTTTTAAAAAGTCGAGGTAAAAGCATCTCTTAAAGTTCAGGCGCAGGCTATAACAAGGTTTACAGCAGATAAAGTGTGGAGGAACTCTCTAGAAAGCATTCATCTTTCGTAACTGAAACTTTACCTGTCAAATAGCAGTGCCCCATTTCCCCCTCCTCCTCCGCCCCACAAGCACCATACCCCCCGTCCATGTCCATGTGTCTTGCTGCTTTCTATTCCTTATATGAATGGATCCCTACAGTGTTTGTCCTCTGGAGACTGGCTTATTTCCCTTTAAATAATGTCCTCAATGTTCAACCATGTTTTACATAAGGTGGGGTTTGCTTCTTTTATTTAAAGCTGAATAATTCATAATATCTACATTCCATGGTATGTGAATAGTATTCTACAGTTTAACTGACAGCAAGTCACCCCTTCCTTGGCATATATTTGTCAAAGAAGTGGAGGTTTTCATGCTTAAGGTTCTGAATTTTGGTAATTGTTAGTGTGGTGTCCTTAATGTGTGCCTTTTCTAGCTCCTATATTTCCTGTGTCTGGTACAGAGATTTATTAGATAAAGTTCAAAGTCCTTTAGCAGGCGTTCTTCACAACACTTTTCTGCCTTGTTATTGCATCACAGCTGAAATCCTTCGCAAATTACGTATAAAACTGTAAGCAGCTCATGGGAGAAATCCTCTTTTTAAGAATATTTGATACTTAGAAGTCTGACTGAAAATGGAGTCCTCGGAGGGTTTCTCAAAATATTTATATTATAACAGGAGATCTACTGTTGAATTTTAAATTCATTCTAGTGTATTGGATTTTTGTAGTTTCGGGGAAAATTGGACTGGAACGTGAAAAATTAACTTCTACATCCTGCAGGTCAGCTGTCTGCCTCGTAGGAAAAATACATCAGCCAGGCAGACATTAAACCTGGTTTTGTGTCTGCCTCTCACAGCCAGCGGCAGCTATGCACCCAAAATTTGGTTTGGGTGTGGAGACAGAACCATAGAGCACACATACACCATGAAGGTATAAAGCACACAGCGGGCATCTCTAAAGCAAACAGGATAGGCTCAAAAGACAGATACAAATATGGCTGGGGTCAGCAGAGAACGGCTCTAGCTCTGTGTTATGGAATTAGAGGTTGCGGGCCAGTTGAGGAGCCCCATGTGGTTGGAACTGGACACCTCCAACCACCCTTGTACTTTCTCAGAAGTGCAACGGAGGAGAAGAGACAGGACTGAGCTTCAAAGATGTCACAATCAGCTACCAAAAATGGAGTCATTTTTGACTCCGGCTGCAGGAGTCAACCCTCCGCGGCAAACATAAGTTAGCTATTTGATGTGATAAATGAAAACTACAGCGAATAGAAGGTATTAAGGCCTTTGAGGGTTTTGCTTTTCAATATGTACCATACGTAACATCAGGAGAGTAGTTTTATATTCTCCATTTAATATACTTGTAATAACGTTACATAGGAGTTGACATTACCAACTCTTTTTACACATGAGAAAACTGAAATGAAATGACATTAACAGACTCGTCCAATGTCATATAGTTCAAAACAGTGGCTTCAGGGTTTAAAATCCATGCAGCATGGCTCCAGAGAGGCACTTCTGAGCACAGGGTAAGTTATCGGTGCTTTGCAAACTTTGCATATGTAAGACTCATGTGGAGAACTTGTTAGACTATGTATGGCCAGATAGTCTACACTCCCAGAGTTTATGAATCAGCTGGTCTGCGGTGAAGTATGAAAAACTGTCTTAGAGTTCTTAGGATATTTGGATCTGAGACAGTGCCTTCAGAACCACTGTTATAGACACATTTATTTGAACATTTCTCAGTACATGTGACTCGGTCCCCTGCATAGGGATATGGCCTCATTCCAGTTTATACAACTGGACTTAACACAACTAATTTTAGCAAAGTACTTATCACACTGTAGGATCACTCACTCTAAGTTTTGGTATTGCCTAATAAACAAGATCTTTGTATTAGAAAGACCTAGGCTTCCTTTCTGATTATCCTACTAAAAAGCTACAACACATTGAAAATGATGCTGGTATTCTGACTCCTTCCCTCACCCATAAAATAGGGAAGTGTCAGTAACCAGTCACAGGACTGTTGTAAAGATTGTATGACATTCTGTGTCTAAAACTCCTAGCAAGTGTGTCAGTTCTTCAGCATGGCATTAAAGGTCGTTCATGACCTTAGCTTGACTGTCCAGTTAGAGATTTAAATGCCCCTGAAATTCATTAGTTTTCAATAGTAGAGCAACTGTTTCAGAAATTGGACAAGAACTATATTTGTATGTATGTAAATTAGTCTAGCTTTTGTCGACTATATATATGTTTTATATACATGCATATATAACTTCATAAAACCAAATGTGAACTTTCCATCCTGTGAGAGAACATACGAGAACTGTTTAAGACGCTCAGAATACTTGAAGCAAAGTCTTGCAGAGTAACAAAATAACTTTTTCTTTTTTTTTTTTTTTTGGTTTTTCTCCGGTACCAGGAACCGAACTCACAACCTTGCGCTTGCCAGGCAGGCGCTTTGTCGCTGAGCTAAATCCCCAGCCCTACTTTTTCAACTATATTTTTAAAAATCTGATGTTGGTCCAACCAAGGATCAATTTAATCATTTCCTTTTCAAAAATACTTTTATCAAGAAAATTGATTGACACTTGGTTAAAGTAAAAGGACGATTGTTAATATTTTCTATTTTTCTTCCAAGACTCCTGGCAATTTAGCCGACCCTAGGCGTTTCGTTTTATGTTGCTTTTCAGTGAGAACAGAATAAATTCTAACCATACCGGGTTTTTTGCACTCTCTGTCCTCTGACTTTGTACTACACTGCCCTCTGGAGGCGAGCGCTCATCATAGCGCATGGATTGTAATTTTAGGGAAAAAAAACCTTATACTTAACACAGCCTGTATGCCTTACCGATGTGTGATTCGTGAGACCAGCACAGCCAAAAAACAAATTACAAATATAATTACTATAATATCAAAATTGGAATTATTGACTATGAATGGGCAAACACTTGTATCATGTATTTTAGCTTTAATTATATTTCTTTCTTGGTTAATCTTTAAATAAATTTAAATTTTTCCATATTTTATAGTAATGGTTCAAACTTTGAATCCCTCAGTATTTATCCTTTGTTTTGACCACGTGTAGGATTCCCCACTTGAAGAATATTATTTAGTTCTCAAATTCACTTACTCTACATTTTCATATATACCCAAATGTTAGTCCTCTACCAACTCCATACTCAAAAAGTTGGTAACATGCTTCATTAAAAAATAATGTATTAAAGTTCACTGTTGATCATGAAACTAAAAAAGGTAGAAAATATTTTAACTTTATATAACTTTATATAACCTTATAAAGACTTTATATAACTCTTGCTGTTTGAAAATTATTTTTTAAATGAGTGCAACAAAAATAAACTCAAGTTGAACTTCATGAGATGAAATTTTCAAAACATTGTGTAGTGATAACATTTATACTATGGATAGCCTGCATTAGCCTCTGTATTTTATTTGGCTTGCATGAGCTTAGCATAAGAAAGGTGTGGTGGATTAACTCATGGGCAACTTGTGACACCCAGCTGAACTGAATCAGCGCGGTTCTGTGTGTGGAAGGCCCACCTGAGGATTGTTGCCAACAGCATAAAAAGGAGAACTGGAGGGAAAGATGATGAGCTCTTGATTCTCCTGGAGAAGCATGTCATGCTGGGTTTCCTTAAATGAATTTGGTTCTCATGGTCAGAGGAGCTCGGGTCCTTGCTCTTGCTGAGGATGGCTTCGGTTCTCTTCTGGGGAGCTCTGGTCCTTTGAGCATCACTTCCTGGCTCCAGTGCAGATCCCTCAGCCTGCTAGCACAGATCCTTCATGCCACTGGCACAGACTTTCTAGCTTCCACCACTGAACTTGGGCCTTTCGAGCTCAGATCCTTGATAGAGACTTGCATGAGACATTGTCATGGGCTCTAAGTCTTCAGCTGGACTCATGCAGGACATTGCCATGTGATCCAGGCCCTCACCTAGATTCCTTGGGTCTCTAGTGACTGGGCAGGTCTCCTGCACTCTTTTGCATTTGATTCTTTGGGTGAATATTATAAACTAATTCTATAAATTAAATGTCCTCTATCAAATCTTTTCCATTCTAAACCCTGACTACAACAAAAGGTCACTTTGTGTTTTCCCATTATACTTCAGATTAGAACCTCAAGATCTCTTTTGTCTGAGTCTTTAGGCTAAGAAATAGATTTTAGCAAAGGAAGGATAAAACAAAAAATAAAGAATATAGCAAGATGCAACACTTGTTCTATTTTCCTTTCCTATTCTTGGTAGGTTTTTCAATCAAGAATTAAAAATTATCCACATGTTGACCTCAAACTGCTAAGTGATATCCCATGTAGACAAATTCTCATTTAACTCTTCTAAGATACTGATCCAAATCAGAATGAGTTTACACCAAAAAACTGTGCCGTTAAAATGGTAAGTGTTGCTTGTCTCCCATAAATGTTTTTTCAGCTGTTATCACTTTATGGCTATTCCAAATCATCCCATATCAAGATTTAAAAGTAAACCGGTCACTTTCTGCTCACTTTTTTAGCTATAATTCACACTCAGTGCAAATGGCCAATTAATAGAAACAAATCAAAACATGAGAATTAATTTCCATAACACATTGCATTAAGGGATTAACATGTCAGAAAAAACCGAGGCTGAAAATGGTGAAGGAAATGTCACTGTTTTGGGTAGTATTTATTTTACTGAAGAAGCAATACAGCAAATATCCATTAATGTCGACATCAACAACTTGAAAAAGAAGCAAGCTGATTAATTTCTTTGTTCACCTAATAAACAGTTGCTGATGAAATGCCAGCCATCTGCCCATGCTGTTCCCTTTGATCGCCTGAAGTAGAGATAAAATAAAGCCGTACTTTTAAGTATGCAACTATATAGCTCTGTTTATTGCTCCTCTCTGCACTTAAATCATTATCCACCTAAAATGTGTGTTTATTTCAACAGAAATAACAGCCTTATGTAAGTCAGACTCAGATACAAGATGATACTGTAGTTAACACGTTCTACTTATTTATTGTTTACTCGGCAAACCATTGGAATATATTCACCATTTTTTCTTCTGGTTGTAAGCCATTTATTCATTTACCTAAAATTTTCAGTTTTATTTTAATTAAAATTATCCAAAATGCATTGTAAGTTATGTGTGAAAAACTAAGTCAGGTGGTTATAAGGATATAAAAAGGAGAAGAAGTGTAGATTTCAAATATCAGAATTAATACAGCACTGCTACCAAAATTTCAGGCATTAAAGAGATAAGAATTTCCTTTTCTGAGTGTAATGGACTCTGATCATCGTTCAGGGAGGACAGCACCCATTAGTAGAGTAAAGCAACAGATTCCAGTGAGGAGTATATTCTTGGAGAACAGCTAAAGGAGCTTGAATTAAATGCATTGTGTGCATAGGGCACGGACCTCTCAGGTAGATGCATGCAGTGGCTGACTATAGGTCTGGCTAAGACCCTAATTACTAGTGTGAAAGGTACCTGAAAGGGATGATCTCAACTAACCCTAGAGATTCCTTTCAAAACCAGAGTTTGTAGTTTAAATTCAACCACAAAACTCCCGACTCAAATGAAGAAAAGTGGCGATAATCAATGAAAAAGAGCGCGCTGCATAATCCCCACAAGGTAAAGTCCGTGATGTCCAGTTTATATTCAAATTGCCGCCACACTGGAAGAGGAATAAAAACAATGCATGGATATTTAAATGAAAAAGAAATCTACCTAATTTGGCATGGAACTGGACCAGAAGTACTCTTCTGTTGTATTTATTTTTAACATTGTTTAGCGCTTATGTATATAAACTCATATTCATCACAGGGAGCTTGTCTCTCTACATGATATACTTTGATTCCTCTTTTCCCCCAAATTCTCTCCTGCCTTCAACCCCTTCCCTATTTACAAAGCATCGTTGCCATTCTACCCTTTTTTATCGTTTTGTTTCCTTTTCCCTTTCCTCCTCCCCACCCCACGCTAGTTCCTCTTAACCTGTGAATGACTTCTTCCCATTTCACCATATCTACAGTAAATTTTGGTCCCTAATTGCTCTTTCAGTTTCTCACACCAGGCACACCGTGATATTTGCACATGTGAGTCCTATTTATTTCACTTAGGTTGCATCCATCTATCTAGAAATGTCTCAAGTTTATCTTTCTTTATGGCAGAGTAGTACTCCATTGTATAGAGAAAACCACATCTTCATTAACTATAAGGCTTTTATGTTCTCCCAATCAGATTTTACTAAATCCATTTATTAAATAAAACTGCCCTTGTGTTACTGTGTCATTGTATTACATTGCCTTTCTCGTGTATTTTAGTCTATTTTAAATACAGCTAATTCTGAACTCATTAATATCAATTGCAAATCCACTTCATCCAATTCTGAGTAAATATTTTAGTAAGTTTGTGGCAATAATTTTATAACCTCATACTTTTCTACTTTATCTGTTAATCACCATAACCTGAATTAATCTTACTACACATCTGGTTTATTAAATATTTTCTTACAATCCCAGAGGTATCACAACATGTTTCTGAGCATTATCTATGTGCACACTGTATTTTCATTTTGCTTAAAAGTTTAGTGTATGATTTGGCCTTTCTGTGTTTAATTTTTAAAATAAAATTTGAAAGCAAAGTTAAAGTGGCTTGATGTCACTAAGTCACTTTACTATCATATAGTATTACTAATTTCCAGATCGCTGCATGAATAATTTCCCACATGCTGAATTTCTTCCCATCATACAATATGTATTAGTTGTCTCCACCCCGTGTGCATTTCCATCACCATCCATAAAGACTAGGAGATACAAGTTTCAACTCTGACTGTATTTGTACACTTTTAAACTGTTCTTTGCAGGATGTCATTTGTTTTAACCAGAGTAGATTAACTTTGCCCCACTTCTGACTCCTGGTTTTGCTCTGTAACTGCAGAGTTTGACTCAGATGTGTCTCTACCTCTTTACTTTCTATTCTTACTTTTTACTGACTATTTAAAATATGATTGCTATAAAAACAGAAACACAGTACAAGGGGATTGTAGTAATATGAATTTTAAACAGTGCTCTGTAGGTACTTATCCAATATTTATTTGAAAAGCTAGGCAGCTGAAATGAGCTTGGATTTTTAGTAGGGTTCTTTTTGGAATTGTAATGATAGTAATATCACTTATTTTTTAAATATGGTGGTCTCCATGTGTAACAAAGAATTAATTGAAGGTCAAAGTTATAAGAGCAATCACAGACCAGTCTTCAAATGGTAAAATCTGGTAGTAAATTCAACTGAAGTTCCATATCTTAGATGAAAGTGATGTATCCATATTTAAGGAGTAAATTACTTAATTTTAAGCAATTCATACCTCTCCAGTCTTCACATTTGGGGCAACTTCAACTTTCGATCAGTGGTTTTTCAAAAGTTTTTGATAGACCTAGGTATTTTCAGTTTAGAGAGCTGTCATCCATCTATCACTCATAGGAATTATCTGTCTCATAAGGTAATGACAGTTAGCACCTTCATTAATGCCCCTCAAGAGGGAGTGTTATCCAGTAATGTGTTTTTCGTAGATTATCTATAGGTAGGAGTTTCAGCATACACCAGGTAAAACATGAAAACTATCCTAATTGACCTTCGAAGGCTAAAAGAATGGATTTGATTTTTAAAATTTAGTGGAAAAGCTATGAGCTAATATATAACCCCAAAATTAGTATTCCTCTAACTATGAAATTAACAATTTAAGAAAATAAACACAGACTAATAGCTATGACTATTTTAATAAAAACAGAATGGTACATATAATATTCATTATGCAATTGACACTAAGTTAAATTTTATATACAATTTTTGTTTTCTTTTTTACTTAGACAAGCACTTAACAGTAAGTTTTCTAACATGCTGGGGTGGTAGGGTCTCTTATGAGTTGAAAATATGCTTGATTTAATTAACCTCAGGTTGCTTTTTATCCTGATCATCTATTTCCTAAAATCCGATCCTTAGAAAGGACAAGCTTTTCAAGAAATAATGCTGGGAAAATTGGATGTCACGAGCAAAGGAATGAAATTGGAACTTTACCTCATACAACATAAAAATGACTCTAAGTAAATCAAAAACTTAAATAGCAGTGCGGGTGCCACCTCTGGGAGTGGGGGTGCCCTGAGATCCTTCCGTGGTAGGCGCTACAGGACAAAGTTTAGATCTCACAGCGGCAGCAGCCAGACCATCCCCAGAACTCATTTCAGCAGACTTTGAACAAGACGTTGGTACTTGGAGCTGCTGAAAGCCACGTCAGGATGAGACTTACCTGAGCTGTGGTTATGAACGTCTGGGATATCTACAACAAAAATTTTTATAGAGGAGTCAATGACAATTATTTTTCTAAAAATATAAATTTTATCAGATCCCTGTAGAAATTTAATTCTATTTTTCTCTCATATATAGACTGAGATGATATCACGGGCTTGTGTATAACAGGGGCAAGTACATAGCGTCACAGGCTTTATCTAAAATTACATCCACAGTGTCACCAGAATTCCAGACGTTGGATTCTTTGTCTTATCTCTTTTGACTATGTTGGTGTTAGTTACAATTTAATTCTGAGTAGACAGTAATATTTAATTCACATTTTTCTACAGACAAGTAGGACATCTATGTATCTTTTTGTATCTCTGTCCGTATCTGTCATGTCCATCTGTGATCACCTATTTTGCCTTCTGACTCTGTCCTTGATCTGTGACATTTTGTTCCTTGCAAAGAAACAGCGTGCCACCTAGTGGCAGCTAACCTGAGTTGCAGTTAGACGTCTGCAGATAGCATAATGGCAAAATTGATAGACACTAATCCAAAAGTCTCAGGGGCTGGGGATTTAGCTCAGCGGCAAAGTGCCTGCCTGGCAAGTGCAAGGTCATGAATTTGATTCCTGGTACTGGAAGAGAGGAAAAAAAAAACCCAAAGTCTCAAATTTGTAGGCTCTCTCTCTCCTTCTGGGGAGAGAGAAAATCTCTACGTGGCCTTTTTCTCTGTTGTTTATCATTATATGTTTTTAAATCAAGTCAGTTTGCCAAACCAAAGAGTAAGCACTAGGCTCACTGCAGAACAATAACGGAAGTTTTTAAAGGTATCTCACTTCATGTTCTGGGTTCCAGAGTAACTTTCTCTTCAGGGACTCATACAAAAGTAGGTAGTAACAGAATCACACTCCCTAAGATACTGTCCAGGGAGATTACTGAAAGTTTCTCCTAAGGTCCACAAGCTAGCTGTTGAAGTTTGCTATCTTGTTATGTTCCAATGAATGTAAGTATGGGGACTTACGGATAACTCATGGGGCTAGTCTCAAGGAGCTTACTTTCTGCCTAAAGGTAGAATTCACTTGAAATTAACGTATTTACTCTACCGTTACTTTGTTTATCACGTCCAGCTTGCCCTTTGCTGTTCTTTTACTTTCAGGCTGTCATTGTTTTGTGGTGCTTATGTTCTGGCGAAACAGAGCTAGAGCAAAAACAGAAATCAATTGGAAGATCTATATATTATTAATCTAACTATATCTTTTGTAATTTTTAGAATACGGTTAGACTAACTTGTATTTTCTTATTTGGTTTGCTATGGTATATTTTTATTAATTTTCTTCTGAAGGCTTCCAGTCTTCTTTTTATTCCTCTAGTCATCTAGAAATGTTTTACTTTCATTATTTTGAGCAGTTGTCTTTTTATTTTAATATCCACTACTCATTTAACAAACTCTAATATTAAATACTATCTCTATCCTCTTGTAAATAATCGATCAACTTAATTTTTGAGAAATCTCCCACTTCTTGTATTTTAACTATTTCTTGCTTTTAAACTCATCAAAATAAGATTTGTGTGTGTTTGTGTGTGTATGTGTTTGTGTGTGATTTAAGTTGCTTTAGTTTTGCCAAACCATTTAAAATGTCTTTAGAGAAACTTGTTCCTTGCTTCCTAGTTCTTTCTTCAGATTACACTATTGTTTGTACTTACAAGTGTCATGTAATATTTATTTCAGCAAAATTTGCAAGTTAGAAAGTTCTTAGAGTTTGTCTGAATAAATGCCATTATTTTGCACGCTGTCTTTACCTAACATTTAGCTGGGTATAAAAGTTCACTTGTTCACTCATTTCTCCTGAGTCTTTTGAAAATATCTTTTCCCAACCTTGTGACAAGTCTTGATGCTAAAATCACTTCTCATTCTGATCACCCTTTTTGTATAGGTGATCCGCCTTTCTTTTGAAATATTTTAATACTGTCTTTTTAAAATTTTTTATGTTGTGCAATTTCACAGTAACTGATTGTGGGTTTAATTACATTGCTTACTCTGAACATGTGTTCTACTTAAATCTAAAATCTTATGCTTTTCCTTCCACCCAGGCAAACTTTCAGGTAATTTTGCTGTAATATTGCTTCACTTCTACTCTCTATCTTTCTAGACAATTTTCTAGATAGTTGTGGGACTTTGTCACTTTACCATCTAAATCTCTATTGACTCATTCCACTGGTTAATTTTACATGTCAATTTGACTGTATCAAGTTACCCGGTTGTATTGTCAAACATCAACCTAAACATTACTTTAAAATATTTTTAGCTATAATTAATACTTAAATCAATAGGTAATTGAATAATGGGGGTTATCTTCCATAAGGTCTCTGTAGGCTTCTTCCAGTCAACTGAGGGATTTAGTAGAAAAGATTGAAATCCCCTGAGGAGAAATGAATTCTGTTTCCTCAGTGTCTTCCAACTCAAGATAATACCATGGCTCTTGCCTGAGTCTCCAGCCTGATGGCGGGCCTTACAGATCTGGTGCTTGCTAGTGCCCACAAACACATGATTCAATTCATTAGAACAAATTCTTGCCAGGTGTGCTGGGGCACACCTGTAATCCCAGCACTCAGGAGGCTGAGGCAGGAGGATCCCTGTGAGTTTGAGACCAGCCTGGGCTACAAAGTCAGCTCAAGGCCAGCCTGCACTGCATAGTGGGACCCTGTCTCAAAAAGACAAAAAAAAAAAAAATGAATTGACAAATTGTTTCTCTCTATACATAATCAATATTTCTGTCATATATATATCTTCTATAGAGATATATCTTGTGTCTATAGATATAGATCATATATATCTTATTGATGTGGATCTATCATATATAAATATGTAGCTTTATGTAAATTATCATATGTGATATTTTTATATTTTAAAATTATTTTTCAATACTGATTTTATGATATTTTAGATTCTTTATTATATCTGTATCTGGGGGAGAGAGTAAATCTTTCATACGCTGCCCCTGCTAACTCTTGGAGCAGGGGTACTTTTCTATGGAACATTTGTGATTCTTAAACTGGAAAACATGTGTCCTAATGTCTCTCCTGAAGCCATAAGAACTTCCATGGTTCTCAGGGAAAAGCCTCATCTTTGAGCCCTCCGAGTATATTGCGCTTTATCCCCATACCATCCTTTTTCTAGATCACCCACTAATGAGAGGGTCTTCCTCAGTACAAGATTTCAGAATATATTTTGACTTTATGTTAGTTATTTGAGTGTGTAGTTACATCTTTATTATTCCGATTGATAAAAATACGTCAGTTTCTTGCCCTCAGTAGATTCTTAGTTCCATGAGTGCAGGGAAATATGTTTTTTGTTCACTATTTTGTCCCAATCACTTGATACCATGCCAGGTATATAGACTATTCATTGAATTATTTTTATTTCATAAGTGAACAAGAAATAAATGCACATTTTTATCCTGCTTATCCTGGGAGAGTTCCCTTTTTTGTACCAGAAATTTCACTCAGCACCTTGTGTTTGGTAACCAGGTGCCGTATGGCTGGGCTATCTCCGAAGAGTTCCTTGTTGATATATTTCATTCAGTTATAGAATGGGTCAGAATTCTTAAACTTATTTTTTCTCTTATAGTTTCTATCATTGGTGGTACTTTGGAAGAAATATCTAAATGCAAATACATTATTAATTCTGGGATATCTATCTAAATTTTTTAAAATTTTTTTTTTTTTTTTTTAACCAGAAATTGAACTCATGACCTCTCACTTGCCAGGCAGGCGCTGTGCCGCTGAGCTATATCCCCAGCCCCTAAATTTTTTAATTTGGAGTCACATAAAAATACCAAAACTCCTTTTCTTTAAGTCTATAACATAAACTCTCCTCCACATGGGGAAATATTTGATAAAAATAATACATTCAAAATGGCCACAAATCAGAATGTGATTTCTAACTCATGGTCTTAGAACACAAGGCATTATTTCAAACTGCAAGTCTGCTGCCCAAATCTTGTCTTACTGCTCAGAAACAATGTTTGGTGCCAGAAAACTTTGGAGTTTTAGTGTTAGTGGGAAAAGGATTTAGCTTAAAGTATACTGGTACCATCAGTACCGTTTTTATTACAGAGCACAAGGGACTGCTAATTTTAGAAGTTTAAGGGAAACTGTCGTCACTTCTCTCTAATATTCTGTAATGTTTCCACATACTACAATGGTTACTAAGGGGTATCAGTTTAGCTATCACATTTTGAAGTCAAACGATCTTCCTTTCTGGATTACCAATGGTTGACACTTCCTGTCAGGTGAAGTTGCACATTGGTAAGTGAATGCTCGTATATGTGCATGTGAGTATTTGCTTTTCTGTATACTTTCATCTAGTTTCTCTGACACCATAATTTGTTCAAACTAATTTCTTCCAGCAGTATCCTTTTAATTTTCTAAATATTCCTTCTGAATAATTGTCACTGCAAAACCAGGGATCCAAATAGCTCAGTTATTACATGGTTTGACCTGTACATATCTACATATGCATGGCTTTAGGTGGAAGGATAAGTGGGTGAAAGAGCACCGTGTTACTTAGACACATTTGGTTTAGTTGATCCTTATATACCTTCACAAAAGTGGGTTCTGAGCCATGAATGAAATTTTAAATATTCAGACCTTGACATTAAAAATAACCAAGTCTGTAGAATTTGTTTTATTGTTCTCACCTATAGGAAAGTTGAATTAATTTTCATTTTATAAGTGGCATGACTCATAGTTTAAATACTTTAATTTACCATTCATGGCAAGCAAAAGTTTTAAACAGAAGTATAAACTAATTATTGTAAATTTAATGACTGGTCAATTACAGATGGTCAGTGAATTCTTTCTTTTTTATTTTTAGCCTCATAAATAGTCATCTGGCATTAAATATTTGTGATCTAGGCCAGTAACCTTTCTCAATCTCACAGGACCTTTTTTAATTAAACTATATCTTTGTCCCATGTCTATAATCCTCTCACTGACATTTTATATACAAGACACCTTGCTGAAAAAGGTCAAGCAGTACAGTTATAAATGGAAAAGAGATTAAAAGAATTCTCAGGCCATAGTGTGATCTAAAAGCGAGTTAAATATGGAGCAGGTCTGAGTAGACATGCTCAATAGACAAGGAGGAATCCTTGGGGTAGATTTTAATGATTGGGGTAGCAAAGCAAACAAAAATTATTTTTTGGCATAAATGAAACTACACAATTTTATATACCATTGTAATTGTTGAAGATCACCACGAGGCTTTGATGGCCATAAAGCGTGCAGGGAAGCAATTACAAGATACATTCATGGTGTTTGTATAATTCTTGCCTACAAAGACACTTTTGTTGCTCCAGTAAACCTTGCAAATGTCAATCTAGAGCTAAGGTTAATTAACTCTCTAAGTAAAAGACACACGTTGGAACTTTCACGCACCCATGAAGAGTAAGAAAGGAATACAAAACCTGCATAAGGAAGAGACAGTAAGCAAATGCCACACTGCAGAAAATCCTACTTCAGTATCTATGTATTGAATAGTGGTTATAGCCTTTGGAAGGTAAATACATTCACAGAAGTGACTTTACATTATTATCACCAGAACATTAAGCAGAAATTGAAAGTGGATTTTCCCCCCTTAATATTCTCCAGCTGGCATGTTATGACTCAAAGTTGCTGAATCCAGGCCACACTGTGGTGCCTTTAATGGTGTGGATGGATGCAACTAAACAACGCATTAGGTGTAATGTCTGAAATAACCTCGTGGAGCATGGTGCTCAAGTATGGAAATACCGCTGTGTGTTTCTCAGAGGTTGCTTAGTTATACCCAAGAGGCCAACCTTTTCTGAAAAGCCTTTACTGCTAATGTCTTTTTGTCACTTTTATATAGCCCAGTCATAAAAAGTTCACTTCATCCCTATGTCATCAGAACGGCATTATTTAGATGTTAATGCATGAGGTAAAACGGTTGACGTGAGGACTGTAATCGCAGGACCCCGTGGGTGATTTCAGTGTTGCTGTGTTTGTGTGACAGACAGTCTACTTGGTGGATTGCCTTTTAATTTTTTTAAGAAAGGAAGAAGACCCCAAAATGAAATAAAATCAGAGCTTCAACTCTGACTTGAGATAAACCTTTTTTGGAGTCCCCCAGGCTTTAAGTTTCTGGCAGAAACTTAGTACTACATGAAAAGGTTACTGTATGCATTCTTCTACTATTATAAGGTTGCTGACCGTGTGCAAGGGTCAGGACCCAACAGCCCATTCCTTGTCCAAAGGAACCGGATGCCAAATGGAAAACTGTGATAGTTGACAGACTGAGGTTGTAGCACGTGTGACCCAGCCCCTGTCCCAGGCTTCAAATCGCCTCTCAGTCGAAAGTGTAGGAACCCTTTCTACACACACGAAAAACCTGTGGAGTTTGCTTGTTGGTTTGTTTATTTGTTTATTTACATGCTGTTGGTGGGAAATATTGTAACTTGGTAAACTTACTTTTGTTTCTTAAAATCAGGCAATTTTCATTTATTAAGTACACCTGGATATGTTCAATGGGTTTTGTTGGAATTCAGTTTTTTCTTACCAAATGATTTGTTGTACACATGATTCTAGATTTAGAGCAGCTGAAAAAAGTAGAAAGATTCCGTTATAATGTAATTCCTTTTTATGAATAAAAACAAATATTTTAAACTGACAGATAATACTACTCTGTCATTCATTATGCCAGGCTATTCTTTTTTTTTTTTTTTTGGCTTTTTTTTTTTCCAGTACCAGGAATCGAACTCACAAACTTGTGCTTGCCAGGCAGGTGCTTTGCCGCTGAGCTAAATTCCCAGCCCCTATGCTGGGCTAATAGTATGCAAAATGTGTTAACTTTTTTTCAGAAGTCAGACAAAATGAGTCAGACAAGTCAGTTAAGACAAAACAGGCACTTAAGAATATTATTCTTTAGTTACTTTCTTAATAGACTGATCTGTCAAATGCTCAGGAACAAGTTTAGTAGGAGATAGATTGTGGAAAATAATGAGTTATATTCATTGAATGACAAGAACATTTTCTCAGTAACTTTTTTATTGTTGTTGTCATGATTGTTGGCATATTGAAACTCAGGAAACAAAGACTGGGAAGTTATATAATTTCCTTAACAATCATAAAAATAGTAAGCTGGTTTATCTCCAAACTCCAAAAATAGTAAGCTGGTTTATCTCCAAACTCCAAACACCAGGAAGAGTGAAATTAAAATAAAATGATGATTGGTAGACTTGCCCATTTTATCACATTGTCCACATGAAGTAGCCAATGCTTTCACTTCATCTGTAGGCCAATGAAACGATTATTTGGGATATCCAATATTGGCACACGTTAAAATTCGTGAAGGTTATCTAAAAAGAAAAGCATGGGGGCTGGGAATTTAGCTCAGTGGCAAAAGCGCCTGCCTGGCAAGCACAAGGTCGTGAGTTCGGTTTCCCGGTGCCAGAGAAAAACCAGAAAAAAAAAAAGCATGTAAAATTTAGTCTAATGAAGATTATATATATAGATATATATTTAAAAGCATCAAGATGGAATATATTCCCTATGGGTTACCTTTGAGGTTTTCCTTCTTGTTTCATAAAAGCTGTAACTTTCCATGATTCTGAAGATATTCTGCAAGATAGATTCACTACTAGAAAAAGAACAAAATGTGATCTGGTAAGTTCACTAGGAGTTTGCTAGATGGTGCTGCAACATACATTTGCAAAACCCTACTAAATCTGTCTAGTTCAACGAGGAATACTTAGATCTGTCTTGATATTCATGGGTTATTAGTTATAGTATGCATCATTGTTCTAAAAATAAATTATACTGTACTTCTTCCCCTAACTAGACTTTCACCTTGTTTTATTGAGTTTGAGCTATCAATTTTTTTAAACTAGCCCTTTATCTTCAGAGAATATTTTAACATGTATACCAGGCTGAAGAAGCCACTGCACAGTGGTACAATTCAAATTCTCATGTTACAGTTTTTGGAGTAAACATATTTTTCACAAAATAAAAATGGAAAAACTGAGTTACATCTAACTCAAAAGTCTCTGGAAAGCGAACAAGCAACAGAGTAAAGAGAAAACCTACATAATGGAAGAAAATATATGCAAATGACATATCAGCAAAGGGTTTATGTCCAGAATATGTAATCATAGTGATGATGGTGATAACGATGATGATGATCTGGCGAAATGGGCGATGGGCTTCAAAGGACATTTCTCTAAGTAAGACATACAAATAGATTGCAGGTAAAATACTCATTACTAATCATCAAGTACCTGCAAATCAAACCCACAGTGAGCCAGCCGCGGCAGCGCACATCTGTAGTTCCGGTATGTCAGAGGTTGAGGCAAGAGGATCCCCCAAGGCCAGCCTGAACTATATAGTGAGAGCCTGTCCAAACACGCACACAAGCACACACACACACACACACACACACACACACACACACACACAGTGAGATATCAATTTATTCTACTTAGAATGTCTGTTCTCAAAACAGACAGAATATAAGAAGCACATATGAAGCTGTGGAGAAAAGGAAATTTGCAGTCTATTTTTATAAAGGTAAATTAGCATTGCCGTTGTGGAAAACAGTTTTGAAGAACTTCAAAAAACTAGCAAGTAAGACTATCATGCAATCCAACAGTTCCACTACTGCATATATCCACATGAAATATAGTCAGTAAGTCAAAAGGGCACCTGCACTTCCATATTCATTATAACATTATTCACAATAGCCAAGAGAGGGAAACCATCTAAGTGTCCCTCAGCTGACAAATGAATAAAAAAATTGTGCTATATGTTCCCAATGGAATACTATTCAACCACAAAAAGAATAAAATTTTGCCATTTGTAACAGCAGGGATGGAACTAGAGACCATTAAGTTAGGTGAAATAAGTTGCGCACAGTAAAAGAAGTAGTGAGATGCTGCATGACCTCACTCATACGTGGAATCCAAAGAGTCTGATCTTGTGGAAGCTGAGAGAACAGTGGGTACCAGAGGCTCGAGAGTCGGAGGAGAGATGAACTGCAAAGGTCGGCCCGTGGGTCCTAGAGTTACATGGGAGCAATGAGCTCTTCTGTTCTAAGCTCCGTAGGCTGATTACAGGTGAGGATGATGTCCTATATATGTCAAAAAACCTCAAAGAGGAGATTGCGAATGCTTAACCACAAAGTAATGACAAATGTGTGAGGACATTATGAAGTAAAATAAAATTGTCATGGTCGTAGGAGTAGTCAACATATTTCAAAAAAGAAACCGTTAAATTGAAAAGTGATGGATTTCATAATTATCCTGAGTTGACCATTACCCAATTTGTCATGAGTAAGAACCATCACTTTGTATCTCACAAATATAGAAAATAGTATGTGAATCTAAAAATAATAATGAGATGATTTGATCTTTAATGCACTAATTGGGAACATAGAAATACAACCTTGAGCACTCACTAATTTGAAAATAAGACTATTCATTAAGTGTTTGGGTTCTTTTCATTAGATAAATATATCTGTTAGGTCAGTAAAATTAAAACAACAAAAAATTGCAGAAGTTCCATTGTTTTAAAAGATGGATTTAAAAAATATATGAGGTGCTGGGGATTTAGCTCAGCAGCACAGCGCCTGCCTGGCAAGTGCAAGGTCATGAGTTCAATTCCCGGTACCAGAAAAAAAAATAAAAAAAACTAAAAAAAAAAACCCAAAAAATATATGAGTACTATAATCCTTAATCTCTGTCATGCATTCATGTTGTTCAACCTACATTCTAGAGGCTGTCTTGCAAAATGAAATCTAACGGTGGTCATTCATGAAAGCTAAATGAGTGACAATACATTTCCATATTAGCCAATGTAAGTTCACCACAGATATCATAATTATAACAATTTAGAACTTCAAAGCTTCTCAGACCTATGTGACCTGAAAATAAAGAGAAACAAAAACAATGAATTGACTTCTACCAAGACTTAAGCTCCTAGGGTCATCCCTCAGGAATAACTTCTCAAAGTTATTCTGATCAGAAGAAAAAAAGGCATCCCGGGTGATGACATGAAACATTTATTAAGTTTCAGTACACGTCTACCTTAGAATGCAGGAACAGTCTCCATCATTTTGCCATACTCATCTCATAAAAATAAACCCAATATTATTAATATAATGAACTAATAATCAAGGTATAAATAAACTAATTGGGGATGGCAGCTAACTACTAAGAGTGCAGAGACTGCCAAAAACTCAAAACATACTTGACTAGAACACAGAAATGTCCACACTGGAAGAAATTTATAGTACTATTCCAGAAGTTTTGTATGGCAAACTAGTCATTATAACACTAGATCTTTTACTGAAGACACTTCAAGCAATGCATGATGTTGTAAATCTTTTTGGAATGATGAGAATTTTACAGGGAAGCAACAAGTGATTCTAGGGGCAAGTTCTGAAGGAAAAACATGAAAGTGAGTCCACTGGCTCTTTCATCTTCAAGGTCATGTGACAGCTTGAGATGGTGCAGAAGTTGAGCACAGGTTCTAGAAGACTTGTTGCTATGGAGATAGAACCTGAAGTACAGAGACTAGGAGGAAAGAAGGCCCTTGGTGGTTACTCCACAATTTTAAGGAAGACCCCTAAAAGGTTACACGTATAACAGAAACATCAAATAATTGCCTCCAAAAATGAAATGCAATGAAGACATGTCCATGTAAAAATTTAAGGCTTTATCACCTGCAAGCCAGTGCTGAAGAAAACAACAAAGGGAATTTTTATCATAAAATTAAAAATTACAGATGAAGCCAAGGAATAGAGCAAATAATGAAAAACAGGTGAGTGAAAGTATGTGTAAATGGACATGCATGTTGAATAGACAAAATCAGATTGATATTTTATGTAATTTAAAATATAGGCATAGGGGCTGGGGATTTAGCTCAGCGGCAAAGCGCCTGCCTGGCAAGCGCAAGGTCATGAGTTCGGTTCCCGGTACCGGAGAAAAAACAAAAAATAAATAAATAAATTAAAAAAATATAGGCATTATTTTTAAAAATGAGAACTGTGCATTTGTCAAAACTCATAGAACTTCACAGTACAAGCAGTCAATTAAGAGATCATGGCTTTTGAGGTGGAATACATAATGGGGCAAAATGATCTTCATTACAGATGTATGACATATCTTCACTCAAGGGAATAGAAGAATGAATTACCTTAGCAACTTTGAAATGTAGACACTATAACACGAGAGCATTGTGCTGGTTGATGGTTATATCCTATGGGGGGATATATTTCAAAGAGTGTAATACAGTACATGTATACTGGAATTCAGCCAATAAGCACATAGATGATGGATAGTGGTAGCCATTTTATTAATTTTGGAGTAGTAGACTACAGACAAATAAAGGTTGAAATTTAGAATGAGCTATGTATTAGTGGTGAGAGCCAGAGATATGAATATGAAGTGACCTTTACTTTACAAAGACACAGTTAATTACATAACAGTTTATGTGTGTATGTATTCTCCCGCAGACATCACCCAGAGCGCTGTGAAGAGGTCCTACAATCAGCAACACTCCACTAGAAACAAGTATGCCTAGCGCACAGATCTTGGTTCCTAATTAAAGGAATTAGGAGTCAGTGAAGAAATAAGTATTCCTAGGACGGGCATGTAGACATTGTAAAGAGATACTGAGTAATCACAGAGTGTCAGAAACGAAGGAATTGTTCAAAAACCAAAACAATGGAGCATGTAAGAAAGACACATAAGCCAACTAGATGAGGTCCAAGGACCAAAGGCAGGAACACTGGAGCAAAGCGATAATTCAATACTGTATTAAAATCAAAGTGAAAAATAAATACTAGTGAGCTTATTTTTACTAAATAAATAATTTATGGGGGCTAATAGAAAAATTTTCCATTCAGAAAAATTATAATTGACATATGCACTCTGCCCTCAAGAGATGGAGCATGGTTTCTACCTCCTCTAGTATATATATATAGTAAATTACAGCCTTGATATGTGGTGAGGGTGACTTCACCTCTGTGATCCTTCTGCCAAAAATATAATCCCTGTCTAACCATAATGAAAACATCAGATAATCCCAAACTGAAGGATCCTCAAGGAAATATATGATTTATACTCAGATTCTCAAGGTCATCAACAGACAACTTTCAAATCGAGAGGAGTTGAAAGCTACATGAAAAATGATATGTAAGTCCAGGGTAACCTCTCAGAAAACAGAGAAGAAAATGGACAAAACAATGTGAATATCTGAATAAAGTACAGAGTTTGCTTAATGGCAGTATTCATAATTTGTGGTAAAGTTGCATAGCATAAGACACGGCAAACGGTAAAAAGTGAGTGCAGTACGTGGGAACAGTGCAGTTCTTATAATGTTGGGGTTGATCTAAAAACTACTTAAAGAAAAGTTTATTAAATGTTCAAAAATGTGTAAATTGCTGGAAAATTGTATTACAAAAGGTGGTGAGAAGTGTAATAAAGGAAGTCAAAGTTCTAGCTTCTTCTGACCTATATCAAAGTAATAAACTATAGTAGACATTTAAAAGAAAAGGATAAGTTCTGGGCTAATATTAAAGGGAGAATAAAAGACTGATTAACACATTCTTATACAGAAATATAAGATATATTTTATTAAAAATAAAATATGCAAATTTAATTGACCCAGAAAAATATGATTGGAAATAAAAAAACAAAAAGGAGATCTAAAAAACAGGAAACAAAGACTAAGATGGTAGATTTATGTCCACTCACACTAGTAATCATTAGATACAGGCATATAACATTTCAGATATTCCACTTGTCCGTTAAAACAGTCATTTCATATAATGCAACCCAATACATTAACATGTGAACCATACATGGTAACCAAAATTGTCATACTGGACTAGAGATTGAATTACATGATACCGACAAGAGACCCACCTTAATCATAGAAATACAGAAAAGCTTAAAGTCACAGGATAAAGTTATCGCTATGATTTGAATGTGGGTTCCTTACAAAACATGTTGAAATATAAGCCCCGCTGTGGTGGTATTAAGAAGCAGGAATTTAGGGCAATTGATGAAGCCCTTCCAAGTGGATTAATGTTTTTTAAAAAGAGGCTTCAGGAAGTTTGCTTTGTTGTCCTTCTGCCTTCCACTTTAAGGGATCACGGGAACAGGACGCCCTCGTCAAGGCAGAAAGACCAGGCTCTGGCTGGACACTGAATCAGCCGCCCTGGACTCGGGCCTTCCCTGCTTCAGAGCAGCGAGATTTATACATAAATCACCGGTTCTGGGGTGTTAAGTCACAGCAACACAAGAGCACTAAGGCAGCCGCTGTGCTATAAGAACACAAAACAGAATAAAGTTGGTACAGGCGTATTGATACCAGAGAGAGCAGATTTTAAGCAAGAAGAGTTAAGAACGTTTCCTAATGTTACCTTCCACCATGAAGTGGCAATAACTGAATTCGTATTCATCTGATATTATTTCCAAAATATATAAAATAAGAATATAACACAAATGGAAAGCAGCCAGATCTACAGTCAAATTATGAAAAGTCTAATACCTTCCTCACAAATTGAAAGAACACATAGATAAAAATATGAATAAAAATGACATTGCAGCCGAACCACGCAAAACAGGAGTAAACAATGCATGCAACGGCAGAGTATTTTCAAGTGTGTAAGAATCATTGAATAAAATGTACCTTATTCTGAAACATATCAGTTCCCTAACTTACTAAGATTAAAATCACAGTGAAATAAAGTTGGGTTATCGATGACCAAACTTCAGTTAGAAATAAATATAGTTTTATATTAAGCAGTATTGGATTTCTGGATAGTCATTGGATTATTTCTGGATAGTCAGTGGATTAAAAAAGTTCACTGAAAATGAGGAAATATTTGACTGAAGAATAATGAAAACTTTATCAAAATTTGTGGGCTGCATTTAAAATGATAATTTGAGTATGTTTATGACATTAAATCTCAGGCTTTTCACAAATGAAGAACTCCTGAAATAACACAATTTATGAAAATGGACAAAGGAGGAAATAGAAAATATTAACAGTTGTGTATCCAATGAAGAACATGCATATGTAATTAAAAGCCTCTCCTACAAAGAAAGCTGCAAGTGACGTAGTCTCCAGTATTAAACTCTTCCAGCACTCCAATGTGAGAAATAATGTCAAACTTGTTGAAACTCTGCCAGATCTTAGAGAAAAAAAATTTCAGCTCATAAGGTAAATGATGTTGGTATGAAATCATGATGAAAGAATTATAGGAAAATATAATTATAAACTAATTCCTTGAAAACAGAACCAAACTTTCTAAAGAAATTGTTGGCAAAAAGAATCCAGAATGAATATACAATGTTGGTGAATTTCTACAACTCAGTCATCAACATTCACATTTTGAAATTTAAAACACTATTATTTACATTATTACCTCACAAAATGAAATCTATGTGTAAATCTTTCCAAATATGTACAAAACCTGTATGAAGAAAATTATAAATCCCTGACGAAAGAAATCAAAGAATTAAGTAAATATTTCACGTTCATGGACAAGGCTCAATATCTTCAAGCTGTCAGTTTTCTCAGACTGATCTATCGACTTGATGTGACTCAAATCTGGATTCCAGTAAGTTTATTCTGTGAATATAAAACAAGTTCTCAAAGGTTTATATGTAGAGGCAAAAGACAATAAGTTATGGAGAAAATAGTTCATAGAAAAACAGTGTTGGACTTCAAGACTGACTATAAAGCCACATCACCAAAATTGGGCTGTGTTTGTGAAAGAATAAATGAATGAATAGACCAATGGAACACAATAGGCCAAAATTAGACCTTCATAAATGTAGTCAACCAATTTTTTCCAAAGAACCAATACAATGGAGAAAAAGAATTTTTTTTAAGTGATGCTGAAACAATGAGACAGCCATGTGGCAAGAAAAAAAAAAAAAACTAGGAATAAATCTAGCCTGAGTAAACAAGAGTACCTGATAATAATAAATACCTGATAATAATAATACCTAATAAATGAGGGTACCTAAAAGTATGAAATCCTAGTAAAAGAAATTAGAGACACTATATTGTGCCTTTGTTCAGCTCTCCACAAACATATATATTCATAACATAAACCTCCCTATTTCTTTTCTGTTTCTTATAACTTTGGGAGTAAGATTTATCTAACCTTATATAGTCATATTTGATGATGACTTTTCTGGTTCAAACTTAGAGAACTTCCTTAGAAAAATACATCCATCAACTCACTTTTAATAAAAATCGTTACCCTAATTGTTCTTTTGCTGTTGAGCTATTTTCATCTTTCAGATTTGCACACTAAATACAAGTGTTTTTTCCAACGTACGAGCAGAACCTATGCTTTGCTACAGCCTTCTAACAAGAAGAGGCCGTCAAAAGGGGCTGGGGTACAGGAGTAGGAAGATGATAAGGGTGGGGATGGATTTGAAAACGAATGCTCTAAAATGTGTTTTACAAAATTTACAAACCCTTTCCATGTGCAGGGTACATTTTTGTTAAAATTAATTTTCATGCATTAGTATGAAAGCCTTCCTTTTTTTAAACCCCAGGAAGAAATGGAGAAAGATAATGCTTACTTACTAAGTTTATTTGTGGAAAAAAAAGGCCATCAGAGATCTCTCTTTTACATGATATAAATGCATCTCCTTTATCTTCTCTTCCCTCTTTTTTGTCCCACAAATTATCATCACTGCCCTCTTCTGAGTTGTGGATATTATTACCGTAAAACTGTCACTTTATCATTGTTGTTTTCTGGGTTGCTTGTAAATTTGCTATTTGAGACCCCCATTATGTTATAGGCCATGGATTGCCCAGATTCTGTTGTGGTTTCTATCAAAAATGGTCCCTGATGCCTCCTATGTTTAGAAGGTGATCAGGTTATGGGAGTGGTATAGCTGACTTGCTGCTTTTGGGGTGGTCATGTCCAAAGAGGCAGGTCACTGGCGGTAATTATTAGAAAATAAACTGCATAAATATCAGGTCTGAGAATATCACATCACAGAGGAGAAAGTGTAGTTTCCATTTCTCAAAATTACAGATGAAAAGCCAAGAGTCCCGCACTGCCGACATAGCTCTTCAAGTGGTATACTGAAGAAGAATCATTTGTTTTTCCCTTGTCTTTCTCAAATGAATGCATCCTTGTTTAGCTGAGCAGACAGAACAGATGAAGGCAAAGGAGCTAATACTCAGGAGCACAGTTACTGATAAATAATTACAACAAGGACATGATAATTATTTAATTAAAATCTGCGCATGGGGAGAGATTACGAGTCTTTCAGCTTGCTACCTCATTTAGATGATACCAGTCATTAACCAGTTTAGCTGGAGTCAGCGCCTAAATGTCCACATGTTCCCCTTTATCTTGGAAACCTGTGCAGTCAGCAGCCATGGCTGCATGCCCTGTATCCTGCTGCTGGTGGGTGCGGGCACACCCCCTAACAGCTCCGAGAGACACATATCGTCTTAACTACACTTAACCATCTCACGTACCTTCCCTGGGACTCTGAAGGTTTTCCCCTTGAAACAGCGCTCAGAAATTTTGTTGTAACTTCCTCTTATTAAGAACACACAGAGATATCTATAACTTGAGTTAAACACTACACAATGTATGCATGTATTGAAGCGTCTCACAGTACCTCATTAATATACAAAATTTTGATGCTTTTATATATCAGTTAAAATAAATTTAATTTTTGCATGTTTTTAAAATGCACTGGAATCTCTGTCAAAGAAGAGAAATAGCAGGGTCAAGTTTGTCTGCAGCTCTCTAAAAGTGTTTTTACTGATGTACTGAAAGGAATGTATATAAGGATGTATTCAACCTAATTCCATAGTAAGACTCTAAGTTATCAACACTTTAATCCCTATTTGGAAATTAAAGGTCCAGCTCTGCAAACATTTCCACTGGAGAAAAAACATATAAAAAGGAATTAGTGTCTTACTACAGAAGACACTGTTGAGATGGATGGAATGATTTGAGATTCTCTCTCTCTCTCTCTCTCTCTCTCGACTGAACTTACATAGAAAGAAATTATTTATGATAAAAAAAATCATTCATTCATTTCTGGGGCACTTCCATAGATTCACCTAGTTTCTAAAAATGTAACAAATTACTCCATTTCTAAAATCACCTTGAAGTGGGGCATCCTGACAAGTCAAAAAAAGTCCTGTAGATACAGTACCTAAAAAATAATACAACTAAAACTCTAGTGAGTTTGATATTTTAACAAAAATCAAGGTGTGGTTAAGACTGTAGGTTACTTCCTAGGAAATGTAATAATATTTCGTACAACATGGCCACCCAAAATGGTAATTCGTCTCTGGAAACTTGAGAATGAATAACAATTTTGTTATTTTGTATGATTAAACATATTATAAAGAATAACATTTAGCTCTTTCATTGCTTCCACAAAATATTAATTTCAGTAGCACCAAATGACCCAGATATAGTAGGACATACAGAAAACACATATAAATACCCTCTTATGACACTTCTTTAGACTAAAACCACTTTGTTGCTATAGGAGGTGACTATTCTATCCATCTAGGGAGGATTAGAGTTTCTGTGCCATCACTAAGAATGTTGTAAATCATAAAATTGTTCATATACTACTATTAAATGGTGCGTATATCAAAGCTGTTGACGTCTTTATTGTGGAATGGGGAGCAATTAAATAAACTGAGAGTGTAGGATAAAAAATCAGTAGGAATTATGAAAACACATACAATTTTATTCTAAATCCAAACATATGGTTTACTCTTGCCTGCGTCTCTGTATGCCCTCAGTTCACCCCCTCTGAAGATAGTAAGCATTAGGAAAGACCAATTTTTATTCTCATTCCTGTTTACATCTCTGAAGTTGCTACCCAGCTTCAGTCCTGGAAGTATTCATTCAACATTTGCTGAAAAGAATTCTGTTGTGAAAGATGATTTCTAAGACCCCAGAAGATTAAATAATATGCACTTTTAAATTGAAAGCTCATTGAAGCCTTGGAGATTCTAACATATCAAGATGTATATACAAACTTTCTTATAAAAAAAGTAGTGCATGTTGTGTTTCCAATTTAAACCAAATTTACCCCTCCAGACAACCCATCCAGAACATTCACCCACAGCCAAAACAGAACTGTTTTGGAAATCAGTGGGGTCTAATTCAAAAACATGCGAGAGATTAGCTGAGCCAGAAGTATAAATCTCATGTCCTCTTTAAAACAAATGAGCAGGAGAAATAGCTGAAAAAACATTAGCTGTTAACACAATAGGTCTCCTTAAGATGAACTGGGCAATATAGTTTCTAAAATATTACCATAAAGTTCTGCTTCTCAACCTGAGGTTGACTTTGTTTATTAAGGTAACCCCAAGAGAAGTGTGATTATACCCCCTTCTCTGTGCAATCTGCACAGGGCTCCTAAGAACCTTTACATCCAATCTGCACCGACTGCCTAACATTTGCTCTCACCCGCGGTTTCTAATTTCTTCCATATCACATGGTGACCTTAACATTCTGTCTCGTGGCTATAACTATTAGAGTTGAGCTGACGTGATAAATGAGTATTCTTGCAACCTACAATCATATTTTTTTATCTTTCACAGACTCAGTTGACAGTTTTCTTTCCAGTTTGCTGTTAATTTATACGCCTCCCAAAAGAAAAACATGAATAATTTAATTAGCAAACATAAACTGTATTTCCTGCTTTGATAACTTTTTTCGAAATTAACTCAGGAAAGGTCCGTGCAGCTGCACCTACTCATGCTTATCTGAAAATCAAATCTCATCTACATTTGCAGTTCTCATGATTAACCCTCTCCTGGACAGTTTTACAGTTCTTACACCTCCATTTATTTTTCAAGGGGACTTATGATTTAGGTGACAATCAGAAAATATTTTTTAGCCCTGACTTTCGCTTTAGGTGAGTTTGCACACCTCATTCCCTACCATCTGATACTAAGGAAGCCTGTTGACTTTTCTCCCACCATCTGATTGTAAGCCTAAACCTAGTGCTTTGTGTCTAGACATGGACACACCCAACTGCCCTATCTTATCATCAGTGACAGAACAGACTTTTCCCAGCTTATGAAAATAAAAGCATTGAATTCATCCCTTACTTTTTTCCACTTTAGTTACATAACCTTCCTAAAGCGTTACTCTTTATCTTTCCGTATTTTAGCAACTCTAATTAACATTTGGCATTTGGTCTAACTATCCATTCATTGGCTTAGGTGAAACTGTAGCTAGGTATTTACCTAAATAAACTTGATATATAGTACAAGGTAGTCCAATAAGAGCATTTTGAATGTTAATGAGGACTTTTTAAATTGGCATTAAAGGCTTTCCATTATTTAAACACTAGAAAGCTAAACCCGATAGTCAAAAACTAAACTGTTTCCTAAATTAGTAATCTAGTTCCATTTAGGCCTCATGCTTACAACATTTTATAGTAGAAAACAATAGAGACTTTTGAATGATTGTTAAATTTTACTAAGTTAAAGCACTGTCTTAGTGCCTAATTCACATCCAAAAATAACTTACTTAACCTGACAAACACCGTTCAACATAAATTTAAGCGACCTGAAAATAAAGGGAAAAATTATTAATAGATATTTTTCTCTTGTGGGGTGTGGTAAGCAGTAATTTAGGGCAGGTGAGAGCAGAGTAATTTCACGTTTCCCTTGTTGGTTCCTTCGACCTACAAAATAGCGATCTCTGCACCTCCCGTGAGCTCTCTCTGCCTGGTGAAGCGATAGTTTGTAAGGCTGCCCCCAAAAGGCGGTCTTGCTGTTAGATTTAACCTTTGTCTTCTTCAAAAATTTATTTTCTGCATTATTCCTGTCTCAAAAAAAACCCACATGCACATATATTCACACCTCAGTTATTTTTTAAATTTTATTTACTCATAAGTTGAAGTTGACATTGCCGGAAGAAAAAAAATGTGCTTGAAGACATTTTGGTCTGATAGATCTCAGGTTCGATGATTTAGAGGTACACCCTGCTTTATGTGACATATATCACCTTGGCTTTGACTCCTCAGCGCAAGACGGTTTACTTCCCACATTCACCGCCAACTCTTTTGTCTTCACCTACTCTGTATTGCCAGGCCGAGGGAATGCATATATATACGCACATTTAAAAAAAATAAAATAAATATCTATTGTAAAAATTAACAGGAAGTACTCAACTTGATTTCCTTTAAGTCTTCTTCGAAAGCTTTTATGCTCTAGATTTGTGGTGAAGTATGTTTTCATGATACAAAACCTAAACCAAATCAAAGCACAGTCCAGTAAAAAAAAAAAAATAAAAAGTACTTCGTGTTACAGCCAATAGCCAGGAGGGCCATTCTAGCCCCGCGTGTGCTGACTGTGAATTTGGGTAATCCCTCAGATTTCATGGACTTCAGTTTATTTATCTGTATTGTGAAATGACCAGGTTAGCTCGGTGACGGCGAACCTTCTAGAGACCGAGTGCCCAAAATGCAACCCCAAAGCCACGTCTTTATCACAAACTGCCAACACTGAAAGTAAACCTGAATACCGACATTGTAATTTGGAAAACACAGCTCGCACGCTTGGCTCCCACGCTGACAGGGAGGGCGCTGCCGGTCCGCAGCGGCACGCGTGCTCCAGGTTTGCCAGCACTGGATTAGGTAATCGAAAATTTCTCTTTCTGAAAGCTTTGCAACTGTGCAAAGTCTAAGAGAGATTGAGAAAAAGTAGTTGGACTTCTGTAAATTTCAATTTCCACCTTCATCTTTACCCTCTTCTGAGGTTTTAAGTACGTGCACGCTGCCTAAGTCCTATACTACAGATGAATACCCGACCTGACTCCGGGTGAATAAGAGCCGCGGACCTCTGAGCCTGGACAACGTAAGCTTTGCTCCGAAACAATCCCAAATGCCAGGAATGGCAAACCTTGCTGATATCAAAGGCGTTTCCAATAGCTAATCTGCCCTACTGTCATCTCTCCCTAACTTCCCTAACTACTTCAAGAGTAGCAAAAACTCTCATTTTCATCTTTTTCAGTGAGAGCTGAAATCTGTACACCCCTCTGTCTTTCTCTCTCTCGCTGATTTATGCTATACCTGCATCTCCATGAGCAGATATGAGTGAAAACGTTACATCACAAGGTTTGCAGTAAACCTTTGCAACTAACTCCAATCCACATGCAAATACCAACATATTAACTCATGGATATTGTAACTCATTAAAAAGTAATCCTAGTTTTTCTTTCTTGTCTCTTAAATTACTGCTATCTGCTCATTTCACACATACATATACATGTGTTTCACATGCACACACACACATATATATACATAGAGACACACATATGTACATAGGGTATATAAAGAATACATAACTACAACATTGTTAATATTACTAATGATCCCCAATTGACAGAGCTTGGCATCATTTTTGACTTTAGATTCCTATTGCTTTATGGAAAGGAACAGTTAATGTTTAATTGTTTGATAAATCTTACATGCCTATATTTGTTTATCTGAGTAACCAGTTTGAAAATAACGATATGTAATACAACAACCATTGTTAATTTCCTATCACTTCGTCTGAAATTCTGTATTGCTTTTATTGTTTTTGTGTTATTTTGTAAATGTCTGTGTGTCTGTTAATATGTTTTGGTTCTTTTATCTTTAAAATAAAAAAATTTAAATTTAAATTTAAAAAAGAGAAATGCAAAGGTGATATCCACCTAGCAGAAACCATTCTCATGTTTTCCTGGGCTAGTTGCATGTAATATAATACTCTCCTGTGATAGTGGGATGCTTTTGTCAGCCCCAGCTCCCTGTCATCTACAATTCTGAGGTAAGCAGTGGGTTCTCTGCAGTGTATCAGGTGCCTACAAGGTTTCGTAGGCTTAGGTATAGTACATGTGATTTTGATACATGATTTTTTAAACTTATGATGGTTTTATTAAAATATCAACATATTTCATGTAAAGAAGCACTTGTATTATTTGGAGCCAACTATTACTTGTCAGATATATTAACACTAAGAAAAATACATGATTTTTATTTTATTTCCACTTTTCCTTTTCTGATTCTTTTCAGAATCAGAAAAATGTTTTACCTTATGTCGTTTTTCTTCTATCTGAAGAACTGTTTTAAAGACATCTTATGAAATACATCTACTGGCAATAAATTAGGTCTATATTTGTTTGTCTGCAAAAATCTTTATTCTCATCCACTTTTCAGGGTAATTTTTCAGGGGGCAAAATTCTAGGTTGGTGGTTTCTTTCTCCCGATACTAAATATTTCCCTCCCTTTTTTCTTGCTTCCTTGGTGTCTAAGGAGAAGCCAGAGATAATTCCACTGTTATTATACAGGTGCTGTGTTTATTTCTTCTTCCTCCTTTCAGAATTACTTTGATTTTGGTTTTCTGTACTTCAAAAATGACATAAATAGATGTTATTTTGGGAGCAATTATCCTGACAGTCTTCTTTGAAATTCCTGGGTACATATTTTAGAATCTACCATTTATTTGGGAGAAATTCACATTCCTTTTTCCTTCCAATTTTTTTTCTGTTCCTTTTTCTCTTCTCTTTCCCATATTACCATCATGTTTACCTCTTAAGGCCTTTTACCATTATGTTGTGGTTTTCTTTTTCAGTCTTTGTTTTCTTTGCCCTTCAGTTTTGAAAATTCTAATTCATCTCTCCGCAAGCTTAGAAACTTTTTTCTCAGCTCTGCCTGGTCTCCTAATAAGCCCAGCGAAGGCATTTTTCATTTCCGTTCCATGGTTTTGATCTGTGCCATTTCTTCTTGGTTTTTAGTGCAGCCACCCTTTTGCTCACATGCCCAGTCTGTCCTTGCGTCCTGCCCCCTTATCCATTAGAGTACGAAGGATATTAATTGTAGCATTAAATTCCCAGTCTCGTGTTCCTAATATCTCTGCAATGTGGTTCTCCTACCTAGTCTTTCTCTTCAAATTGTGGTGTGTTCTTGAGGGCGGGGGGGATTTTAATGTGTCTTGTAATTTTTTTCTTGACAACTGAATACTGCACGAGATAAAAGAATGCACCAGGTAAATGCACTGGCATAAATAGACCTGAAGGGTGAGTAGGAGCAGGGAACACATTTATACTCCTGTGATTAGATTTCAGTCCTGTAGTGAACCTGTGTTTCTGGACTAATGAACACTGCAAGCGTTTCTCAGTTTTTCTTTGCATCTTTGACAGAACAGGACAACTACAGTAGACTAAGGTTGGATATTTCCTTTCCTTGGGTCACGTATGCCCTGCAGTGTAGGAGTGGTTATGTTAAATAATTTCCTCCGAGATCACAAACCTTGCTAAAAAGAACAGAATGCTCTGGTATATTTCAAGTGGCTAATTATTTTTTGCCTTCTCTTAACTGTATCATAAAGGGATTTTTCCGATATTTTACTGTAAGAATTCAATTGAGGTCCTGGAGGTCAAACTCACAAATGCGCTCGGACTGTGTCCCCTGGAGTGTTGATTACTCCTCTGCAAGTCCGGCCTTGGCTCCCGCGGTGGGTTCTCCTCCCAAGTGTCCGCTCCGTGTGCTGGGTTTCTGTGTTCACCCATCTGTCCGGTCTTAGGGGTAAGTTTGTCGTATGTCCTCGTATCTCCTGTAGATCCAAGAAGAGTTTTTTAATGTGTTCAGCTTTTTCACTTGTTGTTAGGAAAGAGGCAACTCCTACGCTCCTTACAGAACTAAAATCTGAAGTCCTTTTACTTCAGCTTGATAACGTGTATACCAAGTGTTCTCTCAAAATCGTGCAGTACATTGCCTTTTTCAGGTTTTAATCTTTTCTGTGTCTTCAAATTCTGAACTCTCAATTTGTGTCCGTCTGTTTTCTTGACTTGTGGGAAAAAATTTGAGCTAGGTCACACTGAAAGTTTAGACTTTTACTTTGAATTGATGTATATGATTTCCATTTTAGAGTAGTATACCAAGGTAAGTTAAAATTATGGATCATCAGGCCTTACCAAATTGGAATCTATGTGACATGCGATATTTACTGACTCTCCAGGAGTAATCCTTTCTTCCTCAGATAGGTAAGATAACAGCCCCTAGTGTTTAAGCAAAACTGAACTAAAGCAACCGTGTACTTCATCTTACAGGAGCAAATATCACATTCTACATTCTCCTGCAAGTACTTGATAAATGTTAGGCACACTATGTGAGTACAAAAATGATTATGCTAATGCAAGATTTTTTTATCTTTTCATGTTTATTAGTAAAATAGCCTACATTAGTTATGTTCTCTATAAACTTGTCTTGACTGTGGCATAATGTTTAAATATTAACATTAATCAGTAAGAACTTTTTCAGGAATTTGTCAGTAAGAATGCAAGCAAGTAAAGAAATTAGTGATTTCGGGAGGGGGACGCTGGACTGCTCACATCCTAATCCTCCTCAGATCTTGTTTGAGAAGATTATGCTTTGTTTCCCCAACACAACCCATGATTCACCCCTTCTCTTCATCTTTTGCCCATGATGGTGTGCTCAGTAGATCTATCTATCAGCAACTGACATCCATAAGATTTTGATAATAAAACAAGAACAATTTATAAATTATAGGCCAGATGATTAATGGTGAGTGTTTAAGTACTTTTATCAACAAGAGAGTTCAGGTATGTTAGGAAGCCCTAGAAACTCATGATCGTAATGCTTTATTTTGCAGCTTGGTCTTCTGCTACCTACGTGTCAAGAAACTACAACTCACTCTAAACACATCACACTCCCCTTTTGGAACTGTTTGCATTGTAAGGTTCTGCAGGACAGAAATGAGCCTTCACCAAGCAAGCACGCCACCTGAAGTTCCAAAACTTGAAGAGTTTTTCTCCTGCTTTTAATATGTGTATTTACCCATCATTAAAAATGTTCTTAACATTTATGTAATCAGGTAAAAATTAGATCAAAATATTTAGCACTTATATCTATACAGACCTTACATCTCTATTGGTTCCTGTAAAAACAATGTTCTTATCCAGAATATGTGCTTACAGCTTTCTCATTTTATTTATAGTACATCCATCCTTATCCATTATTCTGTCATTATTTCAAACTTATTAATATACTTCAAGTCCCTACTGTGTTACAGGGGCTTTTATCAGGTGATAAATACAACAGTAAATAAAACGGACAAAAATGCAATATGAATTATGTAGAATTTGAATGATAATGGAGAAAACAGATGCTACAGAAAATGTAATAAGAACAGAAAAATAAATCATTCAAAAGGTACGGCTCATTAGGGGATACGAACTATAAATCTTTTACTGCAGTTTAGTATAAACACAGAAGTGTCAACTAATTATAAGTGCACAGCTCAATGACTTTTCACCATGTGAAAACACATATGTAGCTATCATCTGGATCAAGAAACAGAATAGCAGGAGAGTTCTAACAGCTCCTCATACCCACTTCCAGGAAAGGCCCTCCTCTGACCCCTGCCACCCCTGGGAGTAACACTATCTGTGTTCACCCTGAAGCAAGAGCCATATGCCATGACTTTTAGTAGGAAGAAAACATTCTATTTGAGGTCCAAGATGTAATAAGATTTCCTCATTCAGCAATGCCAGGGTGCGTTACTCATATATGTTAAAATTCCCATCACTTGATCTCTGAAGATCTTGAGACCTAACCGTTCAGAGCCACTATAAAAAACTAGTTTTAACTAAGTGCCTAATTGTTATGTAATCACTGATTCACCCATTGAGGTACAGACCATTTAAAATTATTCTACACTAAGAGTTGAAGAAATTGAGGACAAGTCACTGAGCCAAGATCTCTACGTTAATAAAGAGCAAAGTCAAAACTATACCATCAGTATATCTGATTCTAAGCCTAAATCTTTAACAAGAAGTTTATTATCTCACTAGTTAGGGAAACACTGTTTCTGTGTTGTTTGCTTCACTTGTTTTGCATTTCCTTCTTCATTGGGAAAATAAAGTTAGGAGTAGCATAAAAGATATAGAAAACTCTTGGACATTATTACCTAGTAAAAACAAATATTCTGGAAATTTTTATGCAGAATTTTTCACCTTAGATTCTGAACTATGCCCTTGACTTTTAACTGTAATTATAACTAAAATGATATGAAAATTTTATTTGAGTAATGCTTAGGTTACAGAAAGTGGATTTCATGAGGGTCATGTATTATAGCTTCTGGAATCTTTTGTTCAATAACATTTACTTAAAAGTAAGCCAGTAAGTACTCATAGTATATTTTATTTATACCTGAAGGTATAAATTCAAAATGCTTTTAAAATGTGACCATTTCCTAAGCTATCAGAATAGGAGTTTTAAAGAACAGATTTCAACTACGTTTTGAAGATAACCTAAACAATATTCTCAAATAGCAATTAAATATATGTTCACAAAAATTATTTAAAATATCGCACCTTTATTTTTAACCTTCTATTGTGCTTCTAGAAGGCACACTATATAGTTACTCTAATAAATACTCAATTGTCTCTACAATTCAAAAGGAGAGTAACAGGTTGATGAGGAGAGTCCTTCCCCAGTATCAAACACTGCTATTATTCCTGATCCATTAATAAACCATTCTTCACGAATTCATTTACACAGCCTTTAAGCAAGAAGAAAGCTTATTAAAATTAATTTTTCCCTTAGGACTTATTCTGGATATTCACACACATTACACAAGCAAAATGGCTTTTTAAAACTCATGCTTTTTGTCATCCTAATTATTTTACACATCTTGGCAACTTTTCACACCCTGCATAAAGCAGGGGTTCATTAGGAGTCATTAAAAGAAAATATTTTTCTTGGAAATGCGTTAAGAGCATTTGCACATTATTTTATGCCATTTTCAGAGAAGAGATGTAAATTGCAACTCCCCATAAAGCAAAAAGGGTCACTTAACAATAATGCAGGCGAGAGATGCAGCAACAGCTTTTCAGAAATGAGAATTTGATGAGATTTGGAAATTGAATCATTATTCCTTATAATAATATTTAACATGTCTCTGTTTGATTATTTTAGCTATTAAGTGATTAGGTAATATTTTTATTTATCTGTAAGTACTGTGAAAAGAAAATAAGAGTAAGAAAAATGAATAATAACATCAAAATCGAAGGTGAAAATTTTATTCTTAGTTTATTGTAACCAAATGGTTTCTTTCAAAGAGAATATAGGTATGGATGAAGTGAGTGGAGGGTAAAGGAAGTTGGGTCATTCAGCAGAAATGTTTATTTAGATGATGACTTATGCAAGGAGGAATAGGCATAGACATGTATTTCAGTGTTATGCATGTGTAAGTCGTGTGAATAATTATATCTGATTTTACAGCCACTGTACGGAGGATCCAGGAGTATTATTATTCAGTTCTTAAGAACACTAACAAAAACAATTAAATCATAATCATTGAAATGAAGCACAAATAAATATTCCCTAAATTTGATTTTCAGAACAGCCTGTTTTGGAGACATAGAATAACACGTATGCTTAAATCATAAATAAGTCAGCTGTTAGAAGCTTGCAGTGAAAATTGTACTCTGACCAGGTCTACACCACTACCGCCTTCAACTAGGTAATAAATCAGGTCGTATGTTAACCAAAGAGATGCCTAAGCCCAACATAGGAAGGAGCTAATACGCATATGTTTCACCATATGGCTAGAGAGATGCCATCTTCACCGTTGTGATGGGTGCTGCTTCATATATACCACTGTTTTTGAAACAGTTTATAGTAGTCACTTTGGGTCTTCAAGTAGACTTTTGGGCTTTCCTTTTGCGGGAGAGAGATGATGCAGCTATATCTGGTTCTTTGTTTCCCTATATATTCATTTAATTCAACATTTCTTTTGAAATAGCTTTGATTTATAGAAATATTACCACTTTAGTATCATATCACCTTAATCTGCCTTTTTTCATTGTTACTATGGTATATGACCAAGCATCACATGCACTTATCGAATGTACCTTTATCAAAACTAAACAAATTAGCACTGGTGTCAAATATTAACCAGACTAATGACTTGATTCAGATGTTTACCATTTCCCCACTGATGTCCTTTTCATGTTCCAGGATCTACTCCAGTTACCATACTATATTCATAATTAAATTTCGTAGTCTTCTCTAATATGTGGTCATTGCTTATCTTTATTTTTCACACCCATAATACTTTTGAGAGTAATTTCTCCCATGTTTTTTGGCATCTTTCTCAGTTTAAGTTGGTTGCTACTTTGTCAAAATTGAATTGAAGTGGTGAGATTGGGTTCAAGATATCACAGAGAGAGGGGCTGGAGGTTTAGCTCAGCGGCACAGCGCCTGCCTGGCAAGCGCAAGGTCCTGAGTTCAATTTCCGTTACCAGAAAAAAACCAAACACCAAAAAAAAAAAAAA
>NW_004955432.1:19765403-19808931 GCF_000276665.1 Chinchilla lanigera
TTTTTTTTTTTTTGGTACCGGGAATCGAACTCACAACCTTGCACTAGCCAGGCAGGTGCTGACCTAAATCCCCAGCCCCACCCCGTTCTGTTTAAATTCATCTTCACTTGGTTTTCACTAAAACTTATTTGTATGGTGGATATCTGGGCCAATAAGCCTTTGTCATAATTTTGCCTTTTCTTAGACTAATTAATAGAACTGAAGGAAAGAGAAGGTGTCAGGATAATTTTGTAGACCAACAGGAAATCAATAAGGCCAAAGAAATCATCTTTACTGTGCAGACTTAACACCCTGAGTTTTTCCAACTGAACAACAAATAACATAAAGGGCAACTATACTTCGCTTACTATTTATATCTCACCCAGTTAAATGAGCATTTTCACTAAGATGGTCTGTACATATGGAGAAGGTAATGATCAATTGAATGTTTCCTGAACATGGTCTGATAAAGGCAAAGTCATCATGTCCAAACATGTATTTGTACCCCACTGTACTGGCTGAAAAGTGTAACTTATTGTTTACCCATCAGCCTTGGGGAGAGCACAGTTCACTTGATTTGGTTACTCACTAAAAGTTTGGAACCAGACTGATTAGGTTCAAATTCATGTCTCTTTCCCTAAAAACTTTCCAATCATTATTCCTTGACACATTGTTTCCTCTTCTTCTAAGGTTATTAAGACCAGATTGAATTAAATTAAACAAAATCTAAGAACAGTGCCTGGTACCTAGTGAATACTTCGTAATGTTAGCTACTATCATCATTATTCAAGGCTACAGGAAATCACTAGTCTGTATTTTATGTATAATATTTTAGTATGGACAGAAAAGCACAGAGCTGTCTAAGAGGAATGGAGTATTATGTAAATAAAATTATTCTTACGTAGTTTTCTCAGCCTTTTCATCATTCATTATATGTGTTTCTCTATACTTCAAAATTAAACACTTGCTCTCCTATTTAAGATTTGATTTGTGTTTGCTTTTCAAAACACATCCTGCTTTCAGTTCTAATTTATTTTGCTAACTTTCACACTATATTTAGTTTTCAAATATTAAGCCTCTTGGCAACCTAAACTTTCTTCCATTAATATTGACTTTTAGTTTCAAATGTTGGTTTAGAAATTCTAGAGAATTTTGTATTTATTTCTGGAAGACCATAACAGTTCAAACTATTTATTTAGTACATTTAAATTTTTATTCAGTAACCTACCATTCTAATAAAAACAGGAAATCAAAACATCATAAATAAACTCATTAAGAAGTTACAGAGTGCAGTATGAAGCTCTGTTTGCGTAAAGAGGGACTGTGTAACAATTTTCTTAGGCTCTGGCTGTCCTGGTTTTGCTTGTGCGTGTAGGAAGGCACTCTAAGCAAGAGCACGCATGGCTTCTTTGAATTGTACAAAATAACCCGACCATAAATTTATACTCTCATAAAAATTCAGTTTCCTAGTTCCCTCTCTGGATAAATAACATCTGTTCTGTGATACAAACACTTCTGATTAAATTAGTGAGTTTCACCTCGCCCATCCTCCTCATTCAGAAGGAAAAAGAGAAAACTGTTCTTGAAGCCCTTACAGGAAATTAAGTTCCCTGCACATCCCTGCCAAATCCCTCATGAAATCTGACCGGCTCAAAGCGAATCACATCCCTTCCCCTGCTTCCTGGCCGAGGAGCTCACAGCTCGGATCTGGCCAGAGTCCATCTTGCCCCAACACTGATCAGCTGAAAGCAGAGGTTGAAGGATAAAACCTCTGAGTTCTGTTAGGTAAAAAGAAAGAGGATAGATGATGAACGGCCAATTACAAATGTAAATTGTGCTAACAAATTGGATATGTATTAATTAAACATATTCATACCACTGTTACATTTGAAACTGGGGTTTTAAATATGAATAACAGAGACAGTCTCTATCTTTAGGAACTTACACTGCATTGAGGAACATGAACAATCAACTGAGTAGGGTATTTACATAGTCAGTATGTGCCTTGGAGACATTAAAAGAACGGGGTCATATTATGTTCAGTGAAATACTAAGCCAGCATGGAAAGACAGTTCTTCATGTCCTCACTAATTTGTGGAAGAGAATCACATAGAAGTAAAAAGAAGAATAGAAATAACTAGAGCATAGAAATAGGAAGAGGGGAAGAGTATAGTGAGAGAATGGACCCCAAAGCACAGTTGGAGTTTCCCTGAAAATAGGACCTAGATGGAAAAGAATGGCCTTAAAACTAGAGATCAAAAACGCCTATCTTTGCCTTACCTACTGTCACTATTCCCTTGCTTTGTGGATACTCTGTAAGGCTGGTAAGGCAAGGGTAGGCTGACTCGGACTAGCTCTAGTTTTCAAGGCTGATTATTTTCTAGATAGGTCTTATTTCCTGGGAAAAGGATAGGGAGTAGTTCTAATATTACATAGTGGAGTATGACAACCATAGTCTAAGAAGATTAATGATGCATTTCAAAATAACCAGAGCAGAAGAATTTAAAGTTTGCCAATACATACATACGTTCATATTTAACAAGATGGGAATGTAAATTTCTGTGATTTGATCATACCTATCATATACATATACAAAACTATAACACTGTATTCCATAAATAATAAATGTCAATTAAGAAAATAAATTAAAACAATGTGTATGGTTATCCCTCACCTATCGCGGGATTTACACTCCAGAGAACCCCGCGATAGGTGAAAATCCATGAAGTAGCAGTGTTATATTTATTTTATTATTTATATATATTGTAAGGCTTTATAAACCCTTCCCACACTCCTATAAACTTTTCCCACACTCTTATAAACACTTCGTATGCTCTTAAAAAGTTTCTACACTCTTAAATCTATGTAATTTTAACAACATATAAAATTCTATATGAGTACTTAGTGTGAAGTGCACAAGGAGAAATGCTAAACATACGGGCACAGTATGGGAGAGCAAACAGATGGATGCTAGGGTCACTGAGCCAATCATGGTCCAGGACACAGAACACAGCACTGTGGTTGGTTGCCTTCCATTCCATCAGCCAATAGTGTGCCATGTACATTTTCACATTGGCACACATGCGCAAGCTGTAGAGGTGTACTGCATTTCCAGTGTGTACAATATGGTATTCATCCACTGATGAAATACATACTATATTTTATTTTGATTTAATATTTTAATATGTTTGGATTAATATTTTATATTGTTAAAAATTTTCGGCAAAAATAATTAAAATCACAAATATTATGTAAATACCTACATACGGCAAAAATCCCATAATATAGTGAAAACTCCGTGATACAGAATTAGATCTATATTTTTTTAAAAAAACCTGTGATACAGTGAAACTGCAATAAGTAAACCGCAATATAGCAAGGGACAACTGCATAATAGAATGTAGGAAGCTCATCTTAGGGAGGGCAGAGAGGAACATTTTCTCTAGTGATACCAGAGTTGAAACTGGAAGATAAGGAAGTCAGGCAGAGAGTCACAGGAAGAGAATGGAGGATGCAAAGTAGTTTGAGAAAACGTGGCCCTGGGTGAAAGAAGGGAGTCAGAGCTAGAAAACTATGAGAGAAGTGGGACATTTGGTGCAAAAGGTCATCGGGACCAGCTCTTTAATACTTTCTAGGTCATGGAGAAGAGTTTGGATTCCATCTGTTTGACCTAGGAGCCACTGGGTGTTACCTGGAACTGTCTGTCCAATGGACACTTTTAAAACACACCCCACTGGGGAGATGTGGTGGGATTTGTGAACAGAAAGTAGAGTGGTATCACAGTGCAGTGAAGCCTTCTGATATCCAGCTCACCCTTTCACCAGCACTCACATATACGGCCCAAATCAGTCGATCTACTTATCCACATGGTCAAAGGCCATTCAACTGAAAACCCAAATAATTCAAATTTATTTTTTGTAGCCTGAATCTCACATGTGACACAGGTGATAAAGTTTTGAATCCCAAAACAGTGCTATTGGACAGTTGTAGAACCTTTCACAAGGGTTTAGTGGAAATCAGTAGTCGTTGGGGTGTGTCTTAAACAGGATTCTGGACCCTGATATTTTCTGCTTCCTCTCTTTAGCTTTTCAGCCATGAGATGAGCAACAGCCACTATCATCTGCAACTTCACTACAGCCCAAAGCAGCAGGGCACGTTGGCCATGGACTGGACCTCTGGAACTGTGAGCCGAAATAGATCTTTTCTCTTTACAAGTTGAGTGTCTCAGGCATTTTTTATAGTAGTAAAAAGCTGATTAACACACTTTTTCTTCCAGAACCATTGTTCATATTTTTTCTTTTTTAACATGCAGCTATTCTACTAAAAGGGTTATTTTCTACCTTTAGAGAACTCACACCATTAACTGGAGAACACGATACCCCATACGGAAGGTAGGCTTTACCACAAAAATACCAGGATAGTCAAAGCCTTCTGATAGGTTGGGAAGTGTTCCAGTGAGCCGCTTTGTCACTGCCACTGAGAACAAGTCAGAAATAACTGCAATTCACTCAATAGTCAACTCAACACCATCTTCCTTCTGCATAAAAATAAACATCTTCGCACAGTAAAGACCTTTATGAAAGCAATGAAACAACTCGAGGGAATTGTTACCATGAACTAATCACATCTTTGGGGACCCGAAAACACTTATCTGCATCCCGAGACTCACAACACCGGAGGCTGTGATTATCTCATGATAACCTCCCAGCAGGTCAGGGCTTCTTTGTTAATTAGATAAAATTCAACTTGCTAATACTGTATCTGAAGATTCTCTTTGGAAGTTGCCTAAGTAAGCACAGTTTATAAAACTTACATACCTACACCACACACTTACTATCTGCGAGTATCTTTAATTAGCATGTTCCCCAGTTGAACTCAGGTTTTACTAATGAAAAAAAAAAAAAGTTCCAGAACTAAACCCTGAGGCTTTACTTTAGCAATAAGTCATTCTGATGAATTTAACCCAGGAAAATGGAGAGAAACTGACAACAATTGCATGATGTTATTTATTTCCAATCAATAACTAATTGTGACATTTCAATCTTCCTTTATTGAGAAAAGAATTGGAGCAGAATATAAACATATATTATTAATAATATACATAGGCACAGATGTATACATTAATTTGGGAAACTTTACCATAATAAAACACGTATAAAAATGAGATAGAAAATCATAGACATAAACCTGAAAATTGGCATAGTAACTTGGCAATGAAAAATTTTAATTGGTTTACATATGTAAATTATAAAATACTTTCTTATTTATAGTCTAAAGATGTTACTGTAAAATGAAGTCTGCAAAAAATGATTACAGTATCTATGAATCTCATGCAGCATAAATTAATAAAATAAATATCTTTAACATATGTTATATATGAAGATATTTCATAGAACTATCACCTTTCACAACCAATAGAAAATGAAAAAATGATATTGTTTTTATTTTTTCATAACAGTTAAGTATAAACAAATTAGAGGAAAATAATCCTGTTAGAGTTTTAGTTTTAAAGCTTAGTTTATACTGTAGTATGCCAAGCAGTATGCTAACAAGGGGATGATGGAATGTGAAGAAAATAATGCAAAATTTATGATAATAACTAAATATAAAGAAAAAGAGAAATTTTATTAATTTCTGAGAGATATTATATGATTTTTCCCTTTAGTATTGTAAAAATACAAACAAACAAGGAGGATTCTTCGAGTCACCATTCTGTGCATGTAAGCACACACACACCATAACCTCTTAGACCCCAAACAATCCTACTCAACAAATCTATGGAGGGCATTTGCTTTTAAATTACACATGTGACTTATCAGCTGTGCTTTGAAAATATTTGCATATTTTGGGGGAAATATAATCAAAAGTGAAATCTTTCCAACCCTGAGAAACTTCTTGGCAAATGTAGAAGAGAAATAAAATAATATTATTTTTTTGTTTTCCTTTTTTTCCCTTCAATTCTGTTTTATTTTAAAGAGAATTTTAAAAAAGAAGAACAGCAAAATGCCAACAACATAGGCAAAAACAAAACAAAGCAAAAGAAAAAAAAAAAAAAAAAAAAAAAAAAAAAAGAATGATCCAGGGTTTCAGCACAAAATGATAGGGATTGACAGTGGTTGATATATTACATATTTTTATCTTTGTCAAAGTTGGTCAGATGACCAGATGTAAGAAAGCAAGACTGATCAAACCATTAAAGAGAACAAAAAATGAAAACAAAAATGAAGACAACAATATGCAACATAACAACAACAACAAGTTACTTTCATCTTGTTTGGTGAAGCTCTGTAACAATTTTATTATTGAATAAACACTCAGTCAGAATGTCACGTCCAATGCAGGCACCTCCTCACAGATGACAAAGACAGAAAGCAATCTCACCCTGTTAGATCGTCAAACAGACATGACTGATTACACACACGTTCTCAAGGTAAAGGTTAACTAATCCTCAAGCAACAGGACAACATTGAGTCTCACACTTAGTTTATCTTAAATTTACCTAGTAATTGCACTTACAAAAAAGAAAAAAGAATTTTTATTACAGAAAGCAACTTTGAGCTTAGAGTGGGGTATCTACCAGGAGGGCTCCTGACCTGCCTCAGAAACTGGAGACAGGGTCTCCTTTGACATCTACATTTCAGAGATGGCTCTGGGGCCCTTCAGAAAGACATTTCTGGGTTGTTAAACTGGCAAGAGGCTTTAAAAATGTATGTTTACCTCAAAGAGGCAGGGAAGAAGTTTACAAGTTTCAAAAAGATGCTATGATAACTGTAGCTTCCTTGATTTTTAACAGGGAAAATTATCTCTCATTTTAAATTTGTATTTGTCCTAAAAATGTGCATACCTCAATCCCATTCTCTAAAATGGCCTTTGAAAAATATCACCCGTAGGGCAGTGATTTCAGATGGGCAGTGGGGACCAGTGGGGACTGACCCAGGGCCTTCACACCAAACTACCTGGCCTTCCCTTCCTTGCCTTTCTCCTCTCCTCCCTTCCTTCCTTCCTTCCTTCCTTCCTCCCTTTTTTTTTCTTTAAAATGAGGTCCTGATAAGTCACTCAGCTGTACAGGCTGGGCTTAAATTTCCTATTCTATTGCCTTCCAGAGTGCTGGGATCACAAGTGTGCTCCACAGCACCTAGCAGAGATAATAATTTTTAAATACTCTTTCAAGTTTTTTCCAAAGAACTGCTATATTTTCACACTATTTGGCTGAGTAATTGAAGAAAAGAAGGAATCAATGAGGAATCAATGAACAAATATCCTTTCCCAAAGGCATTCCATGGAAGATATGCTCCCTACTCGCTCTTCTATGAGCTCTTACAGGAGATTCCAACCACAACAGGAAATTCTCCTAGGTGTCCTCCTAGGTCCCTTCACCAGTGAGACTCTTGGAGTAGCTGATTCAAATTATGTTTACGAGTACAGGGATTTAAATAAGGCAGGAATTCCAGAACCACTTGTGTGCTGTCTTCTGACATGAAATTTCAGCCACTAGAGCAAAGATATTTTAGTGTTTGAAATACTACCTTACTGGACGCCTATTGGATATCATTCTACTGGGTAAAACAGACTTTCAAGGCATGACCAAGTTGGCCCTAGCTATTACGGTCTTACAAGTAAGTATAGAAAACTCTAAGTGACTCAAATATAAAAGATAAATTAATCTGATATCTATGAAATGCAGTTGTTCTCCACTCCAGACAACAAAAACACATGTTTACTCTCCTTGACGCTAAAGGTTACACTAACATTTTAACATCCTTCAGAAAACCTATTAAATACTCATGTACAATATATTTCAAAGCAAGATGTTTTATATCCTACCCATTGGTAGGATGTAAAAGTTTTAAGACCAATCATATTTTTGGAATATTCACACTTAATTCATCCCACTCAATAAGGTAGCTCAATAAATTATTTCCAGGTCTATTGTGGGAATAATTTTCTGAATCTTTTTCAGTCAACCTGTGCTTTGTTTTACTTTCTTCACACAAAACTGTGGGTTGTTTTTAATTGTTTAGCTATTTTCCCTATCTGCACAAAATATATTGTTTTATGATTAAAGGAATCAAAGTTTTTAGAAGAAAGTAGACATAAAAAATATAACATCAGTTTTTTGAGGGTTTTTTTGGTGCTGGTTGTTTTTTTGAGACAGGGTCTCACTACGTAGTTCAAGGCGCCCTTGAACTCACTGTGTGGCCCAGACTTGCCTCAAATTTGTGGTGAGCGTCTGCATCAACCCCCTGAGTGCTGCAATTACGGGCACGCATCACCATGCCCGGCCCATAACATGAGATCTTTTTCTGCCTTGTAACATTGTTTAGACATTTTAGCTACTGAATGTAATTTTGAGCTAGATTATCTTTGTGTGCATTGTAACATAATGATATTTTCAAAGGCAAGTTAAAATCGAGTACATACCAGAAGTTATGCCATGTGGGCTTCCTGAAGCACAGGAACATGTTATTTTATTATTTAAAAATCACATAGAGTGCCTTAATATTAGTTTTGTTTTAACTGAAGAATTTTCTTTAGGATGATGTGCTATCTGGAGTACATTCCTTTTTATATCTTATTGTGCACGGAAGTCCTCAGTTATCAGTGGAAATATGTTCCAAGACTGAAAGTATGGATTGTACCAAACCCTACATGCAAGCTCTGTGATACTATGACTGTCAATGTGATAACCTAAGCTTCTATGAGACTTGTGGGTGGATAGGGTATATAATGTGGATACGCTGGACAAAGGGATTATTCATGTCCTGGACACAAGGGAGTGAGACTACAAGAGACATCATCAAGTTACTCACAGCAATGTGCAGTTTAATACATGAACTGATTATTTATGGAATTTTCCATTTAATATTTTCTAACATGGCGTCACTGAAAGGAAAGCTATGTGTGTTTAATGTGTGTTGATATACACAGTAAAATGTTTCCTACAGTGAAGCAGATTACATCCATGATCTCAGGTAGTTATCTTCCTTGTGTGCCTGAGAAGAATCACGAAAATGTACTCTCAGGACATTTTGGATGAGTGATATGATTAACTACAGTTGCATATTGTGCTTTAGATTTCTGGCTTACACATCCTATGAAACTGCAAGGTTATACCCTTTGCTCTTATCTCCCCATTTCTACCTCTATTCCTTGCAACCTCTGTACTAGTCTCTTTCTATATATTTGACTTCTTTTGCATCCCATGTCAATTGAAATCATGCAAGTATTTGTCTTTCTTTGTATTGTTTATTTCATTTTATAGAGTGCACTCAGAGCTTCATCCATGGTTTTCCAAATGGCAAGATCTGCTCTTTGAAGACAGAATAATATTTCTGTGTGTGTGTGTGCGCCAGTTTTTTTATCCATTCATTTGTTGGCAGACACCTAGGTTCACTCTCTATCTTGACTATTGCGAATAACGTTATAACACACATAGGTGGGAAGGTACCCGTACATAGTGTTGGTTTCATTTCTTCTGTGTATATGCCTTTGTGTATATGATAGTTCTGTTTCTAATTGTTTTTAGTAACTTTTATACTGCTTTCCACAATGGCTGCTGCAAATCCCCACCAACTGTGTGCAAGGATTTTCTTTTCTCCACATCCTCACTAACATTTATCTCTTATTCTTTTTGTACTGCCATCCTAATGCATGAAGCAATATCTCATTGTACCGTGTATTTGAATTTTCCTGATGAGTAATTACATTGAACACCTTTTCTTATACTTGTTGGCTATTTTATGTATTCTTTGGAAAAATGCCAGCTTAGATCTGTTGTTCATGCTTTAAATAGGATACTGTTATGTATGTATATGCGTACATATGTAGGTACGTATTTATTTGCTATTGACTTATATAAGTTCCTTAAATCATTTTTACTAATCTTTCAGAAGATGAATGATTTACAAATACTTTCTCCAAATTCATTGGCTGCTTTTTCATTTTATTGCTGGGCGGAAATTATTTTAGTTTGGTTTAGTTATTTTTGAGTTTTCATTTGTTTGTTTGTTTTGCCTGAACATTTATAGGAACCAGAAAAATCATTGACAAGACCAGTAAGAAAGACCTCTGTGTCTATATTTTCATCAAGAAATCCTAGGATTGCAGATCTTATTTTCAAGTTTTTATGTCTATTTGGAGTTGAGTTTTGTATGTGTGTAAGTATCCAATTCCATTCTTTTTGCATATCGCAATCTAGTTTTCCCAGCAGCATTTATTAAATAATTTATCTTTTCCCCACTGTGTCTTTTTGATGTTTTAATGGAAAACTAGCTCTCTGTATGTGCTTGGCTTTCATTTTAGGCTCTCTGTTCTATTTCAAATGTTTGTGTTTATCTCACAGATATACTATTTTCATTCTGAGAGCTGTGTAATGTGTTTTGGATGCCTTAAACTTTTTTTTTTTTTGTCTCAAATGCCTTTGCTATGCAGTATCCTTTGTGGCTTCATACAAATTTTAACATTTTTCTCACTTTTCTGAAAAATATCATTTGAAAGAGATTTAATCGAATTTGTAGGTTACTCTCTGGCATGTGGACAATTTTTTTTGGTGCCAGGAATAGAACTCACAACCTTGCACTTGCCAGGCAGATGCCGTGCCACTGAACTACATCCCCAGCCCCTGGACCTTTAAACAATATTGATTTTTTAAATCCATGAACACAATATATATTTCCATGTGTTTGTCTTTTTAATTTCTTTTCATCCAAATTATAGGTTTCATTTTACTAATCTTTTATTTTCTTGGTTAAATTTATTCCTAATAGCTTTATATGTTTATATATTTTTTGAGACAGGGTCTTATTATGTAGTTCAGGTTGGACTTGAACTCATTATATAGTCCAGAATGATCTCAAACTCATGATGTGCACGGAGTGCACGGAATGATCTCAAACTCATGATGTGCACTCATGATGTGTGCGCCTCCTGCCTCAGCCTCCTGAGTGCTGAGATCACAAGTGTGTGCCACCACACCCAGTTTTTTTTTTTCATATTGCTATAAATGGGACTCTTTTCTTAATTTCTTGGTTCAGATAAGTCACTTAGTATGAAGAAATTCAACTGACTAGTATGTTGGTTTTGTATCTTGCAGATTTCTTGAATTTATTTGTTATTTCTAACAATTTTTTTTGTGGAATTCTTAGGATTTCCCATGTATACCTATTACATCTTCTGCAGACAGGAATACCTTAATTTCTTCCTATCCAACTTAAGATGTTTTCTTACCTCATTGTTCTTGCTAGTACTTGTAGAACTATTTCAATTAGGAAGGGTGAGAGCAGAAATCCTGCCCTAGAGCAGAACTTGGATGAAATATTTTAAGTTTTTTTTTTCCATTGATCATCATAAATGACACTTATGTTGTAAATTTCCTTTCACACCTAATATGTGGAATTTTTACCATTAAAGATGCTAAACTTGTGAAGTACATTTTCTCAGTCTATTCAGATGATTGTAATGTTTCATCCTTCATTTCTCAAATGTGTATATTATTTTGTTTGATTTGACCAAGGGTAAGGTCCACATGGTTATTGTCTCGGTTTCTCTTCTCTCATTGCTGAGACAAAATACCCAACACCCAAAATGAAAAAAGGAAAGGCTTATTTAGCTCATGGTTTGTGGAGGTTTCAGTCCGTACTCAGCTGGCTCCAAGGCAGAGTGGCACATGGCAGAGGGCAACAGTGCATGGCGGTGGAAGATAGCAAAATCAACAAGAACAAAAAAGGGGAGACTAATGAGCAAGCCTCTCTCCCTCCCTTACATTGTGTGCAAACTACCCGCCCCAGGGCAGGTGTAGCACTCACACCCATAGTTCCAACACCGGACCTTTGATCAATCACAAACTCTGGAAGCCTGCCCCATGACTGCATGAGTCTTGGGGGAACATCCAGACACAAACCATAAATTATCATAAATAATCTTTTAAATGTGTTTGTGAATTTGGTTTGCAAATATTTTAACAATATTTATATTCATCATAGATACGGACTTGCAGTTTTATTTTCTTGTAGTGAGCACACTTCTTTGTTATCTTGCTTTGATATCAGCATAACACAGACCTCGTAAAATGAGTTTGATAATATTTCCTCTATTTCTGGGTATAACTGGGTGGATTACAGAGGTGTGATTTGGGCTCTCTGTCTGAGTCCTCACCCCTTGCTCTCCAGGACTGCTCACCTACTGTGCTCCCTGGCCACAAGGAACTGAGAATCTTTGTCCTGCAGAACTCTCAAGCCAGCCATGGGCTAAGTCCCCTGAAGCCAGGAGTCATATTTAGCCTCTCCTCCTTCAAGTTGTGTGTCAGGTGTTGTGTCCCACGATGGGAAAGCTGACCAAAACAGTCGCTATGAGTAACTAGAAAACTTTAGGAATCTTCTCAACGGTGCTTAGGAGATCTGAAACGTGTCAGGAAGTAAGATTCGTGATAGCCCCTGTTGAGTTAGTGAGAGGTGAAAAAAAATTAAAGGTTGTTTACTAAGTTTAGCATTTCAATAACCTAGTTACACAAATCTTTTGAGAGCTTTGGATGGCGAGGCAAGGGATTACAGGGATGGGTTACTATTTTCATTACTGTTTGTTTTTAAAACTCAGAGACAGGTGTAAGCTCATAACAGCACTAGATTATATGAAAGCATGTTACATCAAATTACCGCCTAAATAGAAATCTTTGATTCATTACGGAATGGTCTCTAACAGCACATTTCAGGTAGCCAAGTAAATTATTAAAGGGTCCCTTAATTGCTTTTCTATTTTTCATTTAAATATTCTATTGTTCTGCAGTCTCCTATGAATTTATTTTTTTCCAAAGAAAATTTTGATACTTATTTTTATTTGTCTATCAAATGTCTCTCATATACATTACTCCTGAAATACTGTCCTCTACAAGGTGAGAATGTTGTATGATCTGTCTGTAGATATGTACCCAGCTCATGCCTATGGTGGATATTCAATGAATATTTGTTGATTAACAATGTAACATTTGTCTATGCTTAGGGGAAAATGATATCGGATAAGTTCTAAGTATATACTCCTTAATATTGCTACAGTGAAATGTTGGGTTGCTGGGCCAGGTTAGAGAACTTTAATAATAAAACTTTTGTTTTCTTGTGGGGTTAATATGCAGTTTTCAAATTAGATAAAGCTTCTCAATAGAAATGTATAATGAAGCAATGAACTGTCGCCAAGATGGTATGAGTGCCTGTGTCAAAACTATATTGTAGAACATTTTCTCATATATTTATTTGCCATTTGTATTAGTCATTCGAGAAATGCAAATTAAAACAACACTAAGATTCCACCTTACCCCAGTAAGAATGGCTAGCATTAAGAAAACAACCAATAACAAATGCTGGCGAGGCTGTGGAGAAATAGGAACCCTTCTCCACTGCTGGTGGAAATGCAGACTGGTGAAACCACTGTGGAAATCAGTTTGGAGATTCCTCCGAAAACTAGTTTAGAGGTCCCATTCAACCCAGCTATCCCCCTGCTGGGTATTTTCCCAGAAGATCTAAAAACATCATATCACAGTGATATATGTGCACCTATGTTCATAGCAGCACAATTTGTAATTGCTAAAATGTGGAAGCAACCCAAATGTCCATCCACCGAGGATTGGATAAGAAAATTATGGTACTTTTATATAATGGAATATTACTCAGCTGTAAAGAAAGATAAACTCGAGGCCTTTATATTTAAATGGTCACAACTAAAAACCATACTCATAAGTGAAATAAATCAAACATACATGTGCAAGCACCACATTGTGTCACTAGTGTAAAACTTGAAAGAGTTAATTTAAACTCGGAGGTATGATAGACACTGTGAAATGATAGGAAACCAATGAAGAGTAAAGGGCTTCTGGGATGTGGGGAAAAGAGAAGGGAAAGAAGGAGAAATTTTGTATGTATGTATATACAGGATAGATAACATGGTTGTTCTTCTGCCTTCTATTTCTGTGCTGAAAGAAACTGTCAATGAGTCTTTGGTTGACCAGTATTGCATGTTTATATCTGTTTTCATGAGAAGCCACTTTGAAGATATCAATATGTAATACAACCACCATTGTTAATTCCCTACCACTTTGTTTGTAACTCTGTATTGTCTGTATTGTGCTTGTGATATGTTGTAAAATGTTGTATGTCTGTTAATGTTTCCCTCCTTTTTATCTTTAAAATAAAAAAAAACTATATTGTAAATATGTGTAAATGCCATGTGTCAAAAAGATAATGATACTAGTGCACTTTAATTTTTACTTTAATCCATAAAATAAGCCATAGTATTTCTTTCTAGTTTTTTATTATTATCAAGGTAAATATGAACATCAACTAATGCATAAAAATGCTTTGTTTAATAATGTCATATTAGTTAAACTTAGTGGTTAAATTTATTAATCTGCTATTTCCAACAAGTTCCTGGCAACAGAATTCTTAACATTATGAGTACTAGATTCTGTGTATTTGTCCACATCTCTTTCTAGATCTAAATTTTTCCTACTTAAGAATTCCAAAATGTTATGGTTTCCCATGGAACTAACCCAATAGTATACAAATCCAAAAGTAGTAATTTTCTGCATTCAAAATGTTCTATCCTGGAACCTATCAATGTGACTTTTGTTGACCTTTAGTCTATCTTAGAAGGACATCCACCCTACAGATGACAACTCTAATTCAGGCAAGAAAAACATAAATTTAAGCCTTTTTCAAAATAATGCAATGTTTCTAAAACTTATTTTAGTTAGAATATATTAGATGTGTAAAATCCCTTCTACTAATAAGGTAATAAAACTCTTGAGCCAAAGTTGACACATTTCACTAAACAAGATTCTAACAGTACAAGATTTCTGAAGAGTATTTCACTGTTTGAATGTAAATTTGAAGTATTTGGAACCTGGTAATAGCTGGATTGTACCTTTTAAAAGCAATAAATATAGCTTGCCCTAATCTGAAGAAAAAAACTCGGAGGAAATAATCAGAATATTTGAAAATTCTTATAAATATTTGCCTTAACTACCAATGGCCACTAGATGGCACCTAGTATTTGGCAACCATAACCCTTCTTTCTAGAGCTTAAAATAACTAGCACCAGGTCAGTTCTGACAGAGTAAAAGTCACTCCTGCCACAGGCATGCAACACTTCCCCCTGAGATACCTCAATTTAAAATGCAAGTGGTTTTCTTATCACAAAAAATATACAATAGCACTTTATTGTTCTTATTAGGTTTTCTAATTTTTCCTAAAGGATTTGTGGGATTTAAATTTTCATTCATTTGGTATTTGGTGTGTGAAACATTCTAAAGTACAGATCAGGAGCATTTTTCCCTAAATGCGTTTTACCCTTGAAGGATTTTTTTTATTGCACCAAGGCCAAGTAAAGATAACATATAAAGTAGATGTTCTAAGATTAAATGAGCCAGCCGTGGTGAACACTACCCTATCGGGATTTACAGGAAAAGGCCCTTATTTCATTCATTTGTCAATTTTTCAACAAATCTTTTTTGAACGATATATCCACAACAACACCCTGAGCTACTGCATCTAAATGTACTACTGCTTACCTTTCCAGAAAAATTCATTATGAAACAAGACAGGAAAAGTAAACTTCACTTATTTAAACATATACATAAAGTATGATAAAGTATTTAAAAAGATGGAAACATTCAAAACATTATGTAGGTTTCCCCTTGTCAATGAATTCAGAATGGGAATTGGCTTACTTCTCAGGTAATTTTAGAGTGAAACAAAATGCAATTTTTAGAAAGTTTTCATGGCCGCTGCTTGGATATTTACTTTATTTCACATCATTGTGTGTGTGTGTGTGTACATATATATATATATATATATAGGCACATTTTATTTGTGGTCAAGCCACAGGGACAAGAAATGGCTTCTTGTCTTCAAATTACCATTTTCTCTTTTTTATTTTAAAGATAAAAGAACAAGAATATTAATAGACACACAGACATTTACAAAATATCACAAAAACAATACAAAGAATACAGAATTTCAGACAAGGTGATAGGAAATTAACAATAGTTGTTGTATTACATACTGATATCTTCAAATTGGTTACTCAGATAAACAAATATAGACATGTAAGACTGCTCAAACAATTAAGCATTAACTGTTTCTTTCAATAAAGTAATTGAAATCAGTAGTACAACTATCTTTGCTATCTTTTGTATACATATATACATATTTTTCCCTTCTTTCTTTCTTTTCTCTTTTCCCTCGTCCCAGTTGTTCTTTCCTTTTGAGCAGTCTCCTTCCCTTTCACAATGTCTATTGTACTTCCTAGATTTTATTCACTCTTTTAGGTTCTTACACTAGTGAGACAATACCATGTTTATACCTGTGGGTCTGATTTATTTCACTTATGAGTACGGTCTGTAGTCGTGTCCCTTTACTTACAAAAGCCTCGAGTTTACCTTGTTTTATAGCTGAGTAATATTCCATTATATAAAAATACCACAACTTTTTTATCCATTCCTCAGTTGATGGACATTTCGGTTGCTTCCACGATTTTGTGCTGCTGTAAACATGGTTGCACATACATTATTGTGATATGATGTTTTCAGTTCTTCTGAAAAAATACCCAGAAGGGAGAGATCTGTGTTGGATGGGACCTCTCGTCCTAGCTTACTGAAGAATCTCCACACTGATTTCCACCGTGGTTTCACCAATCTAGACTCCCATCAACAGTGGAAAAGGGTTCCTTTTTCCCCACAGCCTCACAAGCATTTGTTATTAGTTGATTTCTTAATAACAACCATTCTTTCTGGGGTGAGATGGAATCTTATTGTTGTTTTAATTTGCACTTCTTGAATGACTAATGGTGTTGAACATTCTGTCATGTATTTATTTTCCACGTGTATTTCTTTATCTGAGAAGTGTGTATTCACATTTTTCTTACTTTTTCTTTTTTCTTGCTTTGACAGTTCTTATCTGGAACAGTACATAGTAAACATTAATTTTCAAGCATTATTATTACTATCAGCATTATTTATTACTATGAAAGTGCCTTCAGTATGAAAAGTGCTAGAAGTATATGACAAGCATGTATTGTTCGCATGCATGTCCTTAGCATGGACACTGAGATCCTTGAGATGCCCTTGAGGTCACAAACTCCATCCTACTTGTCTTTGAATATCAAATGCCTGGTAGAATCTTCATTACAGACTACCTTTCTAAGTGAATTAACAAAGGATCAAGGCCAAGTCAAATTCCCTTAACTTGACTATCTGCGTCACTATATGAAGATGTCTGTCTCAACTCTGCAAGAGTAAGACCCCTGGCCTCCCCAGCAAGAATATTCTCTGGCTCTGGAATCATTCATCTAACAGGGGCTGCTGGCCTGAACCTGGTAATAGTAATTAAAAGCTGTGCGTATAGAAAACTCAAGATAGGATGACTTTACTAGTGAATTATAAAAAACATGTAATAAGACAAAATGTTAGTGACTTTAAGTAAACCCTTCCTGAACACTTCCCAGCTCATTCTTCAGGGTCAGGACATCCTAGATTGTGAAATAAATAAGAGAGTGTAGAAGAAAAGGAAAACTTCAGTTGTTCTTCATGAAGACAGGTCACTGCTCAACAAAATATTGGTATATCAAACTCAGCAATATGTAAAAATGATAATAGATCATTTCTGAGTGACAGGTCACACAGAAATGCATAGCTGGTTTAGCATTGCAAAAGCAAAGAGGGCTTCTCTTATTCTACCTATTCCAGAAGATGAAATGCAAAGACTTTTTTTCTGACACAAGGAGAATTCCATACTAACTCAGAACTATGTTTCATCTTTTTTCTCATCAAGCTATTCTAAGGTGATGACATAAGATAATGTACAGTTCAATGATCATATACTAGGCACGCCACTAAAAGTATTTTATTTCATATTAATAGGAAGCCTAAAATGTGGCTAACCATCAGATGACAAAACTTGAGTCTGAGAAATTAACTGATACACTAGTTAAACCAAGTTAAACCGATTAACAATAAAATTCCTATCAGTCAAAGAATAAACAAGAGCATTTTAACCGGTTAAAGCATGTCTACCAAAAATTTTCTGAATATGTTGGTGGTACACAGCCTACTGGGAAATTTTAATCGCAAATATGAACCCCCAGTCAAAAATCACAAATATTTGAGAAGTATCAACACTGTAGAGGATTGGAACAGTGAAGCTTCCTACTTGAATTTACAGCTAAAGAATTAATAAAATAATCAGAAATGAACTTTAAAATAAGTAAAGTTAATATTCTCAAAGAGATAAAAAATTATTTTCACAAAGAAACAGCCAGTTAAATAAAAGTGGTTTCTTAATATCAAAAGACTAATATCTTTACATTTTAAGCAAATATTTCTTAACAGCCAAATAATTCCCTGAACCAAAACCTACAATACTTATTCTATTTTCTGTCTTTCAATGTTCTGCTGGGATTTTTTTTCCTTTTTAAACAATTTTGGGTTTCAGGTAGGAAAATAAAAAGGCAGAATTACAGGATGGTAGGAGAGGTCACTAAAACAAGAGAAAGAGGAATAAAATAGAAGAAAGAGAAGGAAAGAGTTGAGAACGCTGATTTCTCTCATTCTCTGTTCCATCCTAGATTAAGTTGCAAATACAAGAGAACCATTTCTATAATTCTTAAGTAGTCTGAGATCCACTTGAGGGGAAAAATGTGATTTTCCATTAGGAAAGTCCTTCTGCCCTTTCTGAGGTGATGACCAAAGTGATTTGTCGATTTTCAGCTGCAAGGGTTACTTATGTTCTAATCAACAGTAAGTTCCTCACTGTTGCTCAGAATTCTTCCCAATTCTACCATTGCTATTCTTTGGAGTCTTACGGCAACATCTTTGGAGAATGTGTAATGTTGTAGAGAGAAAATCTGAAAGAGTAAAAATATCATCAGCGCCCTCCTTATTCCTTATTTTACTTTTTCTCCTTGAGAGATGATGAAAAGAAATGATACATTTCATGCCATACTCATAATGATGTCCTGCAGCTTTTAATCAGACAGCAGAGAGAGTCTGTTTATATCTACAGACTCAGAGATACTGCATGGTCACAAGAGATTATGAGGTCAAAAGACAGAGTCCTTATAACTCAAGTCCAATTCCTTTTCTCTCCAAGACACAATGCTGTATTCCTTCTACAATGCTGTATTTTAAAGTGCTTGCACCCCATAACTCCACAGCTAGAATTTTGACACATATCTGCAGGTAAAAGTAAACCATGATAACTTGATTTTTTTTCTAATAATTTACTGGATTCTAAAATACCTATGGGCCGGGTGTGGTGATGCACGCCTGTAATCCCAGCACTCAGGAGGCTGAGACAGGAGGATCGTTACAAGTTCGAGACCGACCTGAGCTGCAAAGTGAGCTCAAGGCCAGCCTGAACTGCATAGGAAGACCCTTTCTTGCTATGCAGAAAAAGACAAAAAATGAATAAATTTTAAAAATCAATGAATAATAAAATATCTATGGTAGCTTTTCTGAAAAAATATAAACATTAATTCAGTATGCTCTCAAATTTATTTAAGAATTTAGATTTTATCCACCTGGTTCATCATTGTTATCTACTGCTGGACAGAACCTTCAATTTCCAGCCTGTATAAACTGGGAGGAGACAGAGAGCAACGCCAGCAGTGAGTGTGGCAGTCAAAGTCATTATGGACCCTGAGCTTCTGTCCAAAACCTGGTAGCCGGCATCAGAGTCTCTAAGACAGCGAATCTGGGTCTTCCATTTATATCCATGTGGTGTGGATCGAGGCAGTTTTACTTTCTAAGTCCAAATTCCATAATCTGTAATGTGGGTATAATGATACTAGTACCAACTTTTAGTTTATTTATAAGAAATAAATAAGATAACGTTTGTGTAACACCTAGCAAACTGCCCAGTTCAGAGAGGAAACTTATTAAAGTGTGTAACGTTGGTTCCATCATCCTTGCTATAACTGCCCTCTCCCCAAGGTGGTCCCTTCCGGTAACTGGACAGTGGCGTTTGCAGGTCCCTTCCTCACGGCCATTACAAGGACTCTGTGTACCTCTCCCTTCCTGTTTCATAGCCGTAGGAACTCGGCTTCTATCGCATGTTGGTTGTTGATGACTGCCAGTTTCCAGCAGGGAGGCTGCTAATGTCATGCACTGTACAGTCGTGCAGCTGCCGGCACCATTCACATTTCGGCAGGCCTCCGTCAGTTCTTGAGTTATTCTCACAGAGGTCTTGCTCCCTTGGTTTTCTAACAACATGGTAGTCTTTCTGTTAGCGTCTCTTCTCTCCTCCCACCACTGCTATGACCAGTGAGAAGGTGGCTATCACCACGCATTGCAGAATCTAGACAAGGAGAGAAGCATAATAACAACAGCCCAGAAATTCCTTGGCTATGTTCCCTTTTCTGTAATCTCACTTCTCGTTTGCTCTTCCACAGCGTTTACGTTTCTGTCTTTCCGGTCTTCTTACAACCCAGGCTCGGAAAACCGTCTTAGGTGCCTATTCGGGGTTGCTAGCTCCAGATTTTCCCTTTCTCGTCCAGCACTTCAGGGCTAGTAAGTGTCTTTCTAATGGACTATTTTAGTAATATCAGCTACTTGCTTAAAATTCTGAGCCTGTGTTCTGATTTTGTTTTGTTTCGTTTCTCCAAAGCCTCTTTTCTCGAGGATCTGGAGGAACGTTTCTTGAGGCATGGTCCAAAGGTGTTTAGGGTGCGCCGTCGCCCCTGCTCGCACCACGTGTGTATCAAGCAACTGTCCAACTGTCTTTTCTGCATCTCAGTCAAAATGCCCTCCCGCCTTCTAGGAACGTCTTGGAGAGAAAGGCATTTCTTGCCATGCTCCCTTCGACCTTAATTGTGAAATTTGCTGAAGCGGTAGAAGATGGGTTTCTCTGTCTGCGGCGTGATGCCAATCAGCTGGGCTCCAGGCCTGATGACTCACGGGGAAGGGCTGCTGCCTGTGCCGGAGAAACTCCCCCTGGCAGGGAGCCTGCTCAAGACCCCGCGTTACAACTGAAAAGAGAAGTTCCTCTCTTCATTGAGTTCTCTCCTCCCAAGATAGATCCCAAGACGTTCCTGCGTCCACTTGTTCTTACCGAGCTACTGTCTCCAAAGCAGTTCTTGCATACTAGGATTTTGGATGGTAGCGCTGCCGCTCTGCAAGGCGCCGTTTCCTCCTTTCCCTGCAGGGCAATGTCCTTTTTAGGCTCTGCCCAGTAGGGTGCGCTGGTGGGATTCTAGTCGGGGTAGGACAAGGGAAAGCCTTGCTGTCTCAGGTGTGACTTCTCTCCTGCTAGGCCTTGCAGCACTGGTGCTGAACCTTTATGCAAGCAGCAGTGATATCTCCCAGTGAAAGCATCTGCGTTTAGTTTGCATATTTTCAAACACTTACAAATGCAACTTCACCTACTTCGCAGTGCACGGTCATGATGGAGGAACACCAGCCGTCTCAGCTGTCTGGACCCCAGGCTCCAGGTCCTATGAGTTGACACTCCATGTAACCTTCTCCAAGTTGTAATGATTCCGACCATTTCCCTCCTTAGGAATGCATCCTGGAGTTGCTAGCACAGTACACCCTGGAGTCCTTTTTTACCCTCTACTTGATACCAGGTTCGCAATTCTTTATATTAAATTCTTGTGTTCACATAACTAGTGTGATTTTCATTGCTTTGCTGGATCCAGACTGATCCACCATTATGACAGTGTGAGTCCTACAGTGTTTTTTGCCTCCTCCTAACTTCTTCCTGGACTCCTAGAGCTGAGTGTGTGGGGAAGAGCCAAAGGGGTGCTAGCGGCCGAGCTGAAGTAACGGGGCTTTACCTTCTTTACCTTCCCTTTACCTTCTCAGTCTTCCAGTATTGTTAACAACTTGTGCTAGAATTTCTCTGTTAAATGATCTACAACGTCTTATCTCTTTTTTCCTGTCCAGATTGTGAATGACACATTCACATCATTCTTGGTAAAAATTAATGTCAGTCTCATTGCCACAGCTAACTGCACAGAGAACAGACACCTGACCCAATGAACTTGGGTCATAAAGCCATATTTTCTGGCCCCATATCTCAAGCGTAGCTCTTATTAGCTGTGTAAAGTTGTTGCTTAAGCTCTTTGAGCTTTTTTCATTTATTCATTAAACAAGGATAATAATAAATTACCTCCTGGGATTCTTTTGAGAATTACACAAATTGATATACACAAAATAGTAAGATTAATAATTATCAGTGTTAGCTATTATATTTACTATAGTTTTAAAGATTAGGAATTTTTTAAGTCACGTAAGCAGCATCACATGAACAAGATGAAGAATGAAAGAATAGCAAAAACAAAGGAGTTAGGAAAATTCTGTGGTGAGCATTTGGCAACCAGATTTTTCTCAGGCCACTAGAGCAAATACAGCACCCTAAATGAAAATCAGTTCTGCTTCCCACCCACTTGTCTCTGAACTTTTCTGTCTTATCTTCAAAGAACTTGGAGTCCATTATAATATATGTTGATAACTGCGAGGATGGGAAAATGAAGAGTTTTACAGCATTGCAGGAGAAAGACTGAAGATCTCCTGGGTTTATGAAGTAAAAAATGAAACAATGAGGAAAGAAGGGAAAATGTATGCTAAGAATATGCTCAAGAGAAACACAGCATTTCAAATGCATTTAAATCATCATCATATCCCAGAGGATATGCATAGAGTGTGGGAGAAAATAAAGCTGGTGATGTAGAGAGAGGAGACTGTTAAAGGTCCTGATTATAGAGCCAAAGAGTTGAAATTAGGGATTCTAAGCTTAGTCTCCTCTACATCATCAGGGGAAGGCAGGGGTAGTGCCATGTACTCATCACTCTGTAATTTTCCTTTAGTCTCCATTGGAAAACTCCATGGCCCCATTTAGACTTAGATATGATCACCTGATTGGGTTCAGACCAGCAGAACATAAATGGAATTGGTTCCCTCTACTGAAGGATCTTATGGTTTAGTGCGGGGCGTGGGGCAAGAACATCTCTTGGATCCTCATTCCAGGCCACTGAAGAGAAAGAAGGTAGAAAACCTGACCCTAATGCAACCACCCTCCACTTACCCTAGGAAAAGCCGTCTGTAGCTGATAGAGAAGCAGGAAATGAATTTCTGTTATGGTTCTGTGCTGGTGCGAGCGAGGCAGTGAGGGCCGCTGCTTGCTGCTTGTGGTGGTGAAGGACATGTGCATCAATCCTTCCACTGACAGGCGGCAGAGATCGCCTGTAAGAGCTGAGAAGGAAGAGAAGGTTCCCGTCCTCCAGACAGGCCGCTCTGTTGGAGGAAGAAACTGCTTCTCATTGGAGAAACTGGAAAATTGAAGGATCTCCTCCTTGAAATGCCCAGGGCACAGGCCCTGCGTAATACTAGGGAGAGAAGACAAGCGAGAACCACCTCTTCCCTGCAGAGCTATGTGCTCCTGGCTTGAGGAACAGCCTTTGACTTTGAGAGGGCCAAAAACCAGGAAGTAAACGGAAGGGTGCCTACTGGAAAGCTGAACACAGCGCAGGAACACTGGGAAAACCTTGCGGGATCACTAAACACAAGGGAGGGGAACTCTGCTTCTGGGTAATTTGAAGCCCTTGGAACATACAGGTAACTATAGCAACAAAACCTAGGTAAACTACTGACTGCAATACATCAAGCCCACACGAGGAGGCTGAGAGATGAGATGAGTCTACTTCCAAACATAAATATTATTTACCTTGGTTTTACTGTTCTCTTACACACATTGTCTGGAATGCTATAATACAAACTGATATGTAGATAATTTCAAAAGTTCAAACATTTCCAAGGTATAAACAAGTCAGTAGAGCCAGACTTAGGTGTTGACAACATCCGAAGAAAACTAGAACGACTATGAAAACATATCTAAGAAATCTGGGTGTAAATGATAAGTAGTATGCATGAACATAGAAACTTCATTGGGGAAGCGCAAACTCTAAAATAGTCAAACAGAAATGCTAGAAATGAAATATATGATGTCAGAGAGAAAGCATGATTTCATTAGGCTTAGCAGACTAAACACAGGAAAGAAAGTATTCTGTGAGCTTCAAAATATAGCAACATACACTATTCCAACTGAAACACAGATTAAAAAGAAGAGAGAGATAGAGAGAAACTGAAATATAGCCCCCAAGAACAGTGTACAACACCAAACTGCCTAAAATGTGTGTCATAGCAGATAGAGGAGAAGAGAGAGAGGAAAAGAAATATTTGGATAGATACTGATAAAGGCTTTTTCAAATTTAAGAAAGGCAAAGAGTTGTGGATCCCAGAAACATGAACCATAGCAGCATACAAAGGAAAATATTCTTAAATACATCATAGTTAAACTGCTGAAAACCAAGCTTATAAAAGACTAAATGCCAGAGAACAAAGACACAGTACATGCACAAGAAGAAAGATAAGGATCAACATCAACTTCCAGACTGAAAAAAAGCGAACCAGGAGGAAACAAACCAATGTCTTTCAGTAGTGAAACCCAAACAAAACAAACAAAATTTTCTCCACTAAGAATTCTATACTTAGTGAATACATCCTTTAAACATGAAGGTGAAATAAAGTTTTTAGAGACATAAAAATGTACTAGAAAAAATGTCAATGCTTTTACATCTAAAAGGAATATGATGGGGGCTGGGAATTTAGCTCAGCAGCACAGCACCTGCCTGGCAAGCGCAAGGTTGTGAGTTCGATTCCCTGTACCGGAAAAAAAATACCAACAACAAGAACAAAAAGAAACAAAAGGAATATGATGATAGATGAAATTTTCAATATATATCAAAAAGAGTAATGAAGGTGGTAAATGCAATGTATAGGCACATGTTAATGATGTTTTGTTAATTTTTATTTATTTAACAAATAATTGTCCAAGTAAAGCTGGTAAAATTGTTCTTTGGAGTCGATAACATGCATAGAAGTAAAATGCATCACAACAGTAACAAACGGATGATAAAGGAAAAATGGAATTATTTTGTTTTACATTCTGACACATTGCATGAAACAGTATTTAAAAGTAGACAGTTATAAGTTACAGGAGTGTAATGTACAGAGAAATCATTGAGAGAGAGAAAGATATATATATGTAGAGAGAGAGAGAGAGAGAATCTGAGGCCAACTCTGGAAATAATGTACAGTTGTGCCACATAATCAACTAAAGGACAATAGGATGTGGAAAAATGAAAAGATAATTGATTGTTTGTTTTTTTGGTTTTGGTTTTTCTCTGGTACCGGGAACCGAACTCACGACCTTGCGCTTGCCAGGCAAGCGCTTTTGCCACTGAGCTAAATCCCCAGCCCCCTGAAAAGATAATTGAGACAAAAAGGGAGCAATGAACACGACGATAAACTTAACTTCAACACACTAAAAATTACACTAAGTACAAAGAGTCTAAATACAGGCTGAAACAGAGATTGTCAGTCTGGATTTAACAAGCCAGGTTCTGTTCTGTTTGTAAGAAACTCAATGGGAGACCCAATTGTGGGTTAGACAAACTACTAAGCAGCTCAGAATTCTAAGCCAAATTTTGGGAAGGTGAACCAGTATTTATTTCTCTATCTACTATTTTACTTATCATTTTTGGAACCACAGAATTTCACTTTGTTTTTCAGCCTTAATTTTTTATTTCTTTATTATTATCAAACACTTATGTTTGGTACTGACAATCGAACTCAGGACCTTGCACTTGCCAGGCAGGTGCTGTACCGCTGAGCTATATCCCCAGCCCACCAAATACTTTCAGTGAAATTAGAAAATCATTCTAGCACAATTGAGTGGGAGACTATAGAATTTATAAAACATAATATAAAATACTATCTCAGTATTTTAAAGCTTGTAAAATACAGGGAAGATGAGTACTAACCACAACAGGGATTTCAATGTACCTTATAACAGAGATAAGTGCAGATTTGCATCATAAAGAGGAAGAGAAAACTCCTGATTTGGGGTGGGAGTTTATTTTTCATCACTGTAAGCATCCTAGACCCTTAAAACAAATGAACAAAAAGTAAAGGATTAATGCAAATCTCCAGATACTTCTTATGCAGCTTATTCCTTCCTGATTGATGTCCTGGTCATAGGCACATGGCTAAATATTTTTTAAAAATTTTTGCACCACTGCACTCAACCAACTTTGTAGGGTTATTTTTTTCTGTTATTGCAATGAAATGGAAAGGAAATCCCACAGTTTTTTGGCCACCAACATACTTTTTAAAAAGTGTCCATTTACACCTAGCCACAAGCAGACAGTCTCACTTCAGCAATTAAAATGCCCTTTGGGGACAATATCAAACTTCACCTCCACTTAGAGCTTCCCCTTCCCTTCGCAGCTGCCTGCTGTAGGTTGTTACCTGCCAGGTAAAGGGACACTGTGAGTTCTTTTCTCTATTTCCGCTATTGCTTCACAAGTCCCACATAGGTGGTCTGACTTTAAAATGTGCCATAGTTGGTAAATGTTGTCTTGGGGCTTTAGCCCACAGTCAGAAATAGTTGGGTTGTAACGTTCTGCTGCGTACCCCGGGTAGCACAACTAAAACGCACGCTTCCCACATGGCTTTCAACTCCATCTGCTGTAAGTTGAGAGGGAAAATTCAAGGGCAGGCACTAGAATAACAAAGTGGGCACGTTTAAACTCTTTACAGGAAATACCTAACCACACGCGTCACAATCCACAGCAGTGTTTCCTAAATTTTCCCACCAGTTTACCCTGAAACACTGAGAAAGAAGACAGACTCCGGTAGGATGTGAGGTCTTGGACTAAAAGACATTTTTATTTATGATACTTCTGAAGAGGCTGTGTTTTGCTAAAGAAAACATACTAAGTTTGTATTCTAAACTATAATGTCTCTGCTTATTTTAGCATAAAAATTATGAGTTTTTCCTAACCTTTTTTTTTACTTTGTTTTCCTCCAGGAATATGTACCACATTTAACTCTAAGTTGTATGAAAGCAAAATAACTTCATTCGATCCTCACAAATTTGTAGAAATCATGGCATTCAAGAAATCCTCAAGGATGCTATTTTAGACTTTGTTTTTTTGTATGTGTACCCCTTGTTGGTCTATGGCAATTTAAGCTGTTTTTAACAGAAGAGTTTGGATTTCTGTTCAAAAGGGAGCAGACACTTGTTTTCAGAACACATTGGTGAAATATGTAGGTCCTTTTCCAGAGATTGCTTTCATCCTTCACCTTTCTTCTTACCGTATCCTCTTGGTCTTGATTAGTCTCTCTCCACTTTCAGGAAGCATTCAGCTTAAAAGAGAAATCAGCAAAAACACTGGAAAAAAGAAAATAAACTTTAGAAATAGAATTTTCCTACCCATTCTAAAGGAAGTAGTTTGTGCAAGAGATCCAAGCTAAAAAGTAGAGCAGAATTGAGAGTCCAGTTACAGATTCATTTCATGTTGTGTTCTGTGAAAATGATTGTGGGTCCGTTTACCCTTTAGAGTTAATGTAGAGTTTTTCTACCTTTAACTACAGCTGTAATGGGAAAAGGAAGATTCCTTGTACAACTGTAGAAGCTCGAAGCTAATACTCCGGTGAGACAGGTACTCAAAGATAAGTGGAAACTATTCAGCTCTATTTCAGCTCAGAAAGCTAATTCCTATTCCAAGGTAAACATCCCTGAATAATTATTGGCGAGATTAATATCACGCTCGGAAGTGAATGACTCCACAAGCTGGGAGAAAAAGCAGGCAGAACCAGGAGAATAAGAGAATGAGTTAGTTTGCTGGTTCTAATTTTAAGAAACAAAAATACTCAAATCCTCCAGATTTACTGTATAGAAGAAGTAAACTCTAATTCTATGGTATTCTCGAAGTTTATATCCCAAGATTTTATGGAATAAAATCACAGGTGGGGCAGTGGGTAGCTTCTCCAGCTTGTTGAAAGTGCAGATTCAGGCCTAAGACTAATCTTCTGAATGAATCTTTAGAGTTGAAAAATTCTCATTGACTGTGATCTTTGAGAACCACGGAATAAGGGGCTAATAGACCAACAACATAAGGAGCTAGAAATGATAAATCTAGAGTGAAATAAGTTTTCAGCAATAGTGAAAAAGAGAAAGACATTTACTATCTCTGATTCACAATTGTGAAAAACATACCTTTCTGAAAAAATCTTTTCATAACTTATTTAGAGGGAAATGCCACTGTGATCTAAACTTCTTTCTTGGCAAACAAAATCTCTGAGTGAGATCAGGTAATTTTTACATATGCTATTTATTATTATTGTTGTTTGTTTGATTGTTTGATTTTTGAGACAGGGTCTCACCACGAAGTTCAGGCTATGAAGCCCTGACTGCCCTTGAACTCATGACAATACTCTTGCCTCAGCCTCCCAAGTGCTGGGACTACAGACATGCACCACCATGCCTGACTATGTGCTACTTCCTGCCATGTTTGGGTTCTACACGCCAGTCACTAAGTGGCAGTTTAAATGGGGTTAGTCTAGGACTTCTGACATATGGTAGAAATAACATATTTTGAATTTAGTAATAAATTTGGTTAAATTATTTCAGTTATGAGAAAAGTAAGATTTTTTTCTTTACATGAAACTAATGTATCTGACTGAAGCAGAATGTACAGCAGGAGGAAGCATCTATGAGAGGTAAGAGGGGGGAGGACAGAGGGCAGGTCCAGTACCTGCAGAGGGACAGCAGAAGGGAAGGAGGTTGGACAGGCTGAGCTCTAGACCGCAGAGCGTCTCTTAGAAGTCAGCCCAGCCAATGTGGACTTCTTGAGCAAACTCTCCATCAAGGACTCTTGAGGCAGGCAGAAGAGGCCTGGTCCGGCCCTTACACTTGGAGTGCTGGGGACACCCGGAGGGTAGTATGGCTTCAACGTCAATGTTGATCCAAACGTGTAGAAGCTGGTCTGATTGTAGACTTCTCTTAATAAAGCCTGATATATGACAGGGAGCAGAGCAGCCCAGTAGCCAGGTGCTTTGCTTTGCAGTGTACTATTATAGAAAAACATATGGCTTTGTTCAGGAAACTTCTGTTTTATGGGGTAAGTCCAATCTTATTTTAGCCAATATAGTTCACATTATAATTGTTTCCTTTCATACGTATGTATGTATATGTATATATGTGTGTGTGTATATATATGTATATATGTGTTTTTGTGTGTATATATATATATGTCAAACCTCATGTCTTAACTTAGAATTTTGAAAATATAATCAGTATAAGTAAAATAAGAATATAAATGACTTACTGCAGTCATTGAGCCCCCCCAAAAGCTGTTAAAGGAATTGTTAATCTCACCAGAGAAACTATAAAACACTCGGTCGTCTACTGTAATATACATTTTGCCCAGCCTGTTACTGGTGATGGAAGAGAACAAGGGACCTGTTTTAATTCACAAGGACCAGAGCTCCTCATCTGTCCTTTGCTGGCCACATACTCCACGGGCGCACCACATTTTCTGCTGTTTTGAGTGTCTTCTAGGGGAAACCTAAGGTCAAAGCAGCTGCCTGGCTGAGACAAGTCAAGGTTAGCAAATAAAAAGAGTTTGTGAAATGTCTTATGAATTCCAGTTTGGACACTTTCACGTTCTTATCCCCAACAGCTTTTTCTTTTATAGCCAAGTAATATAGAGTTGTGCAGGTGAGTCTTGTGAGGTACTGAGTATGACAAGAATAGAGAGATAAATTGGGGTTCTGTGATACCTCTGGTACTGAGACTCAAAGAAATTTTGTATGTTTTTATCATTTTCTTTCATGAAATAAATATTCATAGGGCAGGTTTGTGTTGTTTTGTAACCTCCTTGATAAGGATTTAGCTCTTCATAATGTTATCTTTCATTTGTCAAACCAGCGGTCACCTTGAATGTAAAATTTAAAAAAAAACACCCATGAACCTTCAGGAATTATCTCATCCCAGATTTGTGGGTGCTCATTGGTGTCAGGTATAAGAAAAGACAGGAAACATGTTCACTAGTCGGTGCCCTTGCCTTAGAAGTTCAATTCTAGTTGTTCTCAGATATTTTGGCATCGTGTTCATTATTTATTTATATTTCCCCCTTTTTTCCACTTCTTAGATAATTGCTACTTAATTGATACTGCTGCTATGCAAGCCTAGGCACCAGACACTCTGCTAAGGAGAGGAATCATTAATCTCTGTGTGTGCTGTAGATTTCCTGAAAAGGGTGGCGGGAGTAAGCAAAGTCATTAGCAGTTTATTTGCAACAGTGCACTTACGAAAAGCTCTGCGGAGAACACATCAACAGTCGGCTCGGTACTGGGCAATTAACACAGGCCCGCTGCACTTTGGGGTGTTAGCATGGGAGTAAACAGGAGCAGATGTGAAGTGTTTGGGCTGTAGCGCACGCGGTCTGTTCTGACATATGCAAATACCACTCGTGCTTACAGGACCCACAACCCCTATTGTACCATGACCTTACTGATGAAAACCTGTGACAGAAGTGCTTCATTTGCGCTGGGTGCTATTAATTATTAACAAGGCAATACCACCTTTTTTTGTTATTGGGGCTTTGCAGAAAGCCAGGTGAGAAAGCATACACAAACAAGTTGAAATGCTGTAGTTTTCAGCTTGCCCTGATTATTGCTCTCCCACCAGAAGTCTCCTTAAAAGCGGAGAACAATTAAAGCCAGAGACAGCTGAGTGACAGATGAGCTCACCTATGCAATGCAGAGATGAATTTGAACAGTTTTCTGTATGGAAGAACTCAGATGAACTCTGTGAATAGTCGATCCAGTGGTTTGTCCATGCAAAGAGGACAATGCCTAACTTGGGGTAGATTTGTGCATAGGACATCAATTTATACTTTTGCCTTTCCTTGGTAGAGATCTGGAAAATTACTTTTCACTAGAACAATTAAAACTGTATAATTTTAAAGGATATATCAGAAGTACCACATTTCAAATCCTTTGCATTCTAGGGGAAAAAAACTAATTCCTTGGTGCAAAGTGTAATTTCTTCCATCTCTCTGTCAGTAAATGCTAAAGATTTTAAGCCATTAAAGAAATATCCTTCCAGTATTTCCAAATACGTATATACCCTACAGAAATGGAAACACTTCTTTAAAAAACTGCAACAAAGATTATTCTACAGACTTTGTATTCTGTAAATGGACAACCATTCTTGTGGGTAGTTTGACAAAGGGCAAATAGTTGATATCACAGTATCTAGTTAATATCATTGTGAATTCTCTGAGTTATAGTATAATATACCTATAGGATGATGAGAAAAAACTTGGCCTCAGTTCTTTATTTTATAAAGAATATTTCTGTGACTACGTATTGTTGGATAGATATATGTATATATCCCAGACTTCTAATATTTCCTGTCGTGACCTAGACCTGTTTAAATGCATGCCAGTAGTTTGCATTAAATAAAAACATTAGAATATTCTTCTATAGATATCTTAACATTTACTTTGATCTTTCACCAAAATTCTGGTTTCCTTCTTTCTCTCTCTCTCTCTCTCTCTCTCTGTCTCTCTCTCTCTCCTTCCCTCCCTCCCTCCCTCTTTCTCTCTCTCTCTTTCTCTCTCTCTCCTTCCCTCCCTCCATCCTTCTCTCTCTCTCTCTCTCTCTCTTTATACTTCTCATATAAAGAGATTGACTTTTGGGGATAAAATTCTATATCCTTGTAAAACCTTAACCAACTAAACAGGATACAAGGCAGACCTCTCACCCCTCAGTCTTATTCCATAAAGTAGTCAGATTAGTGGGAAATGATAAACACCAAATCTTTCATTTATTCATTATCCTGACAACATACCATGCATCCGTATTTGAGTACATGTTGTATTTTTTTCAAGGTTTTTAAATTGTTTCATGGATGAAATAAAAAAAAAATAGCCCATCACATCCTAAACATACTGAGTGGAGCAGACATGGGGTGCATGCCTGCAGCCCGAGCTCTGGGGACGGCGGGATGCACTTTCAGGCCAGTCTGGGACATACAGCAAGTTAGAGTGCAGCCTGGGCAACACAGTGAACTCTTGTTGCAGAAAAGAAAAGAAAGCAATGGAGAAAAACAAGAAAAGAATCTGAGTAAAGTACTTAAAGTAAATTAACATCTCACCATTGCCTAAGATAATATTTAAATTTTTAGGAATATAATCTATCAACTAAGTGACATTTTCTATGAGAATGTCAAGAGGAGGAGTGAAGACAAAACATAAAGTTAGAAAAGAGAGTAAAGATTCATGTTTCACAATACTCATTGTGAATGCTTCGATTTTTAAAGGGATGTATATTGTAGGGACTCGTTGGTCTGTCGGTGCTTCCCAGGAGAAAACAGTGAGGCGATTTAGAGAACAAAGACAAGACCAAAGCTGGGGTCAAGGGGAGACCTCTTACCTGATGGGGAAGTGGACTGACCAAACTTAGTATCATGAGACACAAGGTTGCGTGGTGACTAATAACTGAGATTGTCCAAGCAGGATGTTTTTTTTGAGACTGAGGTAGCTTGACTGCTTTAAGCACTCTGGCTCTGTCTTGCACCTACATATAACCAGTTTTCAGCTCTAGCCATTCTAACAGTATATGCCAACATAACAGTGTATCCCCATATAACAGTAATTCTGAAAGGAAATAACATAAGTACTAAGTTCCTTTATCCCCACAGCCCCACCAGCATTTGTTATTGGTTGATTTCTTGATGATAGCCATTCTTTCTGGGGTGAGATGGAATCTCAGTGTTGTTTTAATTTGCATTTCTCCTATGACAAAAGATGTTGAACAGTTTTTCATATATTTATTTGTCATTTGTATTTCTTTACCTGAGAACTATGTATTCATCTCAGATGCTCATTTTTGGATTGGGTCTTTGAATTTGGGAGGCCTGTTTTTTTTTCAGTTCTTTATATGTTCTAGATACAAGTCCTCTTGGCATCTTTCCACAAAAATTGTAAACATCATACCACAGTGATATATGTGCACCCACGTTTATAGCAGCACAATTTGTAATAGCTAAATCTCAGAAACAACCCAAATGCCCATCAACTGAGGAATGTACAAAAAAGATGTGATTTTTTATATATATAATAGAGTACTACTCAGCCGTAAAGGATAAACTTGAGACTTTTATAGGTAAATTGATGCAACTCGAGGCCATACTCATAAGTGAGATAAATCAGACCCACATGTGTAAATATCAGATAGCATCACTAGGGGAATGGAAGGAAGGGGAAAAATATATACATATGCAAGATAGCTAAGATAGATATACTGTTAGTTTATTGAAAAAAAAGATTTGTGCTAATATTGTTGTAACAATATCTCATGCCTATGTCTTATACCCTAAGTAACTATTCTGGAGATAACAATATGCAATGTATTAATTGTTACTACTCTCCTATTATCTTGTTTTGAAATTCTGGTTTTTTTTTTCCTTCTTTATATATAAAAAAGAAATAAAGACTCAGTACTATGTTAACTATGAAGCAAGATAGAGCTAAACACTTGGAACTGATTTTCCCATTGTCCGTGAAACACAGACAATGTCGCCCTATAGGGCAACTCAGGTGTGCTTACTGCCTCTTATGAAGGAGCTAGGTGCTCAACATCTGAGTTCATTATCTGGAACAAAACCCATGGTCCTGTGTTTTACTCTCTGAAAGTTAGGGCTCATAGGTCCAGAAAAATACAGGTTGACATTCATGCCAAGAGTAATGAAGTTCTTTGGTTCTGACATAAAGTTTCATATCTGCTACAGTCATCCATAAACCTACATCAGGCTAACCTGAGCTCCCTAATAGAGTATAACCTCAAATCTTTCACAGTTTCTAAGTTTGGTGATGAACACAGGACACTGACAAACACCATCTGAGAAGAGCATTATGGCCCAGTGTTGTGGGCCAAGTACCAGCAAGCAGCCCTAAAGATAGGTACACCAGTGGAATCTTGGTTGTTGCTAAGTTCCCTTAAGCATCAGTTGCTGTCTAGATCCACCCTCGTATCAAGCAAGGCAATATGTCCACCATATGTCCACAAGGCAATATGTCCTCTGCTGAGGAGGTTTCTGTGGATCCCAAACTTGTGACATCTACCAAAAGACGACCCGCTTGTCTCACTGGAGGAAGGGAGGGAAGCAAAGAATACATCATCTCTCCCTCCCTAGCGTTTTGCCTAGATCTGACCTTTAATCCCCTCTCTGGGTTTGCTATAATGCCTTCCCACCTTTAACACTTTTTCAGATACAACCACTCCAGGCTAATCACCTAGCTCAGTCACTGGTACCTGGCTTTCAGTTTGACCGTCATGTATCTTTATCACAACACCACCAAATTAATTGATTAGTAGCCAATATTATTAATGATCTTCCATACACAATACCATGCATAGTCATCTGGTACCACTAGGTGTTATAATAGTCCAATAAAATACAGATTTCCAGAGCTTTCTAACTCTGCCCCCCTCACCTCCTTCAAGTCCACACATCTTGGTGAAACAGTTGGGTCACAGGCTATGCTTTTCTTTGGAGATGAGTCATCTTCTCTCAGCCATTTCCTGGATGACCATCAGGAAGTACAGAAGGAGAGGGGGCAATTTGCCCAGAATGATTTTGACACCTGGGAAATGTGACAGGCCCAGACATAATGAATCTTCCCTTCTCCTAAAAGCAACCTCAGGAACGCTTGCTGGTATACCTTCTTGGTCCCTAATCAAAGAGAACCTAATTAATTAAAACAATTCTGATCAACCATCTGGTATACCTTGTTATATTGACATGGCCCAAGAGCGTAAAGATGTGAACCACTTGGTTGAATGCACAGCTTGGAAAATCTGCTGGTGGTGGTTAAACTGGGTCAAAATGGGACGTAAGAAGGGTTTGGAATAGTTTATGAAAAATCTGTTTCTTTTCTGCTTGACCTTTCTGTACAAAAAGCATGGATACAAATAGAAGAGTATTGAAGCAAAGTGAAGTTATAGTTACACATGGATTCTGTGCTTGTGGGAGGAAGATAACATCTCTGCCCAGGGGAGTCATTGATAATTTCTGCATTTCAGAGTCACTCTACAGCTGCCTTCACGAAATCCTTCTGTGAGTCCCTCAAGCTACTGCAAGCACTTTGAGTATAACCACTTTCTAGGTCTGTTGGGGCCAGCCAGGAAGTCCTGTCCACAATTTGCTTACTCTAACCTGAATTTTTATTGAGAAATTCATCAGAAAGATCAGCTGATGGTGCTTATATATCTCCTATAAAACATGTCAACTGTGGGGTACCTTGTCTTTTCCCATTCTTATACCTATCTTCATCTATTCCTGCAGATGCACAGCATCTGCTTGGTGCTGTGAATAAAAAAGGCAGATTGGAGGGAATGCTTGAGAGCTCAACTCAGTAATTCAAAGAGAACGGTGAATAGGAGTTCAAACAGAACTACTAGCCAATGGCAGACAATTGTTCACATTGATTGATGTAATACTATGACCCCATTGATGCTGTTGACTTTGGTGAGATGCAACAATTACCAACAGTACATTTTTTCCACAAAAGCTACGTTTATACCCAAGATTCTACCCTGTGTATAAGCATTACCCTTTCTGAGAATGGAAAGCTAAGCTAAGCATCTCCTTTCCAGAATACCATGACTTTCTTCTGAGCAGTACAGATAAGAACACTTTAGAATGTTTAAAGAAATACCATCGCTACGTGTGTGTGTGTGTGTGTGTGTGTGTGTGTGTGTGTGTGTGTTACTGAGAACTGAACTCAGGAACTTTGTACTAAGCTATGTTCCCAGCCTTTTAAAAATTTGAGTGGGGTCTAGCTAAGTCACTCAATTGCCCAGGCTGGACTCAAACTCATGATCTTTTGCTGTATTCTCCCAGAGTGCTAGGATTATTGGTGCGCATCACTATAGCTAGCTCAGGATCACTTTGTCATCAAAAAATTGTGGCACTCTCTCAAAATGAGGCCACCCTGGGTTACTTGGGGTATATCTTCCCCCAAAATAACATATATAGTTATCTATCTATCTATCTATCTATCTATTCATTCAGGCAGTTATATACGTGCAAAATATAGGGTGAATTTTTTCCTTGATATTAGGTGAAATGATTAATGACTCTACTGGCCAAGATTCTTATGAATGACAAAATTTCCTCCACATATCAATATTTCTATATTAATGCCTCAAGTTTCATAGAAAGGTCAAAAAAGAGATTTAAAAGAAAGCCACATAGGTTTTTAGGATAAGACATCATGCTTGAAATGACTTGTTCAGCTGGTGGGATGTAGTACTTTGCAGATAGTTGAGGTCAGTGCTACAGAGTGACTTAACCTGTTGATACCAATTTTGTTTTGATTTTCTATGAGAAAAATTGAAAAGATTTTTCACAGTTTCTGTTTATCAAATCAATGAGAAGAAAGGTTGATGGAGTTGTGGCCTTATGGGAAAAGTCAGAGAAGCAAAGAACTTTGGAAACAAGGAATGGATATTATTTGGAAATAATTATCTAAGGACCTTAAATTTCTGTTTGCCTTAAAAAGTAAGACATTGACTGCCCTTTGTCCCAGACTAAAGTTTCAAGGATGTTTGCGTAAGGAACAGCGCTTAAAGAAATAAATGATGCCTTCATCTGAAGCCAAGAGGAAGCTTGTGTACTGACTTGGAAGATAGTAGTGTCTTCCTCTGGGGCAAAGAATAGTAACACTTAATGCCAAGTAGAATAAAGATAATGCCATTCTCCAGGACAAAATAAAGCACGCTTCACACCCATTTCAAAAGGTGGTTTTGAAAACTTCAGTGTTACTCTCCTACAGGGCAACCCTCTATAGGTGTCAGTAATAACTGACCCAATTGTAATTTAACCAGTGAAACTGGACACAGAGATAATCATATAATGTGCAAAAGTAGAGTTTTGTGCACAAGGATGATGTCTGCAGAATAGTTTTTTCTGTGGTTCATATGTATAAAGCAAACTAGACAGTTACTATCAAGAGCAGATAAAATACCCAAGGTTTTGATGCAGAATTATGTCCAATACAGTTCAGCGAAACATTGAATAATGAAATAAATTGTATCAATAGGCAAAGGTCATATTTAAAAGGAACTTTAAAAGCTATAGTAGAAAACTTTGTGGAAAGGACTGTGGAAAGGACTGAAGTGACTCTCGAATCAGTATCATAGATTTTCATTTTAGAATGAGAAAGAAAGAAGTATATTCAGCTGGATTGAAATGATAAAAACCACTTGGGGCATACTTTCCTAGACAAGAGACTCTAAGACACTGTAGGAGAACATATCTGACGCTATTTAGATCTAAACTGTCTCCCAGATTGCTGCGTATTCAGAGGTGGAGCTTTTGGAAGGTGACTGAATGAATCTTTGCAGTGAGCTGTATTCCTCAGCGTATTAATTCACTAATTAGTTCATTGGCTGAAGGTTCCATTAGGAGATGGAGCTGGATTGAAGAAGTGGATCACTGAGGGCGGGGCCTGGAAAGTTCTCTCTCTTCCCAGCTGCTTTCTTTTCTCTTCTCCCTGACCACTTTGAGGGGAGTGTGGAGGATGCCCAAGACGACTCCCTCTGAAGGAAGACAGTTTGCTAAATTCCTCTGGACCAGGACGAGGTCCGGGGGTGCTTATGGTGAGAAGCTTCCTTTGCTATCCCCTTGCACAATTAAGTTTCCACTTTGGATCCAGCTGTACATGGACTGAATTCCCAGAAACTGTGAGTCAGATCAAACCTTTCCTGCTTTGAACTATGGGTGTCAGGAGTTGCAGCAGTGACAGGAGAGCTGACTGATACCCCAGCAATGGGAATGGCGCAGGTGGGATAGTTTTGAGAGACGTACCAGAGGAAAATGAGCAGTGTCTAACGAATGTGCAGATGCCACAGTGTTAATGCAGGGTGGAAAGAAAATCGTGAAGGGAAAAAAATTGTTCACAATGTGAAGGGAAAGAAATTGCTCAAAAGAAGGAACAACTGGGATGAGGGAAAGGAGAAAAAGAAGAAAGAAGGAAGGGCAAAAATATATATATATGAAGGTAGCTAGGATAACTGTACTGTGGATATATTTAATGGTACACTGAAAGGAACAGTTACCGTTTTAATTTTTTTGACCAATTTTGCATGCTTATCTCTGGTAATCTGAACAACTAATTTGAAGACAGCAATGTGTGATGTAACAACCATTGTTGAATTCCTACCATCTTGTGTAGTGAAACTCTGTATTGTTTCTAATGTTTTTTGTTTATTTGTTTTTATTTTTTATTCTCTTTAATGGTTTAATCTTACATCTGGTAATCTGAGAGCAGTTGCACTGAAGATAGCAATATGTAATATAAAAACCACTGTTAATTCCTACCGTTTTGTTTTAAAACCCTTTAACATTCTTATTATTTTTGCTTTGTTTTGTTTTTGTCTATGTTGGTGGCATTTTGCTATTGTCCTTTTTAAATTTTTATTATTATTCTCTTTAAAATTTAAAAAAAAAATGATACCCAGGTCAATTGTGAAACCTTCATTGTCAAATGCAGCCTGGGAGAATGAACTGGGAGAAGAGGCTTCCGTGGGGTAATTGCTTTCTTTAAGAATGTTTTGAATAAATAGATGTATATGTTTTATAGTATTAAAATTCAAGAATAAATTCTGGGCTGAAGGTGCAGGTTTGAGAGATGTTAGGTAAAGGAATGAAACTTTGAGATTACCCATGTGAAGCACAGAAAATCTGACAAAAATGTCAAAAGATGGTAATGGGTAAAACAAGATTTTTTTGTGCATGATCAGCAGAAGAAATTTAGACAGTGAGAACAAGGGCATCGTATCTGGAGAATGTCTCTAGGAATAAATGTATTTTATTCCAAAAGAAAGGAAAGTATTTAGAGAAATGCAAGCTTCTTTTTTTTTTTTTTTTTTTCCCCCTCCGGTACCAGGAACCGAACTCACAACCTTGCGCTTGCCAGGCAGGCGCTTTTGCCGCTGAGCTAAATCCCCAGCCCCTAAATGCAAGCTTCTTATTGGCCATATTAATTTATCACATGAAATCATTATTTCCAACTCTATTTTTGAAAGCTCATGGACTCAACAGAAAAAGAGAGTAAAGATAATGATTCTCAAGATATGTGACTGAAGGAAATTATGAATTATTTTTTACTAAAAAGAAAAAAGACATAGTGCCTTGGAACCTTGAGGAAGGGAGATCTATAGTCCAGGGGCATTCAGCCATGGGTGACTATTTTCTCTTCATTCACTGCTGTTCTGTGTCCAATGAGAACAGAGGTCTAAGATTGCAGACCTTCTCCACCCACCTTATCTCAGGAGTTTTAGGATCTATTTTGATTTTACTTTACCAGTTATATATTTTTCATAAATAAATCAGTAATGCCCCCAAAACCATACTCCAGAGACGCATTTGCCAGTTGTTTGCTAATGAAAAAATAAACACCTGAGAGACAGTATTTTGTTACACCATGATACAATATAGTATTTCATTTCAAAGACTGTTTCTTCGATTCAAGTGTTTTGGAATGGAAAAGACCTTTGATAACACAACAAACATGCCAAAGAATCAAGTGGAAAACACCTGCCCTCTCACACTGTCTACTTTCCTATCCTCAATCTCTTTCTGCCAACACTAGCAACTTGCAGGGTGAAAATCAGAACAAAAAGCTGAGAGCAAATCCTATGACAAAGGATCATAGGATCCGGCACACTGGCAAATAAAAATGACAGGTACAGTGGTTGTCTGTGTTATTTGAAGGAAGTTTCATTATAGTACGGAATTAAAAATTGTCCTTCCTATGAGTTAGTTAGATGAAGCAGGACATACTATTTCCCTGAATTATTTCATAGTCTGCTGAGACCTATCCCTCCCTCTGGTGCCTTCCTGACAGTTTGTGAAATGTTGCCAGACTCTCTCCGTATCACTTTTCTTCTTGGTTTTTGAAAGACAGAAGCCCACATCACCTTCCAGGCCCAGATCTTTGTGCGTAAGGTCGCATGTTGCCTTATAAGGTATGTGCTATGAGACCGCGTACTTGGGATGAGAGGGCTAGCCATGTAGTCCTCCATCACAGGAAGCCTATTTACAGATGATGATCTAAACTCTCATCACATCCCTTTCCCTCCTGGAAAAATCCCACTTGGATTTCTCTCCTTCTCCTTTCCCTTGCTAATTGAATCTTCCTTTTTAAATGTTTCTTTCCATTATCTTTGCTTTCTTTGAAAAAAAAAAGTTAGGTTTTCTTCTTGTTTTATCCCTGTTCATATTGTTTGCTCTGGAATGCATGTTTTGGTGGTTTGCATCTCACCACTAAGTTCAGAAATTCTCCACATCATTTATTTAATGAACTAATTACAATTCTTCTGACTTTAATTTGGTCCATTGCAATTTGTGTTTGGTTACCTCCAGTTCCTAGACTGACACAGATTGTGTCACTTCCAGCAGCTACAGATGCCATTGAAAATAAAAATTTGGTGTCGTTCCAATCAGTCAGCTCTCCCTTCTCCTTTTTAATTATTTATTTTATTTTTAAGCCTCAAACTTCTGTCATTATTAAGAGGGTTGTTCATTATTCCAAAAAACTGCTAAGAACAGGATTGCTACCCAAGCAGAAGAGGGTCTGTTTTAAGTGGTGAGACACTGGCGTTGATTGTGGAAGAAAAGGAAACCTCAGCCCTTCCCTGCCCTGATGGAAAGGCTTTATTTTAGAATTCTCAGACCTGGTCCTTATTCATTTTACTCCCAGAATAGAAAGCAGTGACATTTATAAAGGAGAAATGAGTTCTACTTTGTTTCTTTATAACCCAAATGCTTTAAAATTAAACACTTCAAGAAAATAGATTGAGAGAGTATCTATTAACACTAATATAGTTAATTTAGTAGATTTGAGTGTGTAGAATGTTAAAACAATAAGATTAACTGTTGGCAGAGTCAGTCTAAATATTTATTTAGCCCCATCTACCCATATCACTGTAATTGGTGTTTTTCTGAGATACAAAGACAGGAGAGCTCAATTCAATTTAACAAATATTTATTAAATTACTATTATGGCTACGACACTGTGGTAAATATCACACGGAATACAAATGCAGGGAATGGAATCTAATAAAGGCTTTAGCTGGGTTCTGTGTATTTCAGATAAAATTTATTGAGCCGCTGGGGACTGTACTGAGTTCTTAAAAATACAACATATTTCTTGTACACAAAGGACTTTATAGTTTGGTAAATTGGGATTCATGAAATCTTAAAGCTGCATACAATGTGTGTGTATGTGTGTGTGTGCGTGATCCATCATATTTTTGCTTAAATTAGGAGCATTATCTTCAGGATTCTCAAAAGGCTCAGTAAAACTCACACGTGCAACAAACAGTGGGTTCTCAGACCTGGGAGGGAAAGTACACAACAGATTTCTGCCGCAGGCCCTTCACACACCTCTGAGCCTTGGGCCCCGGCTGTGTGCTGAGATGTATTCACAACAAGGTATTCGCAAGGCAAAGGAACACCACCCTCAGAATCAGAAAGTGATTTTCAAAAGCATGTTCAAAACGGTCAGCTCTTTAATGTTACAAGAGAGTCAGAAATAATCAGAATGAGGGGAGCAAGCTCTTGGCTCCCTGAAGGAAAGCAACTCTAAATGGAGCCTTGAAGGATGTGTTAGACTTGCACAACTGGAGCTACAGAAAACATATTTGTCCAGAATGGGAGACTCTGAAACGAAGCCACGGAAGTGAGCAGAAAAGAGAGGAACATCAACTCCTTAAGATCCTTCCGGAACACCAAGGTTTCTTGACCGAAGCTCTCTGCAGCCTAATCATCACCCAGCTCCAAGGAGTGAGACTTGTGACTACTTCTGTCTTTACATGTCAAATTAACCAGAAAAATATCAAATATCCATGTAACTTTCTGCTGAGAAAATTACTATACTTTATAATTCATTCCTTGAATGTTACTATCAAATTCTTAATTATTCCTCCTTAAAGCAAACCACTTTCATACAAAAAGTGGATCCTATTAAACTTCCACATTGCTACTGTTTCATTAAGTTGTTGCTCAAAGGAGATGGCACGGAGAACTTTATCACTAATAATAGAAGGAGCTTTTGAACAGAAATGTCAGCCACGATTATGAACCAAGGGTCTCACAATTCTGACTAGATCAGAACAGACACAGCCTTTCTAGGCATTCATTGTCAGCAAAGAAGACCTTTGCATGCTTATCAGCATTGCTTGCTCTAACAAAAAATCAACCTAAATATTCAGATTTAGGGTACATAAGCACGTTGGTAAAAAGAAAATTGCCATGAAAGTTTACTATGGCAAAAAAAAAAAAAAGACCAATGTGAACACAGGATGTGTGTCTGTTGTTTTTACAGTGTAATTTTATTACTGTTAAATGTGTTATGTCTCTTTATTCTTAGTTCAAAAATTTCTTCCTTTGTCATTACTAATATCATTATGATCATCACTTTTAGATTATCATTTATTATATTTGAAAAAAAACATTGCAAAAAGATTTTAGCCTTTTCTTCATTTCTTGGTATATTATTTGCAAATTTTTCACATTTTGATTCTTAACCATGAAAACATATTTATTGGAAAAGACAGAGACTATTTCTGAGAGCAGATCAATTTGAGGTAAGTGCTTACTCTGGTGCACATTTCGATACTTCTGTTGGGCTGGACTTCTAATTACTTTATCATGTCAATAGCAATTGAAGAGAGTGGTCTGCACAGAGAAAAATATTTCCATTTGAAAGACTCAGCACTCTCTATTTAGAAATTGTGCCTGCACATTAGAGTACTGGAAATCGATTTTAATTAGGTATTTTAATAAATAAATGCAAATTATAATGTACATGGTGTTCATAGCTAACCTAAGAGCATAATTATAACAGCCAAGATAAATAGTTCCCCAGCCACATTCTTGAGAATTTAATGACTTTTTTTTCCGTAGAAAAATGCTGGCTATCAAGGGAAAAATTCTGGATTTCTTGAATGCTTTCCTATAAGACAAGTTTCCTATTTAATGTCTTGACACTAACTCTACCTTAAAGAAAACACTTCTAGTATCGGTCCTTTAAAACATTCTCTCAAAGAAAACTATTTCCTAGAAAATGAGATCATCACCTTTCTGCTCCCAGACAATTTTGCTAAAGGAAAACTGCATTGATACAACTTTTAGGTACATTTCACTTTCAGGGAAAATATGCCCGCCTGGTGCAGGGACTCAAAAAACAAAAAAAAAAAAAAAAAGAAAAAAAAAAAAACACAGAAAGAAAAAAAGAACCAAGAAAAGAAAAAGAATGTGTGGTTAAAATAATCTCAATTCTGCTCCTCACTGAAGAATTTTTTTTTAATCTTAGAATAAAAAACAATAACAAATTAGCAACAAGACTCATTTGCTTTATGGTTCTTAAGTTGGAGTAAGAGTGTTTAATCCAGCATAACTAAGCTCCCCAAAAGGGAAGCAACATTTTACGAGGATGTGGTCATTTTTCATGCGACCAGAGCTTACACGCCAGGTGTTCAGCTTACAAAGCCCTTGCAGGGTATTCAAGACTGGACTCAGACTTGACTGGGAGGCCTCGTAGTTACTGTCACCTTTTTTTTTTTTTTTTTTGGTTTTTCTCCGGT